>NW_026043979.1:1200000-1572908 GCF_937001465.1 Orcinus orca
CTCACGATTGATTCACTTTCAGAGACATAGCAATCCATAGGTTTTAAGATACTTACTAGTCAGGTACATTATTAGGCGTTTAATATGGGGTTTTGAGTCCATTTCGTTGAGCAAGGAGTAGCTCTTGTCTATTACATATTTGGCTTAAGGAACTTTATCTGTGCTCATTTCAATCTCTGGTTTTATGCAGCACCCCAACTCACCTTTCCCCTTAAGCAAGCATAAGTTGGTTTTCTAAATTTGGGACCATGTTCTGTTTTGAAATTCAGTTCCTGTGTAGCCAAGTTTACATTCCGTGTATTAGTGATATCTTATGATGTTTCTTTTTCTGTGTGACTTATTTCAGTTAGAATCATCATACCTGAATCCACTCATTATGCTGCTATGGACCTGATGACATAGATGTCATTGCTGAGTGATATTGCATTGTACGTAAGTACCACAACTTCTTTATCCATTTTTCTCTTTATGCGATATTGAACTTGTACCGTAAACGAGTTTCTTGTAAACAGAGCCATCCCAAACTTTGGGGTGGCTGTGTCTTTTTGATTTTAATTTCCCTAAGCTATAGGACCATAAGTGGAAGTGCCCTAGGCTCTGTTGCTTTGTTTTTTAGATGTTTCAGGAAACACCATACACTTCTCCCGAGTGGCTGTTGGCAATTTACATCCCGCACATCAGCATAACAAGGCTCCCAGTTCTCCATGGCCTGTCCTGCCTTTCTGGATTTTACACTTTTTTCAGATGGCCCTTTTGATGGGGGGGAAGTGAGACTTCATTGTAGTGCAGATTTCCTTTGCAAGCTTGCTTGGTTGACCAAAAAGGGCGTATGCGTTTTTTCCTGAATATATTCAGGAAAAAACGCATACGCCCTTTTTGGCCAAGTGCATCATTGTCGACCTTCTGCCTCTTTTCCTATGCTTTAAATGCAATTCCAGTCTACCTCCTGAAATCGGTTTCCTGCAATTCTGCCCGGCTTTCAAGTCCTCTTGGCAGCCTTACTTCAGTATATTTTTGGATGATAGCTGTCATTTATAACTCTGCAGGTTTGTGAATTACAGTGCCCCTGAGCTCCTTTCTTCAACTCGCTTTCTTGTGAGCTGGCCGCAACACCGCAGGATTGCTTCAGGCCCTAATCTGGTTCCGGCATGGCACGCTGAGCCTTTGGTTAATTCCTCTTCCTGGTGGGAAATGAGAGTTAAATTTTCCCGTCCAGACACCTCCAGCTAGTCTCTCATTGGTTCTCCCTATTCCTGTTCATCTTCCGCGGAATTTGCAAACTGGGCCAAACAGGAGGTTAAAGGCACTGACTCTCCAAGTCGGGAGAGTGTTAGTAAAGCATCTGGAATGTTGCACCCGAGTACCAGGGGACGAGAACTGAGACATATTTCAACACGTCTCCCGATCACACGGTTGATCATACTCTGGGTTCCACATGCATGTTTTAGCTGAAGGAAGAATCCCTTAAACCTGGAGAGTTGAGACCCGTGGAATGGGTACCATGCAATATGACTTCAAAGGGTCTTCATTTGCTCACCAAAACTCTCCAATCCTATCACTGCTGCGTTTTTGCCCCTGTACTCACGATTGATTCACTTTCAGAGACATAGCAATCCATAGGTTTTAAGATACTTACTAGTCAGGTACATTATTAGGCGTTTAATATGGGGTTTTGAGTCCATTTCGTTGAGCAAGGAGTAGCTCTTGTCTATTACATATTTGGCTTAAGGAACTTTATCTGTGCTCATTTCAATCTCTGGTTTTATGCAGCACCCCAACTCACCTTTCCCCTTAAGCAAGCATAAGTTGGTTTTCTAAATTTGGGACCATGTTCTGTTTTGAAATTCAGTTCCTGTGTAGCCAAGTTTACATTCCGTGTATTAGTGATATCTTATGATGTTTCTTTTTCTGTGTGACTTATTTCAGTTAGAATCATCATACCTGAATCCACTCATTATGCTGCTATGGGCTTGATGACATAGATGTCATTGCTGAGTGATATTGCATTGTATGTAAGTACCACAACTTCTTTATCCATTTTTCGCTTTATGCGATATTGAACTTGTACCGTAAACGAGTTTCTTGTAAACAGAGCCATCCCAAACTTTGGGGTGGCTGTGTCTTTTTGATTTTAATTTCCCTAAGCTACAGGACCATAAGTGGAAGTGCCCTAGGCTCTGTTGCTTTGTTTTTTAGATGTTTCAGGAAACACCATACACTTCTCCGGAGTGGCTGTTGGCAATTTACATCCCGCCCATCAGCATAACAAGGCTCCCAGTTCTCCATGGCCTGTCCTGCCTTTCTGGATTTTACACTTTTTTCAGATGGCCCTTTTGACGGGGGGGGAGGGGAAGTGAGACTTTATTGTAGTGCAGATTTCCTTTGCAAGCTTGCTTGGTTGGCCAAAAAGGGCGTATGCGTTTTTACCTGAATATATTCAGGAAAAAACGCATACGCCCTTTTTGGCCAAGTGCATCATTGTCGACCTTCTGCCTCTTTTCCTATGCTTTAAATGCAATTCCAGTCTACCTCCTGAAATCGGTTTCCTGCAATTCTGCCCGGCTTTCAAGTCCTCTTGGCAGCCTTACTTCAGTATATTTTTGGATGATAGCTGTCATTTATAACTCTGCAGGTTTGTGAATTACAGTGCCCCTGAGCTCCTTTCTTCAACTCGCTTTCTTGTGAGCTGGCCGCAACACCGCAGGATTGCTTCAGGCCCTAATCTGGTTCCGGCATGGCACGCTGAGCCTTTGGTTAATTCCTCTTCCTGGTGGGAAATGAGAGTTAAATTTTCCCGTCCAGACACCTCCAGCTAGTCTCTCATTGGTTCTCCCTATTCCTGTTCATCTTCCGCGGAATTTGCAAACTGGGCCAAACAGGAGGTTAAAGGCACTGACTCTCCAAGTCGGGAGAGTGTTAGTAAAGCATCTGGAATGTTGCACCCGAGTACCAGGGGACAAGAACTGAGACATATTTCAACACGTCTCCCGATCACACGGTTGATCATACTCTGGGTTCCACATGCATGTTTTAGCTGAAGGAAGAATCCCTTAAACCTGGAGAGTTGAGACCCGTGGAATGGGTACCATGCAATATGACTTCAAAGGGTCTTCATTTGCTCACCAAAACTCTCCAATCCTATCACTGCTGCGTTTTTGCCCCTGTACTCACGATTGATTCACTTTCAGAGACATAGCAATCCATAGGTTTTAAGATACTTACTAGTCAGGTACATTATTAGGCGTTTAATATGGGGTTTTGAGTCCATTTCGTTGAGCAAGGAGTAGCTCTTGTCTATTACATATTTGGCTTAAGGAACTTTATCTGTGCTCATTTCAATCTCTGGTTTTATGCAGCACCCCAACTCACCTTTCCCCTTAAGCAAGCATAAGTTGGTTTTCTAAATTTGGGACCATGTTCTGTTTTGAAATTCAGTTCCTGTGTAGCCAAGTTTACATTCCGTGTATTAGTGATATCTTATGATGTTTCTTTTTCTGTGTGACTTATTTCAGTTAGAATCATCATACCTGAATCCACTCATTATGCTGCTATGGACCTGATGACATAGATGTCATTGCTGAGTGATATTGCATTGTACGTAAGTACCACAACTTCTTTATCCATTTTTCGCTTTATGCGATATTGAACTTGTACCGTAAACGAGTTTCTTGTAAACAGAGCCATCCCAAACTTTGGGGTGGCTGTGTCTTTTTGATTTTAATTTCCCTAAGCTATAGGACCATAAGTGGAAGTGCCCTAGGCTCTGTTGCTTTGTTTTTTAGATGTTTCAGGAAACACCATACACTTCTCCCGAGTGGCTGTTGGCAACTTACATCCCGCCCATCAGCATAACAAGGCTCCCAGTTCTCCATGGCCTGTCCTGCCTTTCTGGATTTTACACTTTTTTCAGATGGCCCTTTTGAAGGGGGCGGGGGGGAAGTGAGACTTTATTGTAGTGCAGATTTCCTTTGCAAGCTTGCTTGGTTGGCCAAAAAGGGCGTATGCGTTTTTTCCTGAATATATTCAGGAAAAAACGCATACGCCCTTTTTGGCCAAGTGCATCATTGTCGACCTTCTGCCTCTTTTCCTATGCTTTAAATGCAATTCCAGTCTACCTCCTGAAATCGGTTTCCTGCAATTCTGCCCGGCTTTCAAGTCCTCTTGGCAGCCTTACTTCAGTATATTTTTGGATGATAGCTGTCATTTATAACTCTGCAGGTTTGTGAATTACAGTGCCCCTGAGCTCCTTTCTTCAACTCGCTTTCTTGTGAGCTGGCCGCAACACCGCAGGATTGCTTCAGGCCCTAATCTGGTTCCGGCATGGCACGCTGAGCCTTTGGTTAATTCCTCTTCCTGGTGGGAAATGAGAGTTAAATTTTCCCGTCCAGACACCTCCAGCTAGTCTCTAATTGGTTCTCCCTATTCCTGTTCATCTTCCGCGGAATTTGCAAACTGGGCCAAACAGGAGGTTAAAGGCACTGACTCTCCAAGTCGGGAGAGTGTTAGTAAAGCATCTGGAATGTTGCACCCGAGTACCAGGGGACGAGAACTGAGACATATTTCAACACGTCTCCCGATCACACGGTTGATCATACTCTGGGTTCCACATGCATGTTTTAGCTGAAGGAAGAATCCCTTAAACCTGGAGAGTTGAGACCCGTGGAATGGGTACCATGCAATATGACTTCAAAGGGTCTTCATTTGCTCACCAAAACTCTCCAATCCTATCACTGCTGCGTTTTTGCCCCTGTACTCACGATTGATTCACTTTCAGAGACATAGCAATCCATAGGTTTTAAGATACTTACTAGTCAGGTACATTATTAGGCGTTTAATATGGGGTTTTGAGTCCATTTCGTTGAGCAAGGAGTAGCTCTTGTCTATTACATATTTGGCTTAAGGAACTTTATCTGTGCTCATTTCAATCTCTGGTTTTATGCAGCACCCCAACTCACCTTTCCCCTTAAGCAAGCATAAGTTGGTTTTCTAAATTTGGGACCATGTTCTGTTTTGAAATTCAGTTCCTGTGTAGCCAAGTTTACATTCCGTGTATTAGTGATATCTTATGATGTTTCTTTTTCTGTGTGACTTATTTCAGTTAGAATCATCATACCTGAATCCACTCATTATGCTGCTATGGGCTTGATGACATAGATGTCATTGCTGAGTGATATTGCATTGTACGTAAGTACCACAACTTCTTTATCCATTTTTCGCTTTATGCGATATTGAACTTGTACCGTAAACGAGTTTCTTGTAAACAGAGCCATCCCAAACTTTGGGGTGGCTGTGTCTTTTTGATTTTAATTTCCCTAAGCTACAGGACCATAAGTGGAAGTGCCCTAGGCTCTGTTGCTTTGTTTTTTAGATGTTTCAGGAAACACCATACACTTCTCCGGAGTGGCTGTTGGCAATTTACATCCCGCCCATCAGCATAACAAGGCTCCCAGTTCTCCATGGCCTGTCCTGCCTTTCTGGATTTTACACTTTTTTCAGATGGCCCTTTCGACGGGGGGGGGGGGGGGCGAAGTGAGACTTTATTGTAGTGCAGATTTCCTTTGCAAGCTTGCTTGGTTGGCCAAAAAGGGCGTATGCGTTTTTACCTGAATATATTCAGGAAAAAACGCATACGCCCTTTTTGGCCAAGTGCATCATTGTCGACCTTCTGCCTCTTTTCCTATGCTTTAAATGCAATTCCAGTCTACCTCCTGAAATCGGTTTCCTGCAATTCTGCCCGGCTTTCAAGTCCTCTTGGCAGCCTTACTTCAGTATATTTTTGGATGATAGCTGTCATTTATAACTCTGAAGGTTTGTGAATTACAGTGCCCCTGAGCTCCTTTCTTCAACTCGCTTTCTTGTGAGCTGGCCGCAACACCGCAGGATTGCTTCAGGCCCTAATCTGGTTCCGGCATGGCACGCTGAGCCTTTGGTTAATTCCTCTTCCTGGTGGGAAATGAGAGTTAAATTTTCCCGTCCAGACACCTCCAGCTAGTCTCTCATTGGTTCTCCCTATTCCTGTTCATCTTCCGCGGAATTTGCAAAGTGGGCCAAACAGGAGGTTAAAGGCACTGACTCTCCAAGTCGGGAGAGTGTTAGTAAAGCATCTGGAATGTTGCACCCGAGTACCAGGGGACGAGAACTGAGACATATTTCAACACGTCTCCCGATCACACGGTTGATCATACTCTGGGTTCCACATGCATGTTTTAGCTGAAGGAAGAATCCCTTAAACCTGGAGAGTTGAGACCCGTGGAATGGGTACCATGCAATATGACTTCAAAGGGTCTTCATTTGCTCACCAAAACTCTCCAATCCTATCACTGCTGCGTTTTTGCCCCTGTACTCACGATTGATTCACTTTCAGAGACATAGCAATCCATAGGTTTTAAGATACTTACTAGTCAGGTACATTATTAGGCGTTTAATATGGGGTTTTGAGTCCATTTCGTTGAGCAAGGAGTAGCTCTTGTCTATTACATATTTGGCTTAAGGAACTTTATCTGTGCTCATTTCAATCTCTGGTTTTATGCAGCACCCCAACTCACCTTTCCCCTTAAGCAAGCATAAGTTGGTTTTCTAAATTTGGGACCATGTTCTGTTTTGAAATTCAGTTCCTGTGTAGCCAAGTTTACATTCCGTGTATTAGTGATATCTTATGATGTTTCTTTTTCTGTGTGACTTATTTCAGTTAGAATCATCATACCTGAATCCACTCATTATGCTGCTATGGGCCTGATGACATAGATGTCATTGCTGAGTGATATTGCATTGTACGTAAGTACCACAACTTCTTTATCCATTTTTCGCTTTATGCGATATTGAACTTGTACCGTAAATGAGTTTCTTGTAAACAGAGCCATCCCAAACTTTGGGGTGGCTGTGTCTTTTTGATTTTAATTTCCCTAAGCTATAGGACCATAAGTGGAAGTGCCCTAGGCTCTGTTGCTTTGTTTTTTAGATGTTTCAGGAAACACCATACACTTCTCCCGAGTGGCTGTTGGCAATTTACATCCCGCCCATCAGCATAACAAGGCTCCCAGTTCTCCATGGCCTGTCCTGCCTTTCTGGATTTTACACTTTTTTCAGATGGCCCTTTTGACGGGGGGCGGGGGAGTGAGACTTCATTGTAGTGCAGATTTCCTTTGCAAGCTTGCTTGGTTGGCCAAAAAGGGCGTATGCGTTTTTTCCTGAATATATTCAGGAAAAAACGCATACGCCCTTTTTGGCCAAGTGCATCATTGTCGACCTTCTGCCTCTTTTCCTATGCTTTAAATGCAATTCCAGTCTACCTCCTGAAATCGGTTTCCTGCAATTCTGCCCGGCTTTCAAGTCCTCTTGGCAGCCTTACTTCAGTATATTTTTGGATGATAGCTGTCATTTATAACTCTGAAGGTTTGTGAATTACAGTGCCCCTGAGCTCCTTTCTTCAACTCGCTTTCTTGTGAGCTGGCCGCAACACCGCAGGATTGCTTCAGGCCCTAATCTGGTTCCGGCATGGCACGCTGAGCCTTTGGTTAATTCCTCTTCCTGGTGGGAAATGAGAGTTAAATTTTCCCGTCCAGACACCTCCAGCTAGTCTCTCATTGGTTCTCCCTATTCCTGTTCATCTTCCGCGGAATTTGCAAACTGGGCCAAACAGGAGGTTAAAGGCACTGACTCTCCAAGTCGGGAGAGTGTTAGTAAAGCATCTGGAATGTTGCACCCGAGTACCAGGGGACGAGAACTGAGACATATTTCAACACGTCTCCCGATCACACGGTTGATCATACTCTGGGTTCCACATGCATGTTTTAGCTGAAGGAAGAATCCCTTAAACCTGGAGAGTTGAGACCCGTGGAATGGGTACCATGCAATATGACTTCAAAGGGTCTTCATTTGCTCACCAAAACTCTCCAATCCTATCACTGCTGCGTTTTTGCCCCTGTACTCACGATTGATTCACTTTCAGAGACATAGCAATCCATAGGTTTTAAGATACTTACTAGTCAGGTACATTATTAGGCGTTTAATATGGGGTTTTGAGTCCATTTCGTTGAGCAAGGAGTAGCTCTTGTCTATTACATATTTGGCTTAAGGAACTTTATCTGTGCTCATTTCAATCTCTGGTTTTATGCAGCACCCCAACTCACCTTTCCCCTTAAGCAAGCATAAGTTGGTTTTCTAAATTTGGGACCATGTTCTGTTTTGAAATTCAGTTCCTGTGTAGCCAAGTTTACATTCCGTGTATTAGTGATATCTTATGATGTTTCTTTTTCTGTGTGACTTATTTCAGTTAGAATCATCATACCTGAATCCACTCATTATGCTGCTATGGGCTTGATGACATAGATGTCATTGCTGAGTGATATTGCATTGTACGTAAGTACCACAAATTCTTTATCCATTTTTCGCTTTATGCGATATTGAACTTGTACCGTAAACGAGTTTCTTGTAAACAGAGCCATCCCAAACTTTGGGGTGGCTGTGTCTTTTTGATTTTAATTTCCCTAAGCTATAGGACCATAAGTGGAAGTGCCCTAGGCTCTGTTGCTTTGTTTTTTAGATGTTTCAGGAAACACCATACACTTCTCCCGAGTGGCTGTTGGCAATTTACATCCCGCCCATCAGCATAACAAGGCTCCCAGTTCTCCATGGCCTGTCCTGCCTTTCTGGATTTTACACTTTTTTCAGATGGCCCTTTTGACAGGGGGCGGGGGAGTGAGACTTCATTGTAGTGCAGATTTCCTTTGCAAGCTTGCTTGGTTGACCAAAAAGGGCGTATGCGTTTTTTCCTGAATATATTCAGGAAAAAACGCATACGCCCTTTTTGGCCAAGTGCATCATTGTCGACCTTCTGCCTCTTTTCCTATGCTTTAAATGCAATTCCAGTCTACCTCCTGAAATCGGTTTCCTGCAATTCTGCCCGGCTTTCAAGTCCTCTTGGCAGCCTTACTTCAGTATATTTTTGGATGATAGCTGTCATTTATAACTCTGCAGGTTTGTGAATTACAGTGCCCCTGAGCTCCTTTCTTCAACTCGCTTTCTTGTGAGCTGGCCGCAACACCGCAGGATTGCTTCAGGCCCTAATCTGGTTCCGGCATGGCACGCTGAGCCTTTGGTTAATTCCTCTTCCTGGTGGGAAATGAGAGTTAAATTTTCCCGTCCAGACACCTCCAGCTAGTCTCTCATTGGTTCTCCCTATTCCTGTTCATCTTCCGTGGAATTTGCAAACTGGGCCAAACAGGAGGTTAAAGGCACTGACTCTCCAAGTCGGGAGAGTGTTAGTAAAGCATCTGGAATGTTGCACCCGAGTACCAGGGGACGAGAACTGAGACATATTTCAACACGTCTCCCGATAACACGGTTGATCATACTCTGGGTTCCACATGCATGTTTTAGCTGAAGGAAGAATCCCTTAAACCTGGAGAGTTGAGACCCGTGGAATGGGTACCATGCAATATGACTTCAAAGGGTCTTCATTTGCTCACCAAAACTCTCCAATCCTATCACTGCTGCGTTTTTGCCCCTGTACTCACGATTGATTCACTTTCACAAACATAGCAATCCATAGGTTTTAAGATACTTACTAGTCAGGTACATTATTAGGCGTTTAATATGGGGTTTTGAGTCCATTTCGTTGAGCAAGGAGTAGCTCTTGTCTATTACATATTTGGCTTAAGGAACTTTATCTGTGCTCATTTCAATCTCTGGTTTTATGCAGCACCCCAACTCACCTTTCCCCTTAAGCAAGCATAAGTTGATTTTCTCAATTTGGGACCATGTTCTGTTTTGAAATTCAGTTCCTGTGTAGCCAAGTTTACATTCCGTGTATTAGTGATATCTTATGATGTTTCTTTTTCTGTGTGACTTATTTCAGTTAGAATCATCATACCTGAATCCACTCATTATGCTGCTATGGACCTGATGACATAGATGTCATTGCTGAGTGATATTGCATTGTACGTAAGTACCACAACTTCTTTATCCATTTTTCGCTTTATGCGATATTGAACTTGTACCGTAAACGAGTTTCTTGTAAACAGAGCCATCCCAAACTTTGGGGTGGCTGTGTCTTTTTGATTTTAATTTCCCTAAGCTATAGGACCATAAGTGGAAGTGCCCTAGGCTCTGTTGCTTTGTTTTTTAGATGTTTCAGGAAACACCATACACTTCTCCCGAGTGGCTGTTGGCAATTTACATCCCGCCCATCAGCATAACAAGGCTCCCAGTTCTCCATGGCCTGTCCTGCCTTTCTGGATTTTACACTTTTTTCAGATGGCCCTTTTGACGGGGGGGAAGTGAGACTTCATTGTAGTGCAGATTTCCTTTGCAAGCTTGCTTGGTTGGCCAAAAAGGGCGCATGCTTTTTTTCCTGAATATATTCAGGAAAAAACGCATACGCCCTTTTTGGCCAAGTGCATCATTGTCGACCTTCTGCCTCTTTTCCTATGCTTTAAATGCAATTCCAGTCTACCTCCTGAAATCGGTTTCCTGCAATTCTGCCCGGTTTTCAAGTCCTCTTGGCAGCCTTACTTCAGTATATTTTTGGATGATAGCTGTCATTTATAACTCTGAAGGTTTGTGAATTACAGTGCCCCTGAGCTCCTTTCTTCAACTCGCTTTCTTGTGAGCTGGCCGCAACACCGCAGGATTGCTTCAGGCCCTAATCTGGTTCCGGCATGGCACGCTGAGCCTTTGGTTAATTCCTCTTCCTGGTGGGAAATGAGAGTTAAATTTTCCCGTCCAGACACCTCCAGCTAGTCTCTCATTGGTTCTCCCTATTCCTGTTCATCTTCCGCGGAATTTGCAAACTGGGCCAAACAGGAGGTTAAAGGCACTGACTCTCCAAGTCGGGAGAGTGTTAGTAAAGCATCTGGAATGTTGCACCCGAGTACCAGGGGACGAGAACTGAGACATATTTCAACACGTCTCCCGATCACACGGTTGATCATACTCTGGGTTCCACATGCATGTTTTAGCTGAAGGAAGAATCCCTTAAACCTGGAGAGTTGAGACCCGTGGAATGGGTACCATGCAATATGACTTCAAAGGGTCTTCATTTGCTCACCAAAACTCTCCAATCCTATCACTGCTGCGTTTTTGCCCCTGTACTCACGATTGATTCACTTTCAGAGACATAGCAATCCATAGGTTTTAAGATACTTACTAGTCAGGTACATTATTAGGCGTTTAATATGGGGTTTTGAGTCCATTTCGTTGAGCAAGGAGTAGCTCTTGTCTATTACATATTTGGCTTAAGGAACTTTATCTGTGCTCATTTCAATCTCTGGTTTTATGCAGCACCCCAACTCACCTTTCCCCTTAAGCAAGCATAAGTTGGTTTTCTAAATTTGGGACCATGTTCTGTTTTGAAATCCAGTTCCTGTGTAGCCAAGTTTACATTCCGTGTATTAGTGATATCTTATGATGTTTCTTTTTCTGTGTGACTTATTTCAGTTAGAATCATCATACCTGAATCCACTCATTATGCTGCTATGGGCTTGATGACATAGATGTCATTGCTGAGTGATATTGCATTGTACGTAAGTACCACAAATTCTTTATCCATTTTTCGCTTTATGCGATATTGAACTTGTACCGTAAACGAGTTTCTTGTAAACAGAGCCATCCCAAACTTTGGGGTGGCTGTGTCTTTTTGATTTTAATTTCCCTAAGCTATAGGACCATAAGTGGAAGTGCCCTAGGCTCTGTTGCTTTGTTTTTTAGATGTTTCAGGAAACACCATACACTTCTCCCGAGTGGCTGTTGGCAATTTACATCCCGCCCATCAGCATAACAAGGCTCCCAGTTCTCCATGGCCTGTCCTGCCTTTCTGGATTTTACACTTTTTTCAGATGGCCCTTTTGACAGGGGGCGGGGGAGTGAGACTTCATTGTAGTGCAGATTTCCTTTGCAAGCTTGCTTGGTTGGCCAAAAAGGGCATATGCGTTTTTTCCTGAATATATTCAGGAAAAAACGCATACGCCCTTTTTGGCCAAGTGCATCATTGTCGACCTTCTGCCTCTTTTCCTATGCTTTAAATGCAATTCCAGTCTACCTCCTGAAATCGGTTTCCTGCAATTCTGCCCGGCTTTCAAGTCCTCTTGGCAGCCTTACTTCAGTATATTTTTGGATGATAGCTGTCATTTATAACTCTGCAGGTTTGTGAATTACAATGCCCCTGAGCTCCTTTCTTCAACTCGCTTTCTTGTGAGCTGGCCGCAACACCGCAGGATTGCTTCAGGCCCTAATCTGGTTCCGGCATGGCACGCTGAGCCTTTGGTTAATTCCTCTTCCTGGTGGGAAATGAGAGTTAAATTTTCCCGTCCAGACACCTCCAGCTAGTCTCTCATTGGTTCTCCCTATTCCTGTTCATCTTCCGTGGAATTTGCAAACTGGGCCAAACAGGAGGTTAAAGGCACTGACTCTCCAAGTCGGGAGAGTGTTAGTAAAGCATCTGGAATGTTGCACCCGAGTACCAGGGGACGAGAACTGAGACATATTTCAACACGTCTCCCGATAACACGGTTGATCATACTCTGGGTTCCACATGCATGTTTTAGCTGAAGGAAGAATCCCTTAAACCTGGAGAGTTGAGACCCGTGGAATGGGTACCATGCAATATGACTTCAAAGGGTCTTCATTTGCTCACCAAAACTCTCCAATCCTATCACTGCTGCGTTTTTGCCCCTGTACTCACGATTGATTCACTTTCAGAAACATAGCAATCCATAGGTTTTAAGATACTTACTAGTCAGGTACATTATTAGGCGTTTAATATGGGGTTTTGAGTCCATTTCGTTGAGCAAGGAGTAGCTCTTGTCTATTACATATTTGGCTTAAGGAACTTTATCTGTGCTCATTTCAATCTCTGGTTTTATGCAGCACCCCAACTCACCTTTCCCCTTAAGCAAGCATAAGTTGATTTTCTCAATTTGGGACCATGTTCTGTTTTGAAATTCAGTTCCTGTGTAGCCAAGTTTACATTCCGTGTATTAGTGATATCTTATGATGTTTCTTTTTCTGTGTGACTTATTTCAGTTAGAATCATCATACCTGAATCCACTCATTATGCTGCTATGGACCTGATGACATAGATGTCATTGCTGAGTGATATTGCATTGTACGTAAGTACCACAACTTCTTTATCCATTTTTCGCTTTATGCGATATTGAACTTGTACCGTAAACGAGTTTCTTGTAAACAGAGCCATCCCAAACTTTGGGGTGGCTGTGTCTTTTTGATTTTAATTTCCCTAAGCTATAGGACCATAAGTGGAAGTGCCCTAGGCTCTGTTGCTTTGTTTTTTAGATGTTTCAGGAATCACCATACACTTTTCCCGATTGGCTTTTGGCAATGTACATCCCGCCCATCAGCATAACAAGGCTCCCAGTTCTCCATGGCCTGTCCTGCCTTTCTGGATTTTACACTTTTTTCAGATGGCCCTTTTGACCGGGGGGGAAGTGAGACTTCATTGTAGTGCAGATTTCCTTTGCAAGCTTGCTTGGTTGGCCAAAAAGGGCGTATGCGTTTTTTCCTGAATATATTCAGGAAAAAACGCATACGCCCTTTTTGGCCAAGTGCATCATTGTCGACCTTCTGCCTCTTTTCCTATGCTTTAAATGCAATTCCAGTCTACCTCCTGAAATCGGTTTCCTGCAATTCTGCCCGGCTTTCAAGTCCTCTTGGCAGCCTTACTTCAGTATATTTTTGGATGATAGCTGTCATTTATAACTCTGCAGGTTTGTGAATTACAGTGCCCCTGAGCTCCTTTCTTCAACTCGCTTTCTTGTGAGCTGGCCGCAACACCGCAGGATTGCTTCAGGCCCTAATCTGGTTCCGGCATGGCACGCTGAGCCTTTGGTTAATTCCTCTTCCTGGTGGGAAATGAGAGTTAAATTTTCCCGTCCAGACACCTCCAGCTAGTCTCTCATTGGTTCTCCCTATTCCTGTTCATCTTCCGCGGAATTTGCAAACTGGGCCAAACAGGAGGTTAAAGGCACTGACTCTCCAAGTCGGGAGAGTGTTAGTAAAGCATCTGGAATGTTGCACCCGAGTACCAGGGGACGAGAACTGAGACATATTTCAACACGTCTCCCGATCACACGGTTGATCATACTCTGGGTTCCACATGCATGTTTTAGCTGAAGGAAGAATCCCTTAAACCTGGAGAGTTGAGACCCGTGGAATGGGTACCATGCAATATGACTTCAAAGGGTCTTCATTTGCTCACCAAAACTCTCCAATCCTATCACTGCTGCGTTTTTGCCCCTGTACTCACGATTGATTCACTTTCAGAGACATAGCAATCCATAGGTTTTAAGATACTTACTAGTCAGGTACATTATTAGGCGTTTAATATGGGGTTTTGAGTCCATTTCGTTGAGCAAGGAGTAGCTCTTGTCTATTACATATTTGGCTTAAGGAACTTTATCTGTGCTCATTTCAATCTCTGGTTTTATGCAGCACCCCAACTCACCTTTCCCCTTAAGCAAGCATAAGTTGGTTTTCTAAATTTGGGACCATGTTCTGTTTTGAAATTCAGTTCCTGTGTAGCCAAGTTTACATTCCGTGTATTAGTGATATCTTATGATGTTTCTTTTTCTGTGTGACTTATTTCAGTTAGAATCATCATACCTGAATCCACTCATTATGCTGCTATGGGCCTGATGACATAGATGTCATTGCTGAGTGATATTGCATTGTACGTAAGTACCACAACTTCTTTATCCATTTTTCGCTTTATGCGATATTGAACTTGTACCGTAAATGAGTTTCTTGTAAACAGAGCCATCCCAAACTTTGGGGTGGCTGTGTCTTTTTGATTTTAATTTCCCTAAGCTATAGGACCATAAGTGGAAGTGCCCTAGGCTCTGTTGCTTTGTTTTTTAGATGTTTCAGGAAACACCATACACTTCTCCCGAGTGGCTGTTGGCAATTTACATCCCGCCCATCAGCATAACAAGGCTCCCAGTTCTCCATGGCCTGTCCTGCCTTTCTGGATTTTACACTTTTTTCAGATGGCCCTTTTGACAGGGGGCGGGGGAGTGAGACTTCATTGTAGTGCAGATTTCCTTTGCAAGCTTGCTTGGTTGACCAAAAAGGGCGTATGCGTTTTTTCCTGAATATATTCAGGAAAAAACGCATACGCCCTTTTTGGCCAAGTGCATCATTGTCGACCTTCTGCCTCTTTTCCTATGCTTTAAATGCAATTCCAGTCTACCTCCTGAAATCGGTTTCCTGCAATTCTGCCCGGCTTTCAAGTCCTCTTGGCAGCCTTACTTCAGTATATTTTTGGATGATAGCTGTCATTTATAACTCTGCAGGTTTGTGAATTACAGTGCCCCTGAGCTCCTTTCTTCAACTCGCTTTCTTGTGAGCTGGCCGGAACACCGCAGGATTGCTTCAGGCCCTAATCTGGTTCCGGCATGGCACGCTGAGCCTTTGGTTAATTCCTCTTCCTGGTGGGAAATGAGAGTTAAATTTTCCCGTCCAGACACCTCCAGCTAGTCTCTCATTGGTTCTCCCTATTCCTGTTCATCTTCCGTGGAATTTGCAAACTGGGCCAAACAGGAGGTTAAAGGCACTGACTCTCCAAGTCGGGAGAGTGTTAGTAAAGCATCTGGAATGTTGCACCCGAGTACCAGGGGACGAGAACTGAGACATATTTCAACACGTCTCCCGATAACACGGTTGATCATACTCTGGGTTCCACATGCATGTTTTAGCTGAAGGAAGAATCCCTTAAACCTGGAGAGTTGAGACCCGTGGAATGGGTACCATGCAATATGACTTCAAAGGGTCTTCATTTGCTCACCAAAACTCTCCAATCCTATCACTGCTGCGTTTTTGCCCCTGTACTCACGATTGATTCACTTTCACAAACATAGCAATCCATAGGTTTTAAGATACTTACTAGTCAGGTACATTATTAGGCGTTTAATATGGGGTTTTGAGTCCATTTCGTTGAGCAAGGAGTAGCTCTTGTCTATTACATATTTGGCTTAAGGAACTTTATCTGTGCTCATTTCAATCTCTGGTTTTATGCAGCACCCCAACTCACCTTTCCCCTTAAGCAAGCATAAGTTGATTTTCTCAATTTGGGACCATGTTCTGTTTTGAAATTCAGTTCCTGTGTAGCCAAGTTTACATTCCGTGTATTAGTGATATCTTATGATGTTTCTTTTTCTGTGTGACTTATTTCAGTTAGAATCATCATACCTGAATCCACTCATTATGCTGCTATGGACCTGATGACATAGATGTCATTGCTGAGTGATATTGCATTGTACGTAAGTACCACAACTTCTTTATCCATTTTTCGCTTTATGCGATATTGAACTTGTACCGTAAACGAGTTTCTTGTAAACAGAGCCATCCCAAACTTTGGGGTGGCTGTGTCTTTTTGATTTTAATTTCCCTAAGCTATAGGACCATAAGTGGAAGTGCCCTAGGCTCTGTTGCTTTGTTTTTTAGATGTTTCAGGAAACACCATACACTTCTCCCGAGTGGCTGTTGGCAATTTACATCCCGCCCATCAGCATAACAAGGCTCCCAGTTCTCCATGGCCTGTCCTGCCTTTCTGGATTTTACACTTTTTTCAGATGGCCCTTTTGACGGGGGGGAAGTGAGACTTCATTGTAGTGCAGATTTCCTTTGCAAGCTTGCTTGGTTGGCCAAAAAGGGCGCATGCTTTTTTTCCTGAATATATTCAGGAAAAAACGCATACGCCCTTTTTGGCCAAGTGCATCATTGTCGACCTTCTGCCTCTTTTCCTATGCTTTAAATGCAATTCCAGTCTACCTCCTGAAATCGGTTTCCTGCAATTCTGCCCGGTTTTCAAGTCCTCTTGGCAGCCTTACTTCAGTATATTTTTGGATGATAGCTGTCATTTATAACTCTGAAGGTTTGTGAATTACAGTGCCCCTGAGCTCCTTTCTTCAACTCGCTTTCTTGTGAGCTGGCCGCAACACCGCAGGATTGCTTCAGGCCCTAATCTGGTTCCGGCATGGCACGCTGAGCCTTTGGTTAATTCCTCTTCCTGGTGGGAAATGAGAGTTAAATTTTCCCGTCCAGACACCTCCAGCTAGTCTCTCATTGGTTCTCCCTATTCCTGTTCATCTTCCGCGGAATTTGCAAACTGGGCCAAACAGGAGGTTAAAGGCACTGACTCTCCAAGTCGGGAGAGTGTTAGTAAAGCATCTGGAATGTTGCACCCGAGTACCAGGGGACGAGAACTGAGACATATTTCAACACGTCTCCCGATCACACGGTTGATCATACTCTGGGTTCCACATGCATGTTTTAGCTGAAGGAAGAATCCCTTAAACCTGGAGAGTTGAGACCCGTGGAATGGGTACCATGCAATATGACTTCAAAGGGTCTTCATTTGCTCACCAAAACTCTCCAATCCTATCACTGCTGCGTTTTTGCCCCTGTACTCACGATTGATTCACTTTCAGAGACATAGCAATCCATAGGTTTTAAGATACTTACTAGTCAGGTACATTATTAGGCGTTTAATATGGGGTTTTGAGTCCATTTCGTTGAGCAAGGAGTAGCTCTTGTCTATTACATATTTGGCTTAAGGAACTTTATCTGTGCTCATTTCAATCTCTGGTTTTATGCAGCACCCCAACTCACCTTTCCCCTTAAGCAAGCATAAGTTGGTTTTCTAAATTTGGGACCATGTTCTGTTTTGAAATCCAGTTCCTGTGTAGCCAAGTTTACATTCCGTGTATTAGTGATATCTTATGATGTTTCTTTTTCTGTGTGACTTATTTCAGTTAGAATCATCATACCTGAATCCACTCATTATGCTGCTATGGGCTTGATGACATAGATGTCATTGCTGAGTGATATTGCATTGTACGTAAGTACCACAAATTCTTTATCCATTTTTCGCTTTATGCGATATTGAACTTGTACCGTAAACGAGTTTCTTGTAAACAGAGCCATCCCAAACTTTGGGGTGGCTGTGTCTTTTTGATTTTAATTTCCCTAAGCTATAGGACCATAAGTGGAAGTGCCCTAGGCTCTGTTGCTTTGTTTTTTAGATGTTTCAGGAAACACCATACACTTCTCCCGAGTGGCTGTTGGCAATTTACATCCCGCCCATCAGCATAACAAGGCTCCCAGTTCTCCATGGCCTGTCCTGCCTTTCTGGATTTTACACTTTTTTCAGATGGCCCTTTTGACAGGGGGCGGGGGAGTGAGACTTCATTGTAGTGCAGATTTCCTTTGCAAGCTTGCTTGGTTGGCCAAAAAGGGCATATGCGTTTTTTCCTGAATATATTCAGGAAAAAACGCATACGCCCTTTTTGGCCAAGTGCATCATTGTCGACCTTCTGCCTCTTTTCCTATGCTTTAAATGCAATTCCAGTCTACCTCCTGAAATCGGTTTCCTGCAATTCTGCCCGGCTTTCAAGTCCTCTTGGCAGCCTTACTTCAGTATATTTTTGGATGATAGCTGTCATTTATAACTCTGCAGGTTTGTGAATTACAATGCCCCTGAGCTCCTTTCTTCAACTCGCTTTCTTGTGAGCTGGCCGCAACACCGCAGGATTGCTTCAGGCCCTAATCTGGTTCCGGCATGGCACGCTGAGCCTTTGGTTAATTCCTCTTCCTGGTGGGAAATGAGAGTTAAATTTTCCCGTCCAGACACCTCCAGCTAGTCTCTCATTGGTTCTCCCTATTCCTGTTCATCTTCCGTGGAATTTGCAAACTGGGCCAAACAGGAGGTTAAAGGCACTGACTCTCCAAGTCGGGAGAGTGTTAGTAAAGCATCTGGAATGTTGCACCCGAGTACCAGGGGACGAGAACTGAGACATATTTCAACACGTCTCCCGATAACACGGTTGATCATACTCTGGGTTCCACATGCATGTTTTAGCTGAAGGAAGAATCCCTTAAACCTGGAGAGTTGAGACCCGTGGAATGGGTACCATGCAATATGACTTCAAAGGGTCTTCATTTGCTCACCAAAACTCTCCAATCCTATCACTGCTGCGTTTTTGCCCCTGTACTCACGATTGATTCACTTTCAGAAACATAGCAATCCATAGGTTTTAAGATACTTACTAGTCAGGTACATTATTAGGCGTTTAATATGGGGTTTTGAGTCCATTTCGTTGAGCAAGGAGTAGCTCTTGTCTATTACATATTTGGCTTAAGGAACTTTATCTGTGCTCATTTCAATCTCTGGTTTTATGCAGCACCCCAACTCACCTTTCCCCTTAAGCAAGCATAAGTTGATTTTCTCAATTTGGGACCATGTTCTGTTTTGAAATTCAGTTCCTGTGTAGCCAAGTTTACATTCCGTGTATTAGTGATATCTTATGATGTTTCTTTTTCTGTGTGACTTATTTCAGTTAGAATCATCATACCTGAATCCACTCATTATGCTGCTATGGACCTGATGACATAGATGTCATTGCTGAGTGATATTGCATTGTACGTAAGTACCACAACTTCTTTATCCATTTTTCGCTTTATGCGATATTGAACTTGTACCGTAAACGAGTTTCTTGTAAACAGAGCCATCCCAAACTTTGGGGTGGCTGTGTCTTTTTGATTTTAATTTCCCTAAGCTATAGGACCATAAGTGGAAGTGCCCTAGGCTCTGTTGCTTTGTTTTTTAGATGTTTCAGGAATCACCATACACTTTTCCCGATTGGCTTTTGGCAATGTACATCCCGCCCATCAGCATAACAAGGCTCCCAGTTCTCCATGGCCTGTCCTGCCTTTCTGGATTTTACACTTTTTTCAGATGGCCCTTTTGACCGGGGGGGAAGTGAGACTTCATTGTAGTGCAGATTTCCTTTGCAAGCTTGCTTGGTTGGCCAAAAAGGGCGTATGCGTTTTTTCCTGAATATATTCAGGAAAAAACGCATACGCCCTTTTTGGCCAAGTGCATCATTGTCGACCTTCTGCCTCTTTTCCTATGCTTTAAATGCAATTCCAGTCTACCTCCTGAAATCGGTTTCCTGCAATTCTGCCCGGCTTTCAAGTCCTCTTGGCAGCCTTACTTCAGTATATTTTTGGATGATAGCTGTCATTTATAACTCTGCAGGTTTGTGAATTACAGTGCCCCTGAGCTCCTTTCTTCAACTCGCTTTCTTGTGAGCTGGCCGCAACACCGCAGGATTGCTTCAGGCCCTAATCTGGTTCCGGCATGGCACGCTGAGCCTTTGGTTAATTCCTCTTCCTGGTGGGAAATGAGAGTTAAATTTTCCCGTCCAGACACCTCCAGCTAGTCTCTCATTGGTTCTCCCTATTCCTGTTCATCTTCCGCGGAATTTGCAAACTGGGCCAAACAGGAGGTTAAAGGCACTGACTCTCCAAGTCGGGAGAGTGTTAGTAAAGCATCTGGAATGTTGCACCCGAGTACCAGGGGACGAGAACTGAGACATATTTCAACACGTCTCCCGATCACACGGTTGATCATACTCTGGGTTCCACATGCATGTTTTAGCTGAAGGAAGAATCCCTTAAACCTGGAGAGTTGAGACCCGTGGAATGGGTACCATGCAATATGACTTCAAAGGGTCTTCATTTGCTCACCAAAACTCTCCAATCCTATCACTGCTGCGTTTTTGCCCCTGTACTCACGATTGATTCACTTTCAGAGACATAGCAATCCATAGGTTTTAAGATACTTACTAGTCAGGTACATTATTAGGCGTTTAATATGGGGTTTTGAGTCCATTTCGTTGAGCAAGGAGTAGCTCTTGTCTATTACATATTTGGCTTAAGGAACTTTATCTGTGCTCATTTCAATCTCTGGTTTTATGCAGCACCCCAACTCACCTTTCCCCTTAAGCAAGCATAAGTTGGTTTTCTAAATTTGGGACCATGTTCTGTTTTGAAATTCAGTTCCTGTGTAGCCAAGTTTACATTCCGTGTATTAGTGATATCTTATGATGTTTCTTTTTCTGTGTGACTTATTTCAGTTAGAATCATCATACCTGAATCCACTCATTATGCTGCTATGGGCTTGATGACATAGATGTCATTGCTGAGTGATATTGCATTGTACGTAAGTACCACAACTTCTTTATCCATTTTTCGCTTTATGCGATATTGAACTTGTACCGTAAACGAGTTTCTTGTAAACCTAGCCATCCCAAACTTTGGGGTGGCTGTGTCTTTTTGATTTTAATTTCCCTAAGCTATAGGACCATAAGTGGAAGTGCCCTAGGCTCTGTTACTTTGTTTTTTAGATGTTTCAGGAAACACCATACACTTCTCCCGAGTGGCTGTTGGCAATTTACATCCCGCCCATCAGCATAACAAGGCTCCCAGTTCTCCATGGCCTGTCCTGCCTTTCTGGATTTTACACTTTTTTCAGATGGCCCTTTTGACGGGGGGCGGGGGAGTGAGACTTCATTGTAGTGCAGATTTCCTTTGCAAGCTTGCTTGGTTGGCCAAAAAGGGCATATGCGTTTTTTCCTGAATATATTCAGGAAAAAACGCATATGCCCTTTTTGGCCAAGTGCATCATTGTCGACCTTCTGCCTCTTTTCCTATGCTTTAAATGCAATTCCAGTCTACCTCCTGAAATCGGTTTCCTGCAATTCTGCCCGGCTTTCAAGTCCTCTTGGCAGCCTTACTTCAGTATATTTTTGGATGATAGCTGTCATTTATAACTCTGCAGGTTTGTGAATTACAGTGCCCCTGAGTCCTTTCTTCAACTCGCTTTCTTGTGAGCTGGCCGCAACACCGCAGGATTGCTTCAGGCCCTAATCTGGTTCCGGCATGGCACGCTGAGCCTTTGGTTAATTCCTCTTCCTGGTGGGAAATGAGAGTTAAATTTTCCCGTCCAGACACCTCCAGCTAGTCTCTCATTGGTTCTCCCTATTCCTGTTCATCTTCCGCGGAATTTGCAAACTGGGCCAAACAGGAGGTTAAAGGCACTGACTCTCCAAGTCGGGAGAGTGTTAGTAAAGCATCTGGAATGTTGTACCCGAGTACCAGGGGACGAGAACTGAGACATATTTCAACACGTCTCCCGATCACACGGTTGATCATACTCTGGGTTCCACATGCATGTTTTAGCTGAAGGAAGAATCCCTTAAACCTGGAGATTTGAGACCCGTGGAATGGGTACCATGCAATATGACTTCAAAGGGTCTTCATTTGCTCACCAAAACTCTCCAATCCTATCACTGCTGCGTTTTTGCCCCTGTACTCACGATTGATTCACTTTCAGAGACATAGCAATCCATAGGTTTTAAGATACTTACTAGTCAGGTACATTATTAGGCGTTTAATATGGGGTTTTGAGTCCATTTCGTTGAGCAAGGAGTAGCTCTTGTCTATTACATATTTGGCTTAAGGAACTTTATCTGTGCTCATTTCAATCTCTGGTTTTATGCAGCACCCCAACTCACCTTTCCCCTTAAGCAAGCATAAGTTGGTTTTCTAAATTTGGGACCATGTTCTGTTTTGAAATTCAGTTCCTGTGTAGCCAAGTTTACATTCCGTGTATTAGTGATATCTTATGATGTTTCTTTTTCTGTGTGACTTATTTCAGTTAGAATCATCATACCTGAATCCACTCATTATGCTGCTATGGGCTTGATGACATAGATGTCATTGCTGAGTGATATTGCATTGTACGTAAGTACCACAACTTCTTTATCCATTTTTCGCTTTATGCGATATTGAACTTGTACCGTAAACGAGTTTCTTGTAAACAGAGCCATCCCAAACTTTGGGGTGGCTGTGTCTTTTTGATTTTAATTTCCCTAAGCTATAGGACCATAAGTGGAAGTGCCCTAGGCTCTGTTGCTTTGTTTTTTAGATGTTTCAGGAAACACCATACACTTCTCCCGAGTGGCTGTTGGCAATTTACATCCCGCCCATCAGCATAACAAGGCTCCCAGTTCTCCATGGCCTGTCCTGCCTTTCTGGATTTTACACTTTTTTCAGATGGCCCTTTTGACGGGGGGGGAGTGAGACTTCATTGTAGTGCAGATTTCCTTTGCAAGCTTGCTTGGTTGACCAAAAAGGGCGTATGCGGTTTTTCCTGAATATATTCAGGAAAAAACGCATACGCCCTTTTTGGCCAAGTGCATCATTGTCGACCTTCTGCCTCTTTTCCTATGCTTTAAATGCAATTCCAGTCTACCTCCTGAAATCGGTTTCCTGCAATTCTGCCCGGCTTTCAAGTCCTCTTGGCAGCCTTACTTCAGTATATTTTTGGATGATAGCTGTCATTTATAACTCTGCAGGTTTGTGAATTACAGTGCCCCTGAGCTCCTTTCTTCAACTCGCTTTCTTGTGAGCTGGCCGCAACACCGCAGGATTGCTTCAGGCCCTAATCTGGTTCCGGCATGGCACGCTGAGCCTTTGGTTAATTCCTCTTCCTGGTGGGAAATGAGAGTTAAATTTTCCCGTCCAGACACCTCCAGCTAGTCTCTCATTGGTTCTCCCTATTCCTGTTCATCTTCCGTGGAATTTGCAAACTGGGCCAAACAGGAGGTTAAAGGCACTGACTCTCCAAGTCGGGAGAGTGTTAGTAAAGCATCTGGAATGTTGCACCCGAGTACCAGGGGACGAGAACTGAGACATATTTCAACACGTCTCCCGATCACACGGTTGATCATACTCTGGGTTCCACATGCATGTTTTAGCTGAAGGAAGAATCCCTTAAACCTGGAGAGTTGAGACCCGTGGAATGGGTACCATGCAATATGACTTCAAAGGGTCTTCATTTGCTCACCAAAACTCTCCAATCCTATCACTGCTGCGTTTTTGCCCCTGTACTCACGATTGATTCACTTTCAGAGACATAGCAATCCATAGGTTTTAAGATACTTACTAGTCAGGTACATTATTAGGCGTTTAATATGGGGTTTTGAGTCCATTTCGTTGAGCAAGGAGTAGCTCTTGTCTATTACATATTTGGCTTAAGGAACTTTATCTGTGCTCATTTCAATCTCTGGTTTTATGCAGCACCCCAACTCACCTTTCCCCTTAAGCAAGCATAAGTTGGTTTTCTAAATTTGGGACCATGTTCTGTTTTGAAATTCAGTTCCTGTGTAGCCAAGTTTACATTCCGTGTATTAGTGATATCTTATGATGTTTCTTTTTCTGTGTGACTTATTTCAGTTAGAATCATCATACCTGAATCCACTCATTATGCTGCTATGGGCTTGATGACATAGATGTCATTGCTGAGTGATATTGCATTGTACGTAAGTACCACAACTTCTTTATCCATTTTTCGCTTTATGCGATATTGAACTTGTACCGTAAACGAGTTTCTTGTAAACAGAGCCATCCCAAACTTTGTGGTGGCTGTGTCTTTTTGATTTTAATTTCCCTAAGCTATAGGACCATAAGTGGAAGTGCCCTAGGCTCTGTTGCTTTGTTTTTTAGATGTTTCAGGAAACACCATACACTTCTCCGGAGTGGCTGTTGGCAATTTACATCCCGCCCATCAGCATAACAAGGCTCCCAGTTCTCCATGGCCTGTCCTGCCTTTCTGGATTTTACACTTTTTTCAGATGGCCCTTTTGACGGGTGGCGGGGGATTGAGACTTCATTGTAGTGCAGATTTCCTTTGCAAGCTTGCTTGGTTGGCCAAAAAGGGCATATGCGTTTTTTCCTGAATATATTCAGGAAAAAACGCATACGCCCTTTTTGGCCAAGTGCATCATTGTCGACCTTCTGCCTCTTTTCCTATGCTTTAAATGCAATTCCAGTCTACCTCCTGAAATCGGTTTCCTGCAATTCTGCCCGGCTTTCAAGTCCTCTTGGCAGCCTTACTTCAGTATATTTTTGGATGATAGCTGTCATTTATAACTCTGCAGGTTTGTGAATTACAGTGCCCCTGAGCTCCTTTCTTCAACTCGCTTTCTTGTGAGCTGGCCGCAACACCGCAGGATTGCTTCAGGCCCTAATCTGGTTCCGGCATGGCACGCTGAGCCTTTGGTTAATTCCTCTTCCTGGTGGGAAATGAGAGTTAAATTTTCCCGTCCAGACACCTCCAGCTAGTCTCTCATTGGTTCTCCCTATTCCTGTTCATCTTCCGCGGAATTTGCAAACTGGGCCAAACAGGAGGTTAAAGGCACTGACTCTCCAAGTCGGGAGAGTGTTAGTAAAGCATCTGGAATGTTGTACCCGAGTACCAGGGGACGAGAACTGAGACATATTTCAACACGTCTCCCGATCACACGGTTGATCATACTCTGGGTTCCACATGCATGTTTTAGCTGAAGGAAGAATCCCTTAAACCTGGAGATTTGAGACCCGTGGAATGGGTACCATGCAATATGACTTCAAAGGGTCTTCATTTGCTCACCAAAACTCTCCAATCCTATCACTGCTGCGTTTTTGCCCCTGTACTCACGATTGATTCACTTTCAGAGACATAGCAATCCATAGGTTTTAAGATACTTACTAGTCAGGTACATTATTAGGCGTTTAATATGGGGTTTTGAGTCCATTTCGTTGAGCAAGGAGTAGCTCTTGTCTATTACATATTTGGCTTAAGGAACTTTATCTGTGCTCATTTCAATCTCTGGTTTTATGCAGCACCCCAACTCACCTTTCCCCTTAAGCAAGCATAAGTTGGTTTTCTAAATTTGGGACCATGTTCTGTTTTGAAATTCAGTTCCTGTGTAGCCAAGTTTACATTCCGTGTATTAGTGATATCTTATGATGTTTCTTTTTCTGTGTGACTTATTTCAGTTAGAATCATCATACCTGAATCCACTCATTATGCTGCTATGGGCTTGATGACATAGATGTCATTGCTGAGTGATATTGCATTGTACGTAAGTACCACAACTTCTTTATCCATTTTTCGCTTTATGCGATATTGAACTTGTACCGTAAACGAGTTTCTTGTAAACAGAACCATCCCAAACTTTGGGGTGGCTGTGTCTTTTTGATTTTAATTTCCCTAAGCTATAGGACCATAAGTGGAAGTGCCCTAGGCTCTGTTGCTTTGTTTTTTAGATGTTTCAGGAAACACCATACACTTCTCCCGAGTGGCTGTTGGCAATTTACATCCCGCCCATCAGCATAACAAGGCTCCCAGTTCTCCATGGCCTGTCCTGCCTTTCTGGATTTTACACTTTTTTCAGATGGCCCTTTTGACCGGGGGGAAGTGAGACTTCATTGTAGTGCAGATTTCCTTTGCAAGCTTGCTTGGTTGACCAAAAAGGGCGTATGCGTTTTTTCCTGAATATATTCAGGAAAAAACGCATACGCCCTTTTTGGCCAAGTGCATCATTGTCGACCTTCTGCCTCTTTTCCTATGCTTTAAATGCAATTCCAGTCTACCTCCTGAAATCGGTTTCCTGCAATTCTGCCCGGCTTTCAAGTCCTCTTGGCAGCCTTACTTCAGTATATTTTTGGATGATAGCTGTCATTTATAACTCTGAAGGTTTGTGAATTACAGTGCCCCTGAGCTCCTTTCTTCAACTCGCTTTCTTGTGAGCTGGCCGCAACACCGCAGGATTGCTTCAGGCCCTAATCTGGTTCCGGCATGGCACGCTGAGCCTTTGGTTAATTCCTCTTCCTGGTGGGAAATGAGAGTTAAATTTTCCCGTCCAGACACCTCCAGCTAGTCTCTCATTGGTTCTCCCTATTCCTGTTCATCTTCCGCGGAATTTGCAAACTGGGCCAAACAGGAGGTTAAAGGCACTGACTCTCCAAGTCGGGAGAGTGTTAGTAAAGCATCTGGAATGTTGCACCCGAGTACCAGGGGACGAGAACTGAGACATATTTCAACACGTCTCCCGATCACACGGTTGATCATACTCTGGGTTCCACATGCATGTTTTAGCTGAAGGAAGAATCCCTTAAACCTGGAGAGTTGAGACCCGTGGAATGGGTACCATGCAATATGACTTCAAAGGGTCTTCATTTGCTCACCAAAACTCTCCAATCCTATCACTGCTGCGTTTTTGCCCCTGTACTCACGATTGATTCACTTTCAGAGACATAGCAATCCATAGGTTTTAAGATACTTACTAGTCAGGTACATTATTAGGCATTTAATATGGGGTTTTGAGTCCATTTCGTTGAGCAAGGAGTAGCTCTTGTCTATTACATATTTGGCTTAAGGAACTTTATCTGTGCTCATTTCAATCTCTGGTTTTATGCAGCACCCCAACTCACCTTTCCCCTTAAGCAAGCATAAGTTGGTTTTCTAAATTTGGGACCATGTTCTGTTTTGAAATTCAGTTCCTGTGTAGCCAAGTTTACATTCCGTGTATTAGTGATATCTTATGATGTTTCTTTTTCTGTGTGACTTATTTCAGTTAGAATCATCATACCTGAATCCACTCATTATGCTGCTATGGGCTTGATGACATAGATGTCATTGCTGAGTGATATTGCATTGTACGTAAGTACCACAACTTCTTTATCCATTTTTCGCTTTATGCGATATTGAACTTGTACCGTAAACGAGTTTCTTGTAAACAGAGCCATCCCAAACTTTGGGGTGGCTGTGTCTTTTTGATTTTAATTTCCCTAAGCTATAGGACCATAAGTGGAAGTGCCCTAGGCTCTGTTGCTTTGTTTTTTAGATGTTTCAGGAAACACCATACACTTCTCCCGAGTGGCTGTTGGCAATTTACATCCCGCCCATCAGCATAACAAGGCTCCCAGTTCTCCATGGCCTGTCCTGCCTTTCTGGATTTTACACTTTTTTCAGATGGCCCTTTTGACGGGGGGCGGGGGATTGAGACTTCATTGTAGTGCAGATTTCCTTTGCAAGCTTGCTTGGTTGGCCAAAAAGGGCATATGCGTTTTTTCCTGAATATATTCAGGAAAAAACGCATACGCCCTTTTTGGCCAAGTGCATCATTGTCGACCTTCTGCCTCTTTTCCTATGCTTTAAATGCAATTCCAGTCTACCTCCTGAAATCGGTTTCCTGCTATTCTGCCCGGCTTTCAAGTCCTCTTGGCAGCCTTACTTCAGTATATTTTTGGATGATAGCTGTCATTTATAACTCTGCAGGTTTGTGAATTACAGTGCCCCTGAGCTCCTTTCTTCAACTCGCTTTCTTGTGAGCTGGCCGCAACACCGCAGGATTGCTTCAGGCCCTAATCTGGTTCCGGCATGGCACGCTGAGCCTTTGGTTAATTCCTCTTCCTGGTGGGAAATGAGAGTTAAATTTTCCCGTCCAGACCCCTCCAGCTAGTCTCTCATTGGTTCTCCCTATTCCTGTTCATCTTCCGCGGAATTTGCAAACTGGGCCAAACAGGAGGTTAAAGGCACTGACTCTCCAAGTCGGGAGAGTGTTAGTAAAGCATCTGGAATATTGTACCCGAGTACCAGGGGACGAGAACTGAGACATATTTCAACACGTCTCCCGATCACACGGTTGATCATACTCTGGGTTTCACATGCATGTTTTAGCTGAAGGAAGAATCCCTTAAACCTGGAGATTTGAGACCCGTGGAATGGGTACCATGCAATATGACTTCAAAGGGTCTTCATTTGCTCACCAAAACTCTCCAATCCTATCACTGCTGCGTTTTTGCCCCTGTACTCACGATTGATTCACTTTCAGAGACATAGCAATCCATAGGTTTTAAGATACTTACTAGTCAGGTACATTATTAGGCGTTTAATATGGGGTTTTGAGTCCATTTCGTTGAGCAAGGAGTAGCTCTTGTCTATTACATATTTGGCTTAAGGAACTTTATCTGTGCTCATTTCAATCTCTGGTTTTATGCAGCACCCCAACTCACCTTTCCCCTTAAGCAAGCATAAGTTGGTTTTCTAAATTTGGGACCATGTTCTGTTTTGAAATTCAGTTCCTGTGTAGCCAAGTTTACATTCCGTGTATTAGTGATATCTTATGATGTTTCTTTTTCTGTGTGACTTATTTCAGTTAGAATCATCATACCTGAATCCACTCATTATGCTGCTATGGGCCTGATGACATAGATGTCATTGCTGAGTGATATTGCATTGTACGTAAGTACCACAACTTCTTTATCCATTTTTCGCTTTATGCGATATTGAACTTGTACCGTAAACGAGTTTCTTGTAAACAGAGCCATCCCAAACTTTGGGGTGGCTGTGTCTTTTTGATTTTAATTTCCCTAAGCTACAGGACCATAAGTGGAAGTGCCCTAGGCTCTGTTGCTTTGTTTTTTAGATGTTTCAGGAAACACCATACACTTCTCCCGAGTGGCTGTTGGCAAGTTACATCCCGCCCATCAGCATAACAAGGCTCCCAGTTCTCCATGGCCTGTCCTGCCTTTCTGGATTTTACACTTTTTTCAGATGGCCCTTTTGACGGGGGGGGGGAAGTGAGACTTCATTGTAGTGCAGATTTCCTTTGCAAGCTTGCTTGGTTGGCCAAAAAGGGCGTATACGTTTTTTCCTGAATATATTCAGGAAAAAACGCATACGCCCTTTTTGGCCAAGTGCATCATTGTCGACCTTCTGCCTCTTTTCCTATGCTTTAAATGCAATTCCAGTCTACCTCCTGAAATCGGTTTCCTGCAATTCTGCCCGGCTTTCAAGTCCTCTTGGCAGCCTTACTTCAGTATATTTTTGGATGATAGCTGTCATTTATAACTCTGCAGGTTTGTGAATTACAGTGCCCCTGAGCTCCTTTCTTCAACTCGCTTTCTTGTGAGCTGGCCGCAACACCGCAGGATTGCTTCAGGCCCTAATCTGGTTCCGGCATGGCACGCTGAGCCTTTGGTTAATTCCTCTTCCTGGTGGGAAATGAGAGTTAAATTTTCCCGTCCAGACACCTCCAGCTAGTCTCTCATTGGTTCTCCCTATTCCTGTTCATCTTCCGCGGAATTTGCAAACTGGGCCAAACAGGAGGTTAAAGGCACTGACTCTCCAAGTCGGGAGAGTGTTAGTAAAGCATCTGGAATGTTGCACCCGAGTACCAGGGGACGAGAACTGAGACATATTTCAACACGTCTCCCGATCACACGGTTGATCATACTCTGGGTTCCACATGCATGTTTTAGCTGAAGGAAGAATCCCTTAAACCTGGAGAGTTGAGACCCGTGGAATGGGTACCATGCAATATGACTTCAAAGGGTCTTCATTTGCTCACCAAAACTCTCCAATCCTATCACTGCTGCGTTTTTGCCCCTGTACTCACGATTGATTCACTTTCAGAGACATAGCAATCCATAGGTTTTAAGATACTTACTAGTCAAGTACATTATTAGGCGTTTAATATGGGGTTTTGAGTCCATTTCGTTGAGCAAGGAGTAGCTCTTGTCTATTACATATTTGGCTTAAGGAACTTTATCTGTGCTCATTTCAATCTCTGGTTTTATGCAGCACCCCAACTCACCTTTCCCCTTAAGCAAGCATAAGTTGATTTTCTAAATTTGGGACCATGTTCTGTTTTGAAATTCAGTTCCTGTGTAGCCAAGTTTACATTCCGTGTATTAGTGATATCTTATGATGTTTCTTTTTCTGTGTGACTTATTTCAGTTAGAATCATCATACCTGAATCCACTCATTATGCTGCTATGGGCTTGATGACATAGATGTCATTGCTGAGTGATATTGCATTGTACGTAAGTACCACAACTTCTTTATCCATTTTTCGCTTTATGCGATATTGAACTTGTACCGTAAACGAGTTTCTTGTAAACAGAGCCATCCCAAACTTTGGGGTGGCTGTGTCTTTTTGATTTTAATTTCCCTAAGCTATAGGACCATAAGTGGAAGTGCCCTAGGCTCTGTTGCTTTGTTTTTTAGATGTTTCAGGAAACACCATACACTTCTCCCGAGTGGCTGTTGGCAAGTTACATCCCGCCCATCAGCATAACAAGGCTCCCAGTTCTCCATGGCCTGTCCTGCCTTTCTGGATTTTACACTTTTTTCAGATGCCCCTTTTGACGGGGGGGAAGTGAGACTTCATTGTAGTGCAGATTTCCTTTGCAAGCTTGCTTGGTTGGCCAAAAAGGGCGTATGAGTTTTTTCCTGAATATATTCAGGAAAAAACGCATACGCCCTTTTTGGCCAAGTGCATCATTGTCGACCTTCTGCCTCTTTTCCTATGCTTTAAATGCAATTCCAGTCTACCTCCTGAAATCGGTTTCCTGCAATTCTGCCCGGCTTTCAAGTCCTCTTGGCAGCCTTACTTCAGTATATTTTTGGATGATAGCTGTCATTTATAACTCTGAAGGTTTGTGAATTACAGTGCCCCTGAGCTCCTTTCTTCAACTCGCTTTCTTGTGAGCTGGCCGCAACACCGCAGGATTGCTTCAGGCCCTAATCTGGTTCCGGCATGGCACGCTGAGCCTTTGGTTAATTCCTCTTCCTGGTGGGAAATGAGAGTTAAATTTTCCCGTCCAGACACCTCCAGCTAGTCTCTCATTGGTTCTCCCTATTCCTGTTCATCTTCCGCGGAATTTGTAAACTGGGCCAAACAGGAGGTTAAAGGCACTGACTCTCCAAGTCGGGAGAGTGTTAGTAAAGCATCTGGAATGTTGCACCCGAGTACCAGGGGACGAGAACTGAGACATATTTCAACACGTCTCCCGATAACACGGTTGATCATACTCTGGGTTCCACATGCATGTTTTAGCTGAAGGAAGAATCCCTTAAACCTGGAGAGTTGAGACCCGTGGAATGGGTACCATGCAATATGACTTCAAAGGGTCTTCATTTGCTCACCAAAACTCTCCAATCCTATCACTGCTGCGTTTTTGCCCCTGTACTCACGATTGATTCACTTTCAGAGACATAGCAATCCATAGGTTTTAAGATACTTACTAGTCAGGTACATTATTAGGCGTTTAATATGGGGTTTTGAGTCCATTTCGTTGAGCAAGGAGTAGCTCTTGTCTATTACATATTTGGCTTAAGGAACTTTATCTGTGCTCATTTCAATCTCTGGTTTTATGCAGCACCCCAACTCACCTTTCCCCTTAAGCAAGCATAAGTTGATTTTCTAAATTTGTGACCATGTTCTGTTTTGAAATTCAGTTCCTGTGTAGCCAAGTTTAGATTCCGTGTATTAGTGATATCTTATGATGTTTCTTTTTCTGTGTGACTTATTTCAGTTAGAATCATCATACCTGAATCCACTCATTATGCTGCTATGGGCCTGATGACATAGATGTCATTGCTGAGTGATATTGCATTGTACGTAAGTACCACAACTTCTTTATCCATTTTTCGCTTTATGCGATATTGAACTTTTACCGTAAACGAGTTTCTTGTAAACAGAGCCATCCCAAATTTTGGGGTGGCTGTGTCTTTTTGATTTTAATTTCCCTAAGCTATAGGACCATAAGTGGAAGTGCCCTAGGCTCTGTTGCTTTGTTTTTTAGATGTTTCAGGAAACACCATACACTTCTCCCGAGTGGCTGTTGGCAATTTACATCCCGCCCATCAGCATAACAAGGCTCCCAGTTCTCCATGGCCTGTCCTGCCTTTCTGGATTTTACACTTTTTTCAGATGGCCCTTTTGACGGGGGGGGGGGGAGGTGAGACTTCATTGTAGTGCAGATTTCCTTTGCAAGCTTGCTTGGTTGGCCAAAAAGGGCATATGCGTTTTTTCCTGAATATATTCAGGAAAAAACGCATATGCCCTTTTTGGCCAAGTGCATCATTGTCGACCTTCTGCCTCTTTTCCTATGCTTTAAATGCAATTCCAGTCTACCTCCTGAAATCGGTTTCCTGCAATTCTGCCCGGCTTTCAAGTCCTCTTGGCAGCCTTACTTCAGTATATTTTTGGATGATAGCTGTCATTTATAACTCTGAAGGTTTGTGAATTACAGTGCCCCTGAGCTCCTTTCTTCAACTCGCTTTCTTGTGAGCTGGCCGCAACACCGCAGGATTGCTTCAGGCCCTAATCTGGTTCCGGCATGGCACGCTGAGCCTTTGGTTAATTCCTCTTCCTGGTGGGAAATGAGAGTTAAATTTTCCCGTCCAGACACCTCCAGCTAGTCTCTCATTGGTTCTCCCTATTCCTGTTCATCTTCCGCGGAATTTGTAAACTGGGCCAAACAGGAGGTTAAAGGCACTGACTCTCCAAGTCGGGAGAGTGTTAGTAAAGCATCTGGAATGTTGCACCCGAGTACCAGGGGACGAGAACTGAGACATATTTCAACACGTCTCCCGATCACACGGTTGATCATACTCTGGGTTCCACATGCATGTTTTAGCTGAAGGAAGAATCCCTTAAACCTGGAGAGTTGAGACCCGTGGAATGGGTACCATGCAATATGACTTCAAAGGGTCTTCATTTGCTCACCAAAACTCTCCAATCCTATCACTGCTGCGTTTTTGCCCCTGTACTCACGATTGATTCACTTTCAGAGACATAGCAATCCATAGGTTTTAAGATACTTACTAGTCAGGTACATTATTAGGCGTTTAATATGGGGTTTTGAGTCCATTTCGTTGAGCAAGGAGTAGCTCTTGTCTATTACATATTTGGCTTAAGGAACTTTATCTGTGCTCATTTCAATCTCTGGTTTTATGCAGCACCCCAACTCACCTTTCCCCTTAAGCAAGCATAAGTTGATTTTCTAAATTTGGGAACATGTTCTGTTTTGAAATTCAGTTCCTGTGTAGCCAAGTTTACATTCCGTGTATTAGTGATATCTTATGATGTTTCTTTTTCTGTGTGACTTATTTCAGTTAGAATCATCATACCTGAATCCACTCATTATGCTGCTATGGGCCTGATGACATAGATGTCATTGCTGAGTGATATTGCATTGTACGTAAGTACCACAACTTCTTTATCCATTTTTCGCTTTATGCGATATTGAACTTGTACCGTAAACGAGTTTCTTGTAAACAGAGCCATCCCAAACTTTGGGGTGGCTGTGTCTTTTTGATTTTAATTTCCCTAAGCTATAGGACCATAAGTGGAAGTGCCCTAGGCTCTGTTGCTTTGTTTTTTAGATGTTTCAGGAAACACCATACACTTCTCCCGAGTGGCTGTTGGCAATTTACATCCCGCCCATCAGCATAACAAGGCTCCCAGTTCTCCATGGCCTGTCCTGCCTTTCTGGATTTTACACTTTTTTCAGATGGCCCTTTTGACGGGGGGGGGGGGGGGGGGAGGTGAGACTTCATTGTAGTGCAGATTTCCTTTGCAAGCTTGCTTGGTTGGCCAAAAAGGGCGTATGCGTTTTTTCCTGAATATATTCAGGAAAAAACGCATACGCCCTTTTTGGCCAAGTGCATCATTGTCGACCTTCTGCCTCTTTTCCTATGCTTTAAATGCAATTCCAGTCTACCTCCTGAAATCGGTTTCCTGCAATTCTGCCCGGCTTTCAAGTCCTCTTGGCAGCCTTACTTCAGTATATTTTTGGATGATAGCTGTCATTTATAACTCTGCAGGTTTGTGAATTACAGTGCCCCTGAGCTCCTTTCTTCAACTCGCTTTCTTGTGAGCTGGCCGCAACACCGCAGGATTGCTTCAGGCCCTAATCTGGTTCCGGCATGGCACGCTGAGCCTTTGGTTAATTCCTCTTCCTGGTGGGAAATGAGAGTTAAATTTTCCCGTCCAGACACCTCCAGCTAGTCTCTCATTGGTTCTCCCTATTCCTGTTCATCTTCCGCGGAATTTGCAAACTGGGCCAAACAGGAGGTTAAAGGCACTGACTCTCCAAGTCGGGAGAGTGTTAGTAAAGCATCTGGAATGTTGCACCCGAGTACCAGGGGACGAGAACTGAGACATATTTCAACACGTCTCCCGATCACACGGTTGATCATACTCTGGGTTCCACATGCATGTTTTAGCTGAAGGAAGAATCCCTTAAACCTGGAGAGTTGAGACCCGTGGAATGGGTACCATGCAATATGACTTCAAAGGGTCTTCATTTGCTCACCAAAACTCTCCAATCCTATCACTGCTGCGTTTTTGCCCCTGTACTCACGATTGATTCACTTTCAGAGACATAGCAATCCATAGGTTTTAAGATACTTACTAGTCAAGTACATTATTAGGCGTTTAATATGGGGTTTTGAGTCCATTTCGTTGAGCAAGGAGTAGCTCTTGTCTATTACATATTTGGCTTAAGGAACTTTATCTGTGCTCATTTCAATCTCTGGTTTTATGCAGCACCCCAACTCACCTTTCCCCTTAAGCAAGCATAAGTTGATTTTCTAAATTTGGGACCATGTTCTGTTTTGAAATTCAGTTCCTGTGTAGCCAAGTTTACATTCCGTGTATTAGTGATATCTTATGATGTTTCTTTTTCTGTGTGACTTATTTCAGTTAGAATCATCATACCTGAATCCACTCATTATGCTGCTATGGGCTTGATGACATAGATGTCATTGCTGAGTGATATTGCATTGTACGTAAGTACCACAACTTCTTTATCCATTTTTCGCTTTATGCGATATTGAACTTGTACCGTAAACGAGTTTCTTGTAAACAGAGCCATCCCAAACTTTGGGGTGGCTGTGTCTTTTTGATTTTAATTTCCCTAAGCTATAGGACCATAAGTGGAAGTGCCCTAGGCTCTGTTGCTTTGTTTTTTAGATGTTTCAGGAAACACCATACACTTCTCCCGAGTGGCTGTTGGCAAGTTACATCCCGCCCATCAGCATAACAAGGCTCCCAGTTCTCCATGGCCTGTCCTGCCTTTCTGGATTTTACACTTTTTTCAGATGCCCCTTTTGACGGGGGGGAAGTGAGACTTCATTGTAGTGCAGATTTCCTTTGCAAGCTTGCTTGGTTGGCCAAAAAGGGCGTATGAGTTTTTTCCTGAATATATTCAGGAAAAAACGCATACGCCCTTTTTGGCCAAGTGCATCATTGTCGACCTTCTGCCTCTTTTCCTATGCTTTAAATGCAATTCCAGTCTACCTCCTGAAATCGGTTTCCTGCAATTCTGCCCGGCTTTCAAGTCCTCTTGGCAGCCTTACTTCAGTATATTTTTGGATGATAGCTGTCATTTATAACTCTGAAGGTTTGTGAATTACAGTGCCCCTGAGCTCCTTTCTTCAACTCGCTTTCTTGTGAGCTGGCCGCAACACCGCAGGATTGCTTCAGGCCCTAATCTGGTTCCGGCATGGCACGCTGAGCCTTTGGTTAATTCCTCTTCCTGGTGGGAAATGAGAGTTAAATTTTCCCGTCCAGACACCTCCAGCTAGTCTCTCATTGGTTCTCCCTATTCCTGTTCATCTTCCGCGGAATTTGTAAACTGGGCCAAACAGGAGGTTAAAGGCACTGACTCTCCAAGTCGGGAGAGTGTTAGTAAAGCATCTGGAATGTTGCACCCGAGTACCAGGGGACGAGAACTGAGACATATTTCAACACGTCTCCCGATAACACGGTTGATCATACTCTGGGTTCCACATGCATGTTTTAGCTGAAGGAAGAATCCCTTAAACCTGGAGAGTTGAGACCCGTGGAATGGGTACCATGCAATATGACTTCAAAGGGTCTTCATTTGCTCACCAAAACTCTCCAATCCTATCACTGCTGCGTTTTTGCCCCTGTACTCACGATTGATTCACTTTCAGAGACATAGCAATCCATAGGTTTTAAGATACTTACTAGTCAGGTACATTATTAGGCGTTTAATATGGGGTTTTGAGTCCATTTCGTTGAGCAAGGAGTAGCTCTTGTCTATTACATATTTGGCTTAAGGAACTTTATCTGTGCTCATTTCAATCTCTGGTTTTATGCAGCACCCCAACTCACCTTTCCCCTTAAGCAAGCATAAGTTGATTTTCTAAATTTGTGACCATGTTCTGTTTTGAAATTCAGTTCCTGTGTAGCCAAGTTTAGATTCCGTGTATTAGTGATATCTTATGATGTTTCTTTTTCTGTGTGACTTATTTCAGTTAGAATCATCATACCTGAATCCACTCATTATGCTGCTATGGGCCTGATGACATAGATGTCATTGCTGAGTGATATTGCATTGTACGTAAGTACCACAACTTCTTTATCCATTTTTCGCTTTATGCGATATTGAACTTTTACCGTAAACGAGTTTCTTGTAAACAGAGCCATCCCAAATTTTGGGGTGGCTGTGTCTTTTTGATTTTAATTTCCCTAAGCTATAGGACCATAAGTGGAAGTGCCCTAGGCTCTGTTGCTTTGTTTTTTAGATGTTTCAGGAAACACCATACACTTCTCCCGAGTGGCTGTTGGCAATTTACATCCCGCCCATCAGCATAACAAGGCTCCCAGTTCTCCATGGCCTGTCCTGCCTTTCTGGATTTTACACTTTTTTCAGATGGCCCTTTTGACGGGGGGGGGGGGGAGGTGAGACTTCATTGTAGTGCAGATTTCCTTTGCAAGCTTGCTTGGTTGGCCAAAAAGGGCATATGCGTTTTTTCCTGAATATATTCAGGAAAAAACGCATATGCCCTTTTTGGCCAAGTGCATCATTGTCGACCTTCTGCCTCTTTTCCTATGCTTTAAATGCAATTCCAGTCTACCTCCTGAAATCGGTTTCCTGCAATTCTGCCCGGCTTTCAAGTCCTCTTGGCAGCCTTACTTCAGTATATTTTTGGATGATAGCTGTCATTTATAACTCTGAAGGTTTGTGAATTACAGTGCCCCTGAGCTCCTTTCTTCAACTCGCTTTCTTGTGAGCTGGCCGCAACACCGCAGGATTGCTTCAGGCCCTAATCTGGTTCCGGCATGGCACGCTGAGCCTTTGGTTAATTCCTCTTCCTGGTGGGAAATGAGAGTTAAATTTTCCCGTCCAGACACCTCCAGCTAGTCTCTCATTGGTTCTCCCTATTCCTGTTCATCTTCCGCGGAATTTGTAAACTGGGCCAAACAGGAGGTTAAAGGCACTGACTCTCCAAGTCGGGAGAGTGTTAGTAAAGCATCTGGAATGTTGCACCCGAGTACCAGGGGACGAGAACTGAGACATATTTCAACACGTCTCCCGATCACACGGTTGATCATACTCTGGGTTCCACATGCATGTTTTAGCTGAAGGAAGAATCCCTTAAACCTGGAGAGTTGAGACCCGTGGAATGGGTACCATGCAATATGACTTCAAAGGGTCTTCATTTGCTCACCAAAACTCTCCAATCCTATCACTGCTGCGTTTTTGCCCCTGTACTCACGATTGATTCACTTTCAGAGACATAGCAATCCATAGGTTTTAAGATACTTACTAGTCAGGTACATTATTAGGCGTTTAATATGGGGTTTTGAGTCCATTTCGTTGAGCAAGGAGTAGCTCTTGTCTATTACATATTTGGCTTAAGGAACTTTATCTGTGCTCATTTCAATCTCTGGTTTTATGCAGCACCCCAACTCACCTTTCCCCTTAAGCAAGCATAAGTTGATTTTCTAAATTTGGGAACATGTTCTGTTTTGAAATTCAGTTCCTGTGTAGCCAAGTTTACATTCCGTGTATTAGTGATATCTTATGATGTTTCTTTTTCTGTGTGACTTATTTCAGTTAGAATCATCATACCTGAATCCACTCATTATGCTGCTATGGGCCTGATGACATAGATGTCATTGCTGAGTGATATTGCATTGTACGTAAGTACCACAACTTCTTTATCCATTTTTCGCTTTATGCGATATTGAACTTGTACCGTAAACGAGTTTCTTGTAAACAGAGCCATCCCAAACTTTGGGGTGGCTGTGTCTTTTTGATTTTAATTTCCCTAAGCTATAGGACCATAAGTGGAAGTGCCCTAGGCTCTGTTGCTTTGTTTTTTAGATGTTTCAGGAAACACCATACACTTCTCCCGAGTGGCTGTTGGCAATTTACATCCCGCCCATCAGCATAACAAGGCTCCCAGTTCTCCATGGCCTGTCCTGCCTTTCTGGATTTTACACTTTTTTCAGATGGCCCTTTTGACGGGGGGGGGGGGGGGGGGAGGTGAGACTTCATTGTAGTGCAGATTTCCTTTGCAAGCTTGCTTGGTTGGCCAAAAAGGGCGTATGCGTTTTTTCCTGAATATATTCAGGAAAAAACGCATATGCCCTTTTTGGCCAAGTGCATCATTGTCGACCTTCTGCCTCTTTTCCTATGCTTTAAATGCAATTCCAGTCTACCTCCTGAAATCGGTTTCCTGCAATTCTGCCCGGCTTTCAAGTCCTCTTGGCAGCCTTACTTCAGTATATTTTTGGATGATAGCTGTCATTTATAACTCTGCAGGTTTGTGAATTACAGTGCCCCTGAGCTCCTTTCTTCAACTCGCTTTCTTGTGAGCTGGCCGCAACACCGCAGGATTGCTTCAGGCCCTAATCTGGTTCCGGCATGGCACGCTGAGCCTTTGGTTAATTCCTCTTCCTGGTGGGAAATGAGAGTTAAATTTTCCCGTCCAGACACCTCCAGCTAGTCTCTCATTGGTTCTCCCTATTCCTGTTCATCTTCCGTGGAATTTGCAAACTGGGCCAAACAGGAGGTTAAAGGCACTGACTCTCCAAGTCGGGAGAGTGTTAGTAAAGCATCTGGAATGTTGCACCCGAGTACCAGGGGACGAGAACTGAGACATATTTCAACACGTCTCCCGATCACACGGTTGATCATACTCTGGGTTCCACATGCATGTTTTAGCTGAAGGAAGAATCCCTTAAACCTGGAGAGTTGAGACCCGTGGAATGGGTACCATGCAATATGACTTCAAAGGGTCTTCATTTGCTCACCAAAACTCTCCAATCCTATCACTGCTGCGTTTTTGCCCCTGTACTCACGATTGATTCACTTTCAGAGACATAGCAATCCATAGGTTTTAAGATACTTACTAGTCAGGTACATTATTAGGCGTTTAATATGGGGTTTTGAGTCCATTTCGTTGAGCAAGGAGTAGCTCTTGTCTATTACATATTTGGCTTAAGGAACTTTATCTGTGCTCATTTCAATCTCTGGTTTTATGCAGCACCCCAACTCACCTTTCCCCTTAAGCAAGCATAAGTTGATTTTGTAAATTTGGGACCATGTTCTGTTTTGAAATTCAGTTCCTGTGTAGCCAAGTTTACATTCCGTGTATTAGTGATATCTTATGATGTTTCTTTTTCTGTGTGACTTATTTCAGTTAGAATCATCATACCTGAATCCACTCATTATGCTGCTATGGGCCTGATGACATAGATGTCATTGCTGAGTGATATTGTATTGTACGTAAGTACCACAACTTCTTTATCCATTTTTCGCTTTATGCGATATTGAACTTTTACCGTAAACGAGTTTCTTGTAAACAGAGCCATCCCAAACTTTGGGGTGGCTGTGTCTTTTTGATTTTAATTTCCCTAAGCTATAGGACCATAAGTGGAAGTGCCCTAGGCTCTGTTGCTTTGTTTTTTAGATGTTTCAGGAAACACCATACACTTCTCCCGAGTGGCTGTTGGCAATTTACATCCCGCCCATCAGCATAACAAGGCTCCCAGTTCTCCATGGCCTGTCCTGCCTTTCTGGATTTTACACTTTTTTCAGATGGCCCTTTTGACGGGGGGGGGGGGGAGAGTGAGACTTCATTGTAGTGCAGATTTCCTTTGCAAGCTTGCTTGGTTGGCCAAAAAGGGCGTATGCGTTTTTTCCTGAATATATTCAGGAAAAAACCCATACGCCCTTTTTGGCCAAGTGCATCATTGTCGACCTTCTGCCTCTTTTCCTATGCTTTAAATGCAATTCCAGTCTACCTCCTGAAATCGGTTTCCTGCAATTCTGCCCGGCTTTCAAGTCCTCTTGGCAGCCTTACTTCAGTATATTTTTGGATGATAGCTGTCATTTATAACTCTGCAGGTTTGTGAATTACAGTGCCCCTGAGCTCCTTTCTTCAACTCGCTTTCTTGTGAGCTGGCCGCAACACCGCAGGATTGCTTCAGGCCCTAATCTGGTTCCGGCATGGCACGCTGAGCCTTTGGTTAATTCCTCTTCCTGGTGGGAAATGAGAGTTAAATTTTCCCGTCCAGACACCTCCAGCTAGTCTCTCATTGGTTCTCCCTATTCCTGTTCATCTTCCGCGGAATTTGCAAACTGGGCCAAACAGGAGGTTAAAGGCACTGACTCTCCAAGTCGGGAGAGTGTTAGTAAAGCATCTGGAATGTTGCACCCGAGTACCAGGGGACGAGAACTGAGACATATTTCAACACGTCTCCCGATCACATGGTTGATCATACTCTGGGTTCCACATGCATGTTTTAGCTGAAGGAAGAATCCCTTAAACCTGGAGAGTTGAGACCCGTGGAATGGGTACCATGCAATATGACTTCAAAGGGTCTTCATTTGCTCACCAAAACTCTCCAATCCTATCACTGCTGCGTTTTTGCCCCTGTACTCACGATTGATTCACTTTCAGAGACATAGCAATCCATAGGTTTTAAGATACTTACTAGTCAGGTACATTATTAGGCGTTTAATATGGGGTTTTGAGTCCATTTCGTTGAGCAAGGAGTAGCTCTTGTCTATTACATATTTGGCTTAAGGAACTTTATCTGTGCTCATTTCAATCTCTGGTTTTATGCAGCACCCCAACTCACCTTTCCCCTTAAGCAAGCATAAGTTGGTTTTCTAAATTTGGGACCATGTTCTGTTTTGAAATTCAGTTCCTGTGTAGCCAAGTTTACATTCCGTGTATTAGTGATATCTTATGATGTTTCTTTTTCTGTGTAACTTATTTCAGTTAGAATCATCATACCTGAATCCACTCATTATGCTGCTATGGGCCTGATGACATAGATGTCATTGCTGAGTGATATTGCATTGTACGTAAGTACCACAACTTCTTTATCCATTTTTCGCTTTATGCGATATTGAACTTGTACCGTAAACGAGTTTCTTGTAAACAGAGCCATCCCAAGCTTTGGGGTGCCTGTGTCTTTTTGATTTTAATTTCCCTAAGCTGCAGGACCATAAGTGGAAGTGCCCTAGGCTCTGTTGCTTTGTTTTTTAGATGTTTCAGGAAACACCATACACTTCTCCCGAGTGGCTGTTGGCAATTTACATCCCGCCCATCAGCATAACAAGGCTCCCAGTTCTCCATGGCCTGTCCTGCCTTTCTGGATTTTACACTTTTTTCAGATGGCCCTTTTGACGGGGGGGAAGTGAGACTTCATTGTAGTGCAGATTTCCTTTGCAAGCTTGCTTGGTTGGCCAAAAAGGGCGTATGCGTTTTTTCCTGAATATATTCAGGAAAAAACGCATACGCCCTTTTTGGCCAAGTGCATCATTGTCGACCTTCTGCCTCTTTTAATATGCTTTAAATGCAATTCCAGTCTACCTCCTGAAATCGGTTTCCTGCAATTCTGCCCGGCTTTCAAGTCCTCTTGGCAGCCTTACTTCAGTATATTTTTGGATGATAGCTGTCATTTATAACTCTGCAGGTTTGTGAATTACAGTGCCCCTGAGCTCCTTTCTTCAACTCGCTTTCTTGTGAGCTGGCCGCAACACCGCAGGATTGCTTCAGGCCCTAATCTGGTTCCGGCATGGCACGCTGAGCCTTTGGTTAATTCCTCTTCCTGGTGGGAAATGAGAGTTAAATTTTCCCGTCCAGACACCTCCAGCTAGTCTCTCATTGGTTCTCCCTATTCCTGTTCATCTTCCGCGGAATTTGCAAACTGGGCCAAACAGGAGGTTAAAGGCACTGACTCTCCAAGTCGGGAGAGTGTTAGTAAAGCATCTGGAATGTTGCACCCGAGTACCAGGGGACGAGAACTGAGACATATTTCAACACGTCTCCCGATCACACGGTTGATCATACTCTGGGTTCCACATGCATGTTTTAGCTGAAGGAAGAATCCCTTAAACCTGGAGAGTTGAGACCCGTGGAATGGGTACCATGCAATATGACTTCAAAGGGTCTTCATTTGCTCACCAAAACTCTCCAATCCTATCACTGCTGCGTTTTTGCCCCTGTACTCACGATTGATTCACTTTCAGAGACATAGCAATTCATAGGTTTTAAGATACTTACTAGTCAGGTACATTATTAGGCGTTTAATATGGGGTTTTGAGTCCATTTCGTTGAGCAAGGAGTAGCTCTTGTCTATTACATATTTGGCTTAAGGAACTTTATCTGTGCTCATTTCAATCTCTGGTTTTATGCAGCACCCCAACTCACCTTTCCCCTTAAGCAAGCATAAGTTGATTTTCTAAATTTGGGACCATGTTCTGTTTTGAAATTCAGTTCCTGTGTAGCCAAGTTTACATTCCGTGTATTAGTGATATCTTATGATGTTTCTTTTTCTGTGTGACTTATTTCAGTTAGAATCATCATACCTGAATCCACTCATTATGCTGCTATGGGCCTGATGACATAAATGTCATTGCTGAGTGATATTGCAAGGTACGTAAGTACCACAACTTCTTTATCCATTTTTCGCTTTATGCGATATTGAACTTGTACCGTAAACGAGTTTCTTGTAAACAGAGCCATCCCAAACTTTGGGGTGGCTGTGTCTTTTTGATTTTAATTTCCCTAAGCTATAGGACCATAAGTGGAAGTGCCCTAGGCTCTGTTGCTTTGTTTTTTAGATGTTTCAGGAAACACCATACACTTCTCCCGAGTGGCTGTTGGCAATTTACATCCCGCCCATCAGCATAACAAGGCTCCCAGTTCTCCATGGCCTGTCCTGCCTTTCTGGATTTTACACTTTTTTCAGATGGCCCTTTTGACGGGGGGGGGGGGGAGGTGAGACTTCATTGTAGTGCAGATTTCCTTTGCAAGCTTGCTTGGTTGGCCAAAAAGGGCGTATGCGTTTTTTCCTGAATATATTCAGGAAAAAACGCATATGCCCTTTTTGGCCAAGTGCATCATTGTCGACCTTCTGCCTCTTTTCCTATGCTTTAAATGCAATTCCAGTCTACCTCCTGAAATCGGTTTCCTGCAATTCTGCCCGGCTTTCAAGTCCTCTTGGCAGCCTTACTTCAGTATATTTTTGGATGATAGCTGTCATTTATAACTCTGCAGGTTTGTGAATTACAGTGCCCCTGAGCTCCTTTCTTCAACTCGCTTTCTTGTGAGCTGGCCGCAACACCGCAGGATTGCTTCAGGCCCTAATCTGGTTCCGGCATGGCACGCTGAGCCTTTGGTTAATTCCTCTTCCTGGTGGGAAATGAGAGTTAAATTTTCCCGTCCAGACACCTCCAGCTAGTCTCTCATTGGTTCTCCCTATTCCTGTTCATCTTCCGTGGAATTTGCAAACTGGGCCAAACAGGAGGTTAAAGGCACTGACTCTCCAAGTCGGGAGAGTGTTAGTAAAGCATCTGGAATGTTGCACCCGAGTACCAGGGGACGAGAACTGAGACATATTTCAACACGTCTCCCGATCACACGGTTGATCATACTCTGGGTTCCACATGCATGTTTTAGCTGAAGGAAGAATCCCTTAAACCTGGAGAGTTGAGACCCGTGGAATGGGTACCATGCAATATGACTTCAAAGGGTCTTCATTTGCTCACCAAAACTCTCCAATCCTATCACTGCTGCGTTTTTGCCCCTGTACTCACGATTGATTCACTTTCAGAGACATAGCAATCCATAGGTTTTAAGATACTTACTAGTCAGGTACATTATTAGGCGTTTAATATGGGGTTTTGAGTCCATTTCGTTGAGCAAGGAGTAGCTCTTGTCTATTACATATTTGGCTTAAGGAACTTTATCTGTGCTCATTTCAATCTCTGGTTTTATGCAGCACCCCAACTCACCTTTCCCCTTAAGCAAGCATAAGTTGGTTTTCTAAATTTGGGACCATGTTCTGTTTTGAAATTCAGTTCCTGTGTAGCCAAGTTTACATTCCGTGTATTAGTGATATCTTATGATGTTTCTTTTTCTGTGTGACTTATTTCAGTTAGAATCATCATACCTGAATCCACTCATTATGCTGCTATGGGCCTGATGACATAGATGTCATTGCTGAGTGATATTGCATTGTACGTAAGTACCACAACTTCTTTATCCATTTTTCGCTTTATGCGATATTGAACTTGTACCGTAAACGAGTTTCTTGTAAACAGAGCCATCCCAAACTTTGGGGTGGCTGTGTCTTTTTGATTTTAATTTCCCTAAGCTATAGGACCATAAGTGGAAGTGCCCTAGGCTCTGTTGCTTTGTTTTTTAGATGTTTCAGGAAACACCATACACTTCTCCCGAGTGGCTGTTGGCAATTTACATCCCGCCCATCAGCATAACAAGGCTCCCAGTTCTCCATGGCCTGTCCTGCCTTTCTGGATTTTACACTTTTTTCAGATGGCCCTTTTGACGGGGGGGGGGGGGGAGAGTGAGACTTCATTGTAGTGCAGATTTCCTTTGCAAGCTTGCTTGGTTGGCCAAAAAGGGCGTATGCGTTTTTTCCTGAATATATTCAGGAAAAAACGCATACGCCCTTTTTGGCCAAGTGCATCATTGTCGACCTTCTGCCTCTTTTCCTATGCTTTAAATGCAATTCCAGTCTACCTCCTGAAATCGGTTTCCTGCAATTCTGCCCGGCTTTCAAGTCCTCTTGGCAGCCTTACTTCAGTATATTTTTGGATGATAGCTGTCATTTATAACTCTGAAGGTTTGTGAATTACAGTGCCCCTGAGCTCCTTTCTTCAACTCGCTTTCTTGTGAGCTGGCCGCAACACCGCAGGATTGCTTCAGGCCCTAATCTGGTTCCGGCATGGCACGCTGAGCCTTTGGTTAATTCCTCTTCCTGGTGGGAAATGAGAGTTAAATTTTCCCGTCCAGACACCTCCAGCTAGTCTCTCATTGGTTCTCCCTATTCCTGTTCATCTTCCGCGGAATTTGCAAACTGGGCCAAACAGGAGGTTAAAGGCACTGACTCTCCAAGTCGGGAGAGTGTTAGTAAAGCATCTGGAATGTTGCACCCGAGTACCAGGGGACGAGAACTGAGACATATTTCAACACGTCTCCCGATCACATGGTTGATCATACTCTGGGTTCCACATGCATGTTTTAGCTGAAGGAAGAATCCCTTAAACCTGGAGAGTTGAGACCCGTGGAATGGGTACCATGCAATATGACTTCAAAGGGTCTTCATTTGCTCACCAAAACTCTCCAATCCTATCACTGCTGCGTTTTTGCCCCTGTACTCACGATTGATTCACTTTCAGAGACATAGCAATCCATAGGTTTTAAGATACTTACTAGTCAGGTACATTATTAGGCGTTTAATATGGGGTTTTGAGTCCATTTCGTTGAGCAAGGAGTAGCTCTTGTCTATTACATATTTGGCTTAAGGAACTTTATCTGTGCTCATTTCAATCTCTGGTTTTATGCAGCACCCCAACTCACCTTTCCCCTTAAGCAAGCATAAGTTGGTTTTCTAAATTTGGGACCATGTTCTGTTTTGAAATTCAGTTCCTGTGTAGCCAAGTTTACATTCCGTGTATTAGTGATATCTTATGATGTTTCTTTTTCTGTGTGACTTATTTCAGTTAGAATCATCATACCTGAATCCACTCATTATGCTGCTATGGGCCTGATGACATAGATGTCATTGCTGAGTGATATTGCATTGTACGTAAGTACCACAACTTCTTTATCCATTTTTCGCTTTATGGGATATTGAACTTGTACCGTAAACGAGTTTCTTGTAAACAGAGCCATCCCAAGCTTTGGGGTGCCTGTGTCTTTTTGATTTTAATTTCCCTAAGCTATAGGACCATAAGTGGAAGTGCCCTAGGCTCTGTTGCTTTGTTTTTTAGATGTTTCAGGAAACACCATACACTTCTCCCGAGTGGCTGTTGGCAATTTACATCCCGCCCATCAGCATAACAAGGCTCCCAGTTCTCCATGGCCTGTCCTGCCTTTCTGGATTTTACACTTTTTTCAGATGGCCCTTTTGACGGGGGGGAAGTGAGACTTCATTGTAGTGCAGACTTCCTTTGCAAGCTTGCTTGGTTGGCCAAAAAGGGCGTATGCGTTTTTTCCTGAATATATTCAGGAAAAAACGCATACGCCCTTTTTGGCCAAGTGCATCATTGTAGACCGTCTGCCTCTTTTCCTATGCTTTAAATGCAATTCCAGTCTACCTCCTGAAATCGGTTTCCTGCAATTCTGCCCGGCTTTCAAGTCCTCTTGGCAGCCTTACTTCAGTATATTTTTGGATGATAGCTGTCATTTATAACTCTGCAGGTTTGTGAATTACAGTGCCCCTGAGCTCCTTTCTTCAACTCGCTTTCTTGTGAGCTGGCCGCAACACCGCAGGATTGCTTCAGGCCCTAATCTGGTTCCGGCATGGCACGCTGAGCCTTTGGTTAATTCCTCTTCCTGGTGGGAAATGAGAGTTAAATTTTCCCGTCCAGACACCTCCAGCTAGTCTCTCATTGGTTCTCCCTATTCCTGTTCATCTTCCGCGGAATTTGCAAACTGGGCCAAACAGGAGGTTAAAGGCACTGACTCTCCAAGTCGGGAGAGTGTTAGTAAAGCATCTGGAATGTTGCACCCGAGTACCAGGGGACGAGAACTGAGACATATTTCAACACGTCTCCCGATCACACGGTTGATCATACTCTGGGTTCCACATGCATGTTTTAGCTGAAGGAAGAATCCCTTAAACCTGGAGAGTTGAGACCCGTGGAATGGGTACCATGCAATATGACTTCAAAGGGTCTTCATTTGCTCACCAAAACTCTCCAATCCTATCACTGCTGCGTTTTTGCCCCTGTACTCACGATTGATTCACTTTCAGAGACATAGCAATCCATAGGTTTTAAGATACTTACTAGTCAGGTACATTATTAGGCGTTTAATATGGGGTTTTGAGTCCATTTTGTTGAGCAAGGAGTAGCTCTTGTCTATTACATATTTGGCTTAAGGAACTTTATCTGTGCTCATTTCAATCTCTGGTTTTATGCAGCACCCCAACTCACCTTTCCCCTTAAGCAAGCATAAGTTGGTTTTCTAAATTTGGGAGCATGTTCTGTTTTGAAATTCAGTTCCTGTGTAGCCAAGTTTACATTCCGTGTATTAGTGATATCTTATGATGTTTCTTTTTCTGTGTGACTTATTTCAGTTAGAATCATCATACCTGAATCCACTCATTATGCTGCTATGGGCCTGATGACATAGATGTCATTGCTGAGTGATATTGCATTGTACGTAAGTACCACAACTTCTTTATCCATTTTTCACTTTATGCGATATTGAACTTGTACCGTAAACGAGTTTCTTGTAAACAGAGCCATCCCAAGCTTTGGGGTGGCTGTGTCTTTTTGATTTTAATTTCCCTAAGCTGCAGGACCATAAGTGGAAGTGCCCTAGGCTCTGTTGCTTTGTTTTTTAGATGTTTCAGGAAACACCATACACTTCTCCCGAGTGGCTGTTGGCAATTTACATCCTGCCCATCAGCATAACAAGGCTCCCAGTTCTCCATGGCCTGTCCTGCCTTTCTGGATTTTACACTTTTTTCAGATGGCCCTTTTGACGGGGGGAAGTGAGACTTCATTGTAGTGCAGATTTCCTTTGCAAGCTTGCTTGGTTGACCAAAAAGGGCGTATGCGTTTTTTCCTGAATATATTCAGGAAAAAACGCATACGCCCTTTTTGGCCAAGTGCATCATTGTCGACCTTCTGCCTCTTTTCCTATGCTTTAAATGCAATTCCAGTCTACCTCCTGAAATCGGTTTCCTGCAATTCTGCCCGGCTTTCAAGTCCTCTTGGCAGCCTTACTTCAGTATATTTTTGGATGATAGCTGTCATTTATAACTCTGCAGGTTTGTGAATTACAGTGCCCCTGAGCTCCTTTCTTCAACTCGCTTTCTTGTGAGCTGGCCGCAACACCGCAGGATTGCTTCAGGCCCTAATCTGGTTCCGGCATGGCACGCTGAGCCTTTGGTTAATTCCTCTTCCTGGTGGGAAATGAGAGTTAAATTTTCCCGTCCAGACACCTCCAGCTAGTCTCTCATTGGTTCTCCCTATTCCTGTTCATCTTCCGCGGAATTTGCAAACTGGGCCAAACAGGAGGTTAAAGGCACTGACTCTCCAAGTCGGGAGAGTGTTAGTAAAGCATCTGGAATGTTGCACCCGAGTACCAGGGGACGAGAACTGAGACATATTTCAACACGTCTCCCGATCACACGGTTGATCATACTCTGGGTTCCTCATGCATGTTTTAGCTGAAGGAAGAATCCCTTAAACCTGGAGAGTTGAGACCCGTGGAATGGGTACCATGCAATATGACTTCAAAGGGTCTTCATTTGCTCACCAAAACTCTCCAATCCTATCACTGCTGCGTTTTTGCCCCTGTACTCACGATTGATTCACTTTCAGAGACATAGCAATCCATAGGTTTTAAGATACTTACTAGTCAGGTACATTATTAGGCGTTTAATATGGGGTTTTGAGTCCATTTCGTTGAGCAAGGAGTAGCTCTTGTCTATTACATATTTGGCTTAAGGAACTTTATCTGTGCTCATTTCAATCTCTGGTTTTATGCAGCACCCCAACTCACCTTTCCCCTTAAGCAAGCATAAGTTGATTTTCTAAATTTGGGACCATGTTCTGTTTTGAAATTCAGTTCCTGTGTAGCCAAGTTTACATTCCGTGTATTAGTGATATCTTATGATGTTTCTTTTTCTGTGTGACTTATTTCAGTTAGAATCATCATACCTGAATCCACTCATTATGCTGCTATGGGCCTGATGACATAGATGTCATTGCTGAGTGATATTGCATTGTACGTAAGTACCACAACTTCTTTATCCATTTTTCGCTTTATGCGATATTGAACTTGTACCGTAAACGAGTTTCTTGTAAACAGAGCCATCCCAAGCTTTGGGGTGCCTGTGTCTTTTTTATTTTAATTTCCCTAAGCTATAGGACCATAAGTGGAAGTGCCCTAGGCTCTGTTGCTTTGTTTTTTAGATGTTTCAGGAAACACCATACACTTCTCCCGAGTGGCTGTTGGCAATTTACATCCCGCCCATCAGCATAACAAGGCTCCCAGTTCTCCATGGCCTGTCCTGCCTTTCTGGATTTTACACTTTTTTCAGATGGCCCTTTTGACGGGGGGGAAGTGAGACTTCATTGTAGTGCAGATTTCCTTTGCAAGCTTGCTTGGTTGGCCAAAAAGGGCGTATGCGTTTTTTCCTGAATATATTCAGGAAAAAACGCATACGCCCTTTTTGGCCAAGTGCATCATTGTCGACCTTCTGCCTCTTTTAATATGCTTTAAATGCAATTCCAGTCTACCTCCTGAAATCGGTTTCCTGCAATTCTGCCCGGCTTTCAAGTCCTCTTGGCAGCCTTACTTCAGTATATTTTTGGATGATAGCTGTCATTTATAACTCTGCAGGTTTGTGAATTACAGTGCCCCTGAGCTCCTTTCTTCAACTCGCTTTCTTGTGAGCTGGCCGCAACACCGCAGGATTGCTTCAGGCCCTAATCTGGTTCCGGCATGGCACGCTGAGCCTTTGGTTAATTCCTCTTCCTGGTGGGAAATGAGAGTTAAATTTTCCCGTCCAGACACCTCCAGCTAGTCTCTCATTGGTTCTCCCTATTCCTGTTCATCTTCCGCGGAATTTGCAAACTGGGCCAAACAGGAGGTTAAAGGCACTGACTCTCCAAGTCGGGAGAGTGTTAGTAAAGCATCTGGAATGTTGCACCCGAGTACCAGGGGACGAGAACTGAGACATATTTCAACACGTCTCCCGATCACACGGTTGATCATACTCTGGGTTCCACATGCATGTTTTAGCTGAAGGAAGAATCCCTTAAACCTGGAGAGTTGAGACCCGTGGAATGGGTACCATGCAATATGACTTCAAAGGGTCTTCATTTGCTCACCAAAACTCTCCAATCCTATCACTGCTGCGTTTTTGCCCCTGTACTCACGATTGATTCACTTTCAGAGACATAGCAATCCATAGGTTTTAAGATACTTACTAGTCAGGTACATTATTAGGCGTTTAATATGGGGTTTTGAGTCCATTTCGTTGAGCAAGGAGTAGCTCTTGTCTATTACATATTTGGCTTAAGGAACTTTATCTGTGCTCATTTCAATCTCTGGTTTTATGCAGCACCCCAACTCACCTTTCCCCTTAAGCAAGCATAAGTTGGTTTTCTAAATTTGGGAGCATGTTCTGTTTTGAAATTCAGTTCCTGTGTAGCCAAGTTTACATTCCGTGTATTAGTGATATCTTATGATGTTTCTTTTTCTGTGTGACTTATTTCAGTTAGAATCATCATACCTGAATCCACTCATTATGCTGCTATGGGCCTGATGACATAGATGTCATTGCTGAGTGATATTGCATTGTACGTAAGTACCACAACTTCTTTATCCATTTTTCGCTTTATGCGATATTGAACTTGTACCGTAAACGAGTTTCTTGTAAACAGAGCCATCCCAAGCTTTGGGGTGCCTGTGTCTTTTTGATTTTAATTTCCCTAAGCTATAGGACCATAAGTGGAAGTGCCCTAGGCTCTGTTGCTTTGTTTTTTAGATGTTTCAGGAAACACCATACACTTCTCCCGAGTGGCTGTTGGCAATTTACATCCCGCCCATCAGCATAACAAGGCTCCCAGTTCTCCATGGCCTGTCCTGCCTTTCTGGATTTTACACTTTTTTCAGATGGCCCTTTTGACGGGGGGGAAGTGAGACTTCATTGTAGTGCAGATTTCCTTTGCAAGCTTGCTTGGTTGGCCAAAAAGGGCGTATGCGTTTTTTCCTGAATATATTCAGGAAAAAACGCATACGCCCTTTTTGGCCAAGTGCATCATTGTCGACCGTCTGCCTCTTTTAATATGCTTTAAATGCAATTCCAGTCTACCTCCTGAAATCGGTTTCCTGCAATTCTGCCCGGCTTTCAAGTCCTCTTGGCAGCCTTACTTCAGTATATTTTTGGATGATAGCTGTCATTTATAACTCTGCAGGTTTGTGAATTACAGTGCCCCTGAGCTCCTTTCTTCAACTCGCTTTCTTGTGAGCTGTCCGCAACACCGCAGGATTGCTTCAGGCCCTAATCTGGTTCCGGCATGGCACGCTGAGCCTTTGGTTAATTCCTCTTCCTGGTGGGAAATGAGAGTTAAATTTTCCCGTCCAGACACCTCCAGCTAGTCTCTCATTGGTTCTCCCTATTCCTGTTCATCTTCCGCGGAATTTGCAAACTGGGCCAAACAGGAGGTTAAAGGCACTGACTCTCCAAGTCGGGAGAGTGTTAGTAAAGCATCTGGAATGTTGCACCCGAGTACCAGGGGACGAGAACTGAGACATATTTCAACACGTCTCCCGATCACACGGTTGATCATACTCTGGGTTCCACATGCATGTTTTAGCTGAAGGAAGAATCCCTTAAACCTGGAGAGTTGAGACCCGTGGAATGGGTACCATGCAATATGACTTCAAAGGGTCTTCATTTGCTCACCAAAACTCTCCAATCCTATCACTGCTGCGTTTTTGCCCCTGTACTCACGATTGATTCACTTTCAGAGACATAGCAATCCATAGGTTTTAAGATACTTACTAGTCAGGTACATTATTAGGCGTTTAATATGGGGTTTTGAGTCCATTTCGTTGAGCAAGGAGTAGCTCTTGTCTATTACATATTTGGCTTAAGGAACTTTATCTGTGCTCATTTCAATCTCTGGTTTTATGCAGCACCCCAACTCACCTTTCCCCTTAAGCAAGCATAAGTTGGTTTTCTAAATTTGGGAGCATGTTCTGTTTTGAAATTCAGTTCCTGTGTAGCCAAGTTTACATTCCGTGTATTAGTGATATCTTATGATGTTTCTTTTTCTGTGTGACTTATTTCAGTTAGAATCATCATACCTGAATCCACTCATTATGCTGCTATGGGCCTGATGACATAGATGTCATTGCTGAGTGATATTGCATTGTACGTAAGTACCACAACTTCTTTATCCATTTTTCGCTTTATGCGATATTGAACTTGTACCGTAAACGAGTTTCTTGTAAACAGAGCCATCCCAAGCTTTGGGGTGCCTGTGTCTTTTTGATTTTAATTTCCCTAAGCTATAGGACCATAAGTGGAAGTGCCCTAGGCTCTGTTGCTTTGTTTTTTAGATGTTTCAGGAAACACCATACACTTCTCCCGAGTGGCTGTTGGCAATTTACATCCCGCCCATCAGCATAACAAGGCTCCCAGTTCTCCATGGCCTGTCCTGCCTTTCTGGATTTTACACTTTTTTCAGATGGCCCTTTTGACGGGGGGGAAGTGAGACTTCATTGTAGTGCAGATTTCCTTTGCAAGCTTGCTTGGTTGGCCAAAAAGGGCGTATGCGTTTTTTCCTGAATATATTCAGGAAAAAACGCATACGCCCTTTTTGGCCAAGTGCATCATTGTCGACCGTCTGCCTCTTTTAATATGCTTTAAATGCAATTCCAGTCTACCTCCTGAAATCGGTTTCCTGCAATTCTGCCCGGCTTTCAAGTCCTCTTGGCAGCCTTACTTCAGTATATTTTTGGATGATAGCTGTCATTTATAACTCTGCAGGTTTGTGAATTACAGTGCCCCTGAGCTCCTTTCTTCAACTCGCTTTCTTGTGAGCTGGCCGCAACACCGCAGGATTGCTTCAGGCCCTAATCTGGTTCCGGCATGGCACGCTGAGCCTTTGGTTAATTCCTCTTCCTGGTGGGAAATGAGAGTTAAATTTTCCCGTCCAGACACCTCCAGCTAGTCTCTCATTGGTTCTCCCTATTCCTGTTCATCTTCCGCGGAATTTGCAAACTGGGCCAAACAGGAGGTTAAAGGCACTGACTCTCCAAGTCGGGAGAGTGTTAGTAAAGCATCTGGAATGTTGCACCCGAGTACCAGGGGACGAGAACTGAGACATATTTCAACACGTCTCCCGATCACACGGTTGATCATACTCTGGGTTCCACATGCATGTTTTAGCTGAAGGAAGAATCCCTTAAACCTGGAGAGTTGAGACCCGTGGAATGGGTACCATGCAATATGACTTCAAAGGGTCTTCATTTGCTCACCAAAACTCTCCAATCCTATCACTGCTGCGTTTTTGCCCCTGTACTCACGATTGATTCACTTTCAGAGACATAGCAATCCATAGGTTTTAAGATACTTACTAGTCAGGTACATTATTAGGCGTTTAATATGGGGTTTTGAGTCCATTTCGTTGAGCAAGGAGTAGCTCTTGTCTATTACATATTTGGCTTAAGGAACTTTATCTGTGCTCATTTCAATCTCTGGTTTTATGCAGCACCCCAACTCACCTTTCCCCTTAAGCAAGCATAAGTTGATTTTCTAAATTTGGGACCATGTTCTGTTTTGAAATTCAGTTCCTGTGTAGCCAAGTTTACATTCCGTGTATTAGTGATATCTTATGATGTTTCTTTTTCTGTGTGACTTATTTCAGTTAGAATCATCATACCTGAATCCACTCATTATGCTGCTATGGGCCTGATGACATAGATGTCATTGCTGAGTGATATTGCATTGTACGTAAGTACCACAACTTCTTTATCCATTTTTCGCTTTATGCGATATTGAACTTGTACCGTAAACGAGTTTCTTGTAAACAGAGCCATCCCAAGCTTTGAGGTGGCTGTGTCTTTTTGATTTTAATTTCCCTAAGCTGCAGGACCATAAGTGGAAGTGCCCTAGGCTCTGTTGCTTTGTTTTTTAGATGTTTCAGGAAACACCATACACTTCTCCCGAGTGGCTGTTGGCAATTTACATCCTGCCCATCAGCATAACAAGGCTCCCAGTTCTCCATGGCCTGTCCTGCCTTTCTGGATTTTACACTTTTTTCAGATGGCCCTTTTGACGGGGGGAAGTGAGACTTCATTGTAGTGCAGATTTCCTTTGCAAGCTTGCTTGGTTGACCAAAAAGGGCATATGCGTTTTTTCCTGAATATATTCAGGAAAAAACGCATACGCCCTTTTTGGCCAAGTGCATCATTGTCGACCTTCTGCCTCTTTTCCTATGCTTTAAATGCAATTCCAGTCTACCTCCTGAAATCGGTTTCCTGCAATTCTGCCCGGCTTTCAAGTCCTCTTGGCAGCCTTACTTCAGTATATTTTTGGATGATAGCTGTCATTTATAACTCTGCAGGTTTGTGAATTACAGTGCCCCTGAGCTCCTTTCTTCAACTCGCTTTCTTGTGAGCTGGCCGCAACACCGCAGGATTGCTTCAGGCCCTAATCTGGTTCCGGCATGGCACGCTGAGCCTTTGGTTAATTCCTCTTCCTGGTGGGAAATGAGAGTTAAATTTTCCCGTCCAGACACCTCCAGCTAGTCTCTCATTGGTTCTCCCTATTCCTGTTCATCTTCCGCGGAATTTGCAAACTGGGCCAAACAGGAGGTTAAAGGCACTGACTCTCCAAGTCGGGAGAGTGTTAGTAAAGCATCTGGAATGTTGCACCCGAGTACCAGGGGACGAGAACTGAGACATATTTCAACATGTCTCCCGATCACATGGTTGATCATACTCTGGGTTCCTCATGCATGTTTTAGCTGAAGGAAGAATCCCTTAAACCTGGAGAGTTGAGACCCGTGGAATGGGTACCATGCAATATGACTTCAAAGGGTCTTCATTTGCTCACCAAAACTCTCCAATCCTATCACTGCTGCGTTTTTGCCCCTGTACTCACGATTGATTCACTTTCAGAGACATAGCAATCCATAGGTTTTAAGATACTTACTAGTCAGGTACATTATTAGGCGTTTAATATGGGGTTTTGAGTCCATTTCGTTGAGCAAGGAGTAGCTCTTGTCTATTACATATTTGGCTTAAGGAACTTTATCTGTGCTCATTTCAATCTCTGGTTTTATGCAGCACCCCAACTCACCTTTCCCCTTAAGCAAGCATAAGTTGGTTTTCTTAATTTGGGAGCATGTTCTGTTTTGAAATTCAGTTCCTGTGTAGCCAAGTTTACATTCCGTGTATTAGTGATATCTTATGATGTTTCTTTTTCTGTGTGACTTATTTCAGTTAGAATCATCATACCTGAATCCACTCATTATGCTGCTATGGGCCTGATGACATAGATGTCATTGCTGAGTGATATTGCATTGTACGTAAGTACCACAACTTCTTTATCCATTTTTCGCTTTATGCGATATTGAACTTGTACCGTAAACGAGTTTCTTGTAAACAGAGCCATCCCAAGCTTTGGGGTGCCTGTGTCTTTTTGATTTTAATTTCCCTAAGCTATAGGACCATAAGTGGAAGTGCCCTAGGCTCTGTTGCTTTGTTTTTTAGATGTTTCAGGAAACACCATACACTTCTCCCGAGTGGCTGTTGGCAATTTACATCCCGCCCATCAGCATAACAAGGCTCCCAGTTCTCCATGGCCTGTCCTGCCTTTCTGGATTTTACACTTTTTTCAGATGGCCCTTTTGACGGGGGGGAAGTGAGACTTCATTGTAGTGCAGATTTCCTTTGCAAGCTTGCTTGGTTGGCCAAAAAGGGCGTATGCGTTTTTTCCTGAATATATTCAGGAAAAAACGCATACGCCCTTTTTGGCCAAGTGCATCATTGTCGACCGTCTGCCTCTTTTAATATGCTTTAAATGCAATTCCAGTCTACCTCCTGAAATCGGTTTCCTGCAATTCTGCCCGGCTTTCAAGTCCTCTTGGCAGCCTTACTTCAGTATATTTTTGGATGATAGCTGTCATTTATAACTCTGCAGGTTTGTGAATTACAGTGCCCCTGAGCTCCTTTCTTCAACTCGCTTTCTTGTGAGCTGGCCGCAACACCGCAGGATTGCTTCAGGCCCTAATCTGGTTCCGGCATGGCACGCTGAGCCTTTGGTTAATTCCTCTTCCTGGTGGGAAATGAGAGTTAAATTTTCCCGTCCAGACACCTCCAGCTAGTCTCTCATTGGTTCTCCCTATTCCTGTTCATCTTCCGCGGAATTTGCAAACTGGGCCAAACAGGAGGTTAAAGGCACTGACTCTCCAAGTCGGGAGAGTGTTAGTAAAGCATCTGGAATGTTGCACCCGAGTACCAGGGGACGAGAACTGAGACATATTTCAACACGTCTCCCGATCACACGGTTGATCATACTCTGGGTTCCACATGCATGTTTTAGCTGAAGGAAGAATCCCTTAAACCTGGAGAGTTGAGACCCGTGGAATGGGTACCATGCAATATGACTTCAAAGGGTCTTCATTTGCTCACCAAAACTCTCCAATCCTATCACTGCTGCGTTTTTGCCCCTGTACTCACGATTGATTCACTTTCAGAGACATAGCAATCCATAGGTTTTAAGATACTTACTAGTCAGGTACATTATTAGGCGTTTAATATGGGGTTTTGAGTCCATTTCGTTGAGCAAGGAGTAGCTCTTGTCTATTACATATTTGGCTTAAGGAACTTTATCTGTGCTCATTTCAATCTCTGGTTTTATGCAGCACCCCAACTCACCTTTCCCCTTAAGCAAGCATAAGTTGATTTTCTAAATTTGGGACCATGTTCTGTTTTGAAATTCAGTTCCTGTGTAGCCAAGTTTACATTCCGTGTATTAGTGATATCTTATGATGTTTCTTTTTCTGTGTGACTTATTTCAGTTAGAATCATCATACCTGAATCCACTCATTATGCTGCTATGGGCCTGATGACATAGATGTCATTGCTGAGTGATATTGCATTGTACGTAAGTACCACAACTTCTTTATCCATTTTTCGCTTTATGCGATATTGAACTTGTACCGTAAACGAGTTTCTTGTAAACAGAGCCATCCCAAGCTTTGAGGTGGCTGTGTCTTTTTGATTTTAATTTCCCTAAGCTGCAGGACCATAAGTGGAAGTGCCCTAGGCTCTGTTGCTTTGTTTTTTAGATGTTTCAGGAAACACCATACACTTCTCCCGAGTGGCTGTTGGCAATTTACATCCTGCCCATCAGCATAACAAGGCTCCCAGTTCTCCATGGCCTGTCCTGCCTTTCTGGATTTTACACTTTTTTCAGATGGCCCTTTTGACGGGGGGAAGTGAGACTTCATTGTAGTGCAGATTTCCTTTGCAAGCTTGCTTGGTTGACCAAAAAGGGCATATGCGTTTTTTCCTGAATATATTCAGGAAAAAACGCATACGCCCTTTTTGGCCAAGTGCATCATTGTCGACCTTCTGCCTCTTTTCCTATGCTTTAAATGCAATTCCAGTCTACCTCCTGAAATCGGTTTCCTGCAATTCTGCCCGGCTTTCAAGTCCTCTTGGCAGCCTTACTTCAGTATATTTTTGGATGATAGCTGTCATTTATAACTCTGCAGGTTTGTGAATTACAGTGCCCCTGAGCTCCTTTCTTCAACTCGCTTTCTTGTGAGCTGGCCGCAACACCGCAGGATTGCTTCAGGCCCTAATCTGGTTCCGGCATGGCACGCTGAGCCTTTGGTTAATTCCTCTTCCTGGTGGGAAATGAGAGTTAAATTTTCCCGTCCAGACACCTCCAGCTAGTCTCTCATTGGTTCTCCCTATTCCTGTTCATCTTCCGCGGAATTTGCAAACTGGGCCAAACAGGAGGTTAAAGGCACTGACTCTCCAAGTCGGGAGAGTGTTAGTAAAGCATCTGGAATGTTGCACCCGAGTACCAGGGGACGAGAACTGAGACATATTTCAACATGTCTCCCGATCACATGGTTGATCATACTCTGGGTTCCTCATGCATGTTTTAGCTGAAGGAAGAATCCCTTAAACCTGGAGAGTTGAGACCCGTGGAATGGGTACCATGCAATATGACTTCAAAGGGTCTTCATTTGCTCACCAAAACTCTCCAATCCTATCACTGCTGCGTTTTTGCCCCTGTACTCACGATTGATTCACTTTCAGAGACATAGCAATCCATAGGTTTTAAGATACTTACTAGTCAGGTACATTATTAGGCGTTTAATATGGGGTTTTGAGTCCATTTCGTTGAGCAAGGAGTAGCTCTTGTCTATTACATATTTGGCTTAAGGAACTTTATCTGTGCTCATTTCAATCTCTGGTTTTATGCAGCACCCCAACTCACCTTTCCCCTTAAGCAAGCATAAGTTGGTTTTCTTAATTTGGGAGCATGTTCTGTTTTGAAATTCAGTTCCTGTGTAGCCAAGTTTACATTCCGTGTATTAGTGATATCTTATGATGTTTCTTTTTCTGTGTGACTTATTTCAGTTAGAATCATCATACCTGAATCCACTCATTATGCTGCTATGGGCCTGATGACATAGATGTCATTGCTGAGTGATATTGCATTGTACGTAAGTACCACAACTTCTTTATCCATTTTTCGCTTTATGCGATATTGAACTTGTACCGTAAACGAGTTTCTTGTAAACAGAGCCATCCCAAGCTTTGGGGTGCCTGTGTCTTTTTGATTTTAATTTCCCTAAGCTATAGGACCATAAGTGGAAGTGCCCTAGGCTCTGTTGCTTTGTTTTTTAGATGTTTCAGGAAACACCATACACTTCTCCCGAGTGGCTGTTGGCAATTTACATCCCGCCCATCAGCATAACAAGGCTCCCAGTTCTCCATGGCCTGTCCTGCCTTTCTGGGTTTTACACTTTTTTCAGATGGCCCTTTTGATGGGGGGGAAGTGAGACTTCATTGTAGTGCAGATTTCCTTTGCAAGCTTGCTTGGTTGGCCAAAAAGGGCGTATGCGTTTTTTCCTGAATATATTCAGGAAAAAACGCATACGCCCTTTTTGGCCAAGTGCATCATTGTCGACCTTCTGCCTCTTTTAATATGCTTTAAATGCAATTCCAGTCTACCTCCTGAAATCGGTTTCCTGCAATTCTGCCCGGCTTTCAAGTCCTCTTGGCAGCCTTACTTCAGTATATTTTTGGATGATAGCTGTCATTTATAACTCTGCAGGTTTGTGAATTACAGTGCCCCTGAGCTCCTTTCTTCAACTCGCTTTCTTGTGAGCTGGCCGCAACACCGCAGGATTGCTTCAGGCCCTAATCTGGTTCCGGCATGGCACGCTGAGCCTTTGGTTAATTCCTCTTCCTGGTGGGAAATGAGAGTTAAATTTGCCCGTCCAGACACCTCCAGCTAGTCTCTCATTGGTTCTCCCTATTCCTGTTCATCTTCCGCGGAATTTGCAAACTGGGCCAAACAGGAGGTTAAAGGCACTGACTCTCCAAGTCGGGAGAGTGTTAGTAAAGCATCTGGAATGTTGCACCCGAGTACCAGGGGACGAGAACTGAGACATATTTCAACACGTCTCCCGATCACACGGTTGATCATACTCTGGGTTCCACATGCATGTTTTAGCTGAAGGAAGAATCCCTTAAACCTGGAGAGTTGAGACCCGTGGAATGGGTACCATGCAATATGACTTCAAAGGGTCTTCATTTGCTCACCAAAACTCTCCAATCCTATCACTGCTGCGTTTTTGCCCCTGTACTCACGATTGATTCACTTTCAGAGACATAGCAATCCATAGGTTTTAAGATACTTACTAGTCAGGTACATTATTAGGCGTTTAATATGGGGTTTTGAGTCCATTTCGTTGAGCAAGGAGTAGCTCTTGTCTATTACATATTTGGCTTAAGGAACTTTATCTGTGCTCATTTCAATCTCTGGTTTTATGCAGCACCCCAACTCACCTTTCCCCTTAAGCAAGCATAAGTTGGTTTTCTAAATTTGGGAGCATGTTCTGTTTTGAAATTCAGTTCCTGTGTAGCCAAGTTTACATTCCGTGTATTAGTGATATCTTATGATGTTTCTTTTTCTGTGTGACTTATTTCAGTTAGAATCATCATACCTGAATCCACTCATTATGCTGCTATGGGCCTGATGACATAGATGTCATTGCTGAGTGATATTGCATTGTACGTAAGTACCACAACTTCTTTATCCATTTTTCGCTTTATGCGATATTGAACTTGTACCGTAAACGAGTTTCTTGTAAACAGAGCCATCCCAAGCTTTGGGGTGCCTGTGTCTTTTTGATTTTAATTTCCCTAAGCTATAGGACCATAAGTGGAAGTGCCCTAGGCTCTGTTGCTTTGTTTTTTAGATGTTTCAGGAAACACCATACACTTCTCCCGAGTGGCTGTTGGCAATTTACATCCCGCCCATCAGCATAACAAGGCTCCCAGTTCTCCATGGCCTGTCCTGCCTTTCTGGATTTTACACTTTTTTCAGATGGCCCTTTTGACGGGGGGGAAGTGAGACTTCATTGTAGTGCAGATTTCCTTTGCAAGCTTGCTTGGTTGGCCAAAAAGGGCGTATGCGTTTTTTCCTGAATATATTCAGGAAAAAACGCATACGCCCTTTTTGGCCAAGTGCATCATTGTCGACCGTCTGCCTCTTTTCCTATGCTTTAAATGCAATTCCAGTCTACCTCCTGAAATCGGTTTCCTGCAATTCTGCCCGGCTTTCAAGTCCTCTTGGCAGCCTTACTTCAGTATATTTTTGGATGATAGCTGTCATTTATAACTCTGCAGGTTTGTGAATTACAGTGCCCCTGAGCTCCTTTCTTCAACTCGCTTTCTTGTGAGCTGGCCGCAACACCGCAGGATTGCTTCAGGCCCTAATCTGGTTCCGGCATGGCACGCTGAGCCTTTGGTTAATTCCTCTTCCTGGTGGGAAATGAGAGTTAAATTTTCCCGTCCAGACACCTCCAGCTAGTCTCTCATTGGTTCTCCCTATTCCTGTTCATCTTCCGCGGAATTTGCAAACTGGGCCAAACAGGAGGTTAAAGGCACTGACTCTCCAAGTCGGGAGAGTGTTAGTAAAGCATCTGGAATGTTGCACCCGAGTACCAGGGGACGAGAACTGAGACATATTTCAACACGTCTCCCGATCACATGGTTGATCATACTCTGGGTTCCTCATGCATGTTTTAGCTGAAGGAAGAATCCCTTAAACCTGGAGAGTTGAGACCCGTGGAATGGGTACCATGCAATATGACTTCAAAGGGTCTTCATTTGCTCACCAAAACTCTCCAATCCTATCACTGCTGCGTTTTTGCCCCTGTACTCACGATTGATTCACTTTCAGAGACATAGCAATCCATAGGTTTTAAGATACTTACTAGTCAGGTACATTATTAGGCGTTTAATATGGGGTTTTGAGTCCATTTCGTTGAGCAAGGAGTAGCTCTTGTCTATTACATATTTGGCTTAAGGAACTTTATCTGTGCTCATTTCAATCTCTGGTTTTATGCAGCACCCCAACTCACCTTTCCCCTTAAGCAAGCATAAGTTGGTTTTCTAAATTTGGGAGCATGTTCTGTTTTGAAATTCAGTTCCTGTGTAGCCAAGTTTACATTCCGTGTATTAGTGATATCTTATGATGTTTCTTTTTCTGTGTGACTTATTTCAGTTAGAATCATCATACCTGAATCCACTCATTATGCTGCTATGGGCCTGATGACATAGATGTCATTGCTGAGTGATATTGCATTGTACGTAAGTACCACAACTTCTTTATCCATTTTTCGCTTTATGCGATATTGAACTTGTACCGTAAACGAGTTTCTTGTAAACAGAGCCATCCCAAGCTTTGGGGTGCCTGTGTCTTTTTGATTTTAATTTCCCTAAGCTATAGGACCATAAGTGGAAGTGCCCTAGGCTCTGTTGCTTTGTTTTTTAGATGTTTCAGGAAACACCATACACTTCTCCCGAGTGGCTGTTGGCAATTTACATCCCGCCCATCAGCATAACAAGGCTCCCAGTTCTCCATGGCCTGTCCTGCCTTTCTGGATTTTACACTTTTTTCAGATGGCCCTTTTGACGGGGGGGAAGTGAGACTTCATTGTAGTGCAGATTTCCTTTGCAAGCTTGCTTGGTTGGCCAAAAAGGGCGTATGCGTTTTTTCCTGAATATATTCAGGAAAAAACGCATACGCCCTTTTTGGCCAAGTGCATCATTGTCGACCTTCTGCCTCTTTTAATATGCTTTAAATGCAATTCCAGTCTACCTCCTGAAATCGGTTTCCTGCAATTCTGCCCGGCTTTCAAGTCCTCTTGGCAGCCTTACTTCAGTATATTTTTGGATGATAGCTGTCATTTATAACTCTGCAGGTTTGTGAATTACAGTGCCCCTGAGCTCCTTTCTTCAACTCGCTTTCTTGTGAGCTGGCCGCAACACCGCAGGATTGCTTCAGGCCCTAATCTGGTTCCGGCATGGCACGCTGAGCCTTTGGTTAATTCCTCTTCCTGGTGGGAAATGAGAGTTAAATTTGCCCGTCCAGACACCTCCAGCTAGTCTCTCATTGGTTCTCCCTATTCCTGTTCATCTTCCGCGGAATTTGCAAACTGGGCCAAACAGGAGGTTAAAGGCACTGACTCTCCAAGTCGGGAGAGTGTTAGTAAAGCATCTGGAATGTTGCACCCGAGTACCAGGGGACGAGAACTGAGACATATTTCAACACGTCTCCCGATCACACGGTTGATCATACTCTGGGTTCCACATGCATGTTTTAGCTGAAGGAAGAATCCCTTAAACCTGGAGAGTTGAGACCCGTGGAATGGGTACCATGCAATATGACTTCAAAGGGTCTTCATTTGCTCACCAAAACTCTCCAATCCTATCACTGCTGCGTTTTTGCCCCTGTACTCACGATTGATTCACTTTCAGAGACATAGCAATCCATAGGTTTTAAGATACTTACTAGTCAGGTACATTATTAGGCGTTTAATATGGGGTTTTGAGTCCATTTCGTTGAGCAAGGAGTAGCTCTTGTCTATTACATATTTGGCTTAAGGAACTTTATCTGTGCTCATTTCAATCTCTGGTTTTATGCAGCACCCCAACTCACCTTTCCCCTTAAGCAAGCATAAGTTGGTTTTCTAAATTTGGGAGCATGTTCTGTTTTGAAATTCAGTTCCTGTGTAGCCAAGTTTACATTCCGTGTATTAGTGATATCTTATGATGTTTCTTTTTCTGTGTGACTTATTTCAGTTAGAATCATCATACCTGAATCCACTCATTATGCTGCTATGGGCCTGATGACATAGATGTCATTGCTGAGTGATATTGCATTGTACGTAAGTACCACAACTTCTTTATCCATTTTTCGCTTTATGCGATATTGAACTTGTACCGTAAACGAGTTTCTTGTAAACAGAGCCATCCCAAGCTTTGGGGTGCCTGTGTCTTTTTGATTTTAATTTCCCTAAGCTATAGGACCATAAGTGGAAGTGCCCTAGGCTCTGTTGCTTTGTTTTTTAGATGTTTCAGGAAACACCATACACTTCTCCCGAGTGGCTGTTGGCAATTTACATCCCGCCCATCAGCATAACAAGGCTCCCAGTTCTCCATGGCCTGTCCTGCCTTTCTGGATTTTACACTTTTTTCAGATGGCCCTTTTGACGGGGGGGAAGTGAGACTTCATTGTAGTGCAGATTTCCTTTGCAAGCTTGCTTGGTTGGCCAAAAAGGGCGTATGCGTTTTTTCCTGAATATATTCAGGAAAAAACGCATACGCCCTTTTTGGCCAAGTGCATCATTGTCGACCGTCTGCCTCTTTTCCTATGCTTTAAATGCAATTCCAGTCTACCTCCTGAAATCGGTTTCCTGCAATTCTGCCCGGCTTTCAAGTCCTCTTGGCAGCCTTACTTCAGTATATTTTTGGATGATAGCTGTCATTTATAACTCTGCAGGTTTGTGAATTACAGTGCCCCTGAGCTCCTTTCTTCAACTCGCTTTCTTGTGAGCTGGCCGCAACACCGCAGGATTGCTTCAGGCCCTAATCTGGTTCCGGCATGGCACGCTGAGCCTTTGGTTAATTCCTCTTCCTGGTGGGAAATGAGAGTTAAATTTGCCCGTCCAGACACCTCCAGCTAGTCTCTCATTGGTTCTCCCTATTCCTGTTCATCTTCCGCGGAATTTGCAAACTGGGCCAAACAGGAGGTTAAAGGCACTGACTCTCCAAGTCGGGAGAGTGTTAGTAAAGCATCTGGAATGTTGCACCCGAGTACCAGGGGACGAGAACTGAGACATATTTCAACACGTCTCCCGATCACATGGTTGATCATACTCTGGGTTCCACATGCATGTTTTAGCTGAAGGAAGAATCCCTTAAACCTGGAGAGTTGAGACCCGTGGAATGGGTACCATGCAATATGACTTCAAAGGGTCTTCATTTGCTCACCAAAACTCTCCAATCCTATCACTGCTGCGTTTTTGCCCCTGTACTCACGATTGATTCACTTTCAGAGACATAGCAATCCATAGGTTTTAAGATACTTACTAGTCAGGTACATTATTAGGCGTTTAATATGGGGTTTTGAGTCCATTTCGTTGAGCAAGGAGTAGCTCTTGTCTATTACATATTTGGCTTAAGGAACTTTATCTGTGCTCATTTCAATCTCTGGTTTTATGCAGCACCCCAACTCACCTTTCCCCTTAAGCAAGCATAAGTTGGTTTTCTAAATTTGGGAGCATGTTCTGTTTTGAAATTCAGTTCCTGTGTAGCCAAGTTTACATTCCGTGTATTAGTGATATCTTATGATGTTTCTTTTTCTGTGTGACTTATTTCAGTTAGAATCATCATACCTGAATCCACTCATTATGCTGCTATGGGCCTGATGACATAGATGTCATTGCTGAGTGATATTGCATTGTACGTAAGTACCACAACTTCTTTATCCATTTTTCGCTTTATGCGATATTGAACTTGTACCGTAAACGAGTTTCTTGTAAACAGAGCCATCCCAAGCTTTGGGGTGGCTGTGTCTTTTTGATTTTAATTTCCCTAAGCTGCAGGACCATAAGTGGAAGTGCCCTAGGCTCTGTTGCTTTGTTTTTTAGATGTTTCAGGAAACACCATACACTTCTCCCGAGTGGCTGTTGGCAATTTACATCCTGCCCATCAGCATAACAAGGCTCCCAGTTCTCCATGGCCTGTCCTGCCTTTCTGGATTTTACACTTTTTTCAGATGGCCCTTTTGACGGGGGGAAGTGAGACTTCATTGTAGTGCAGATTTCCTTTGCAAGCTTGCTTGGTTGACCAAAAAGGGCGTATGCGTTTTTTCCTGAATATATTCAGGAAAAAACGCATACGCCCTTTTTGGCCAAGTGCATCATTGTCGACCTTCTGCCTCTTTTCCTATGCTTTAAATGCAATTCCAGTCTACCTCCTGAAATCGGTTTCCTGCAATTCTGCCCGGCTTTCAAGTCCTCTTGGCAGCCTTACTTCAGTATATTTTTGGATGATAGCTGTCATTTATAACTCTGCAGGTTTGTGAATTACAGTGCCCCTGAGCTCCTTTCTTCAACTCGCTTTCTTGTGAGCTGGCCGCAACACCGCAGGATTGCTTCAGGCCCTAATCTGGTTCCGGCATGGCACGCTGAGCCTTTGGTTAATTCCTCTTCCTGGTGGGAAATGAGAGTTAAATTTTCCCGTCCAGACACCTCCAGCTAGTCTCTCATTGGTTCTCCCTATTCCTGTTCATCTTCCGCGGAATTTGCAAACTGGGCCAAACAGGAGGTTAAAGGCACTGACTCTCCAAGTCGGGAGAGTGTTAGTAAAGCATCTGGAATGTTGCACCCGAGTACCAGGGGACGAGAACTGAGACATATTTCAACACGTCTCCCGATCACATGGTTGATCATACTCTGGGTTCCTCATGCATGTTTTAGCTGAAGGAAGAATCCCTTAAACCTGGAGAGTTGAGACCCGTGGAATGGGTACCATGCAATATGACTTCAAAGGGTCTTCATTTGCTCACCAAAACTCTCCAATCCTATCACTGCTGCGTTTTTGCCCCTGTACTCACGATTGATTCACTTTCAGAGACATAGCAATCCATAGGTTTTAAGATACTTACTAGTCAGGTACATTATTAGGCGTTTAATATGGGGTTTTGAGTCCATTTCGTTGAGCAAGGAGTAGCTCTTGTCTATTACATATTTGGCTTAAGGAACTTTATCTGTGCTCATTTCAATCTCTGGTTTTATGCAGCACCCCAACTCACCTTTCCCCTTAAGCAAGCATAAGTTGGTTTTCTAAATTTGGGAGCATGTTCTGTTTTGAAATTCAGTTCCTGTGTAGCCAAGTTTACATTCCGTGTATTAGTGATATCTTATGATGTTTCTTTTTCTGTGTGACTTATTTCAGTTAGAATCATCATACCTGAATCCACTCATTATGCTGCTATGGGCCTGATGACATAGATGTCATTGCTGAGTGATATTGCATTGTACGTAAGTACCACAACTTCTTTATCCATTTTTCGCTTTATGCGATATTGAACTTGTACCGTAAACGAGTTTCTTGTAAACAGAGCCATCCCAAGCTTTGGGGTGCCTGTGTCTTTTTGATTTTAATTTCCCTAAGCTATAGGACCATAAGTGGAAGTGCCCTAGGCTCTGTTGCTTTGTTTTTTAGATGTTTCAGGAAACACCATACACTTCTCCCGAGTGGCTGTTGGCAATTTACATCCCGCCCATCAGCATAACAAGGCTCCCAGTTCTCCATGGCCTGTCCTGCCTTTCTGGATTTTACACTTTTTTCAGATGGCCCTTTTGACGGGGGGGAAGTGAGACTTCATTGTAGTGCAGATTTCCTTTGCAAGCTTGCTTGGTTGGCCAAAAAGGGCGTATGCGTTTTTTCCTGAATATATTCAGGAAAAAACGCATACGCCCTTTTTGGCCAAGTGCATCATTGTCGACCTTCTGCCTCTTTTAATATGCTTTAAATGCAATTCCAGTCTACCTCCTGAAATCGGTTTCCTGCAATTCTGCCCGGCTTTCAAGTCCTCTTCGCAGCCTTACTTCAGTATATTTTTGGATGATAGCTGTCATTTATAACTCTGCAGGTTTGTGAATTACAGTGCCCCTGAGCTCCTTTCTTCAACTCGCTTTCTTGTGAGCTGGCCGCAACACCGCAGGATTGCTTCAGGCCCTAATCTGGTTCCGGCATGGCACGCTGAGCCTTTGGTTAATTCCTCTTCCTGGTGGGAAATGAGAGTTAAATTTTCCCGTCCAGACACCTCCAGCTAGTCTCTCATTGGTTCTCCCTATTCCTGTTCATCTTCCGTGGAATTTGCAAACTGGGCCAAAGAGGAGGTTAAAGGCACTGACTCTCCAAGTCGGGAGAGTGTTAGTAAAGCATCTGGAATGTTGCACCCGAGTACCAGGGGACGAGAACTGAGACATATTTCAACACGTCTCCCGATCACACGGTTGATCATACTCTGGGTTCCACATGCATGTTTTAGCTGAAGGAAGAATCCCTTAAACCTGGAGAGTTGAGACCCGTGGAATGGGTACCATGCAATATGACTTCAAAGGGTCTTCATTTGCTCACCAAAACTCTCCAATCCTATCACTGCTGCGTTTTTGCCCCTGTACTCACGATTGATTCACTTTCAGAGACATAGCAATCCATAGGTTTTAAGATACTTACTAGTCAGGTACATTATTAGGCGTTTAATATGGGGTTTTGAGTCCATTTCGTTGAGCAAGGAGTAGCTCTTGTCTATTACATATTTGGCTTAAGGAACTTTATCTGTGCTCATTTCAATCTCTGGTTTTATGCAGCACCCCAACTCACCTTTCCCCTTAAGCAAACATAAGTTGGTTTTCTAAATTTGGGAGCATGTTCTGTTTTGAAATTCAGTTCCTGTGTAGCCAAGTTTACATTCCGTGTATTAGTGATATCTTATGATGTTTCTTTTTCTGTGTGACTTATTTCAGTTAGAATCATCATACCTGAATCCACTCATTATGCTGCTATGGGCCTGATGACATAGATGTCATTGCTGAGTGATATTGCATTGTACGTAAGTACCACAACTTCTTTATCCATTTTTCGCTTTATGCGATATTGAACTTGTACCGTAAACGAGTTTCTTGTAAACAGAGCCATCCCAAGCTTTGGGGTGCCTGTGTCTTTTTGATTTTAATTTCCCTAAGCTATAGGACCATAAGTGGAAGTGCCCTAGGCTCTGTTGCTTTGTTTTTTAGATGTTTCAGGAAACACCATACACTTCTCCCGAGTGGCTGTTGGCAATTTACATCCCGCCCATCAGCATAACAAGGCTCCCAGTTCTCCATGGCCTGTCCTGCCTTTCTGGATTTTACACATTTTTCAGATGGCCCTTTTGACGGGGGGGAAGTGAGACTTCATTGTAGTGCAGATTTCCTTTGCAAGCTTGCTTGGTTGGCCAAAAAGGGCGTATGCGTTTTTTCCTGAATATATTCAGGAAAAAACGCATACGCCCTTTTTGGCCAAGTGCATCATTGTCGACCGTCTGCCTCTTTTAATATGCTTTAAATGCAATTCCAGTCTACCTCCTGAAATCGGTTTCCTGCAATTCTGCCCGGCTTTCAAGTCCTCTTGGCAGCCTTACTTCAGTATATTTTTGGATGATAGCTGTCATTTATAACTCTGCAGGTTTGTGAATTACAGTGCCCCTGAGCTCCTTTCTTCAACTCGCTTTCTTGTGAGCTGGCCGCAACACCGCAGGATTGCTTCAGGCCCTAATCTGGTTCCGGCATGGCACGCTGAGCCTTTGGTTAATTCCTCTTCCTGGTGGGAAATGAGAGTTAAATTTTCCCGTCCAGACACCTCCAGCTAGTCTCTCATTGGTTCTCCCTATTCCTGTTCATCTTCCGTGGAATTTGCAAACTGGGCCAAAGAGGAGGTTAAAGGCACTGACTCTCCAAGTCGGGAGAGTGTTAGTAAAGCATCTGGAATGTTGCACCCGAGTACCAGGGGACGAGAACTGAGACATATTTCAACACGTCTCCCGATCACACGGTTGATCATACTCTGGGTTCCACATGCATGTTTTAGCTGAAGGAAGAATCCCTTAAACCTGGAGAGTTGAGACCCGTGGAATGGGTACCATGCAATATGACTTCAAAGGGTCTTCATTTGCTCACCAAAACTCTCCAATCCTATCACTGCTGCGTTTTTGCCCCTGTACTCACGATTGATTCACTTTCAGAGACATAGCAATCCATAGGTTTTAAGATACTTACTAGTCAGGTACATTATTAGGCGTTTAATATGGGGTTTTGAGTCCATTTCGTTGAGCAAGGAGTAGCTCTTGTCTATTACATATTTGGCTTAAGGAACTTTATCTGTGCTCATTTCAATCTCTGGTTTTATGCAGCACCCCAACTCACCTTTCCCCTTAAGCAAACATAAGTTGGTTTTCTAAATTTGGGAGCATGTTCTGTTTTGAAATTCAGTTCCTGTGTAGCCAAGTTTACATTCCGTGTATTAGTGATATCTTATGATGTTTCTTTTTCTGTGTGACTTATTTCAGTTAGAATCATCATACCTGAATCCACTCATTATGCTGCTATGGGCCTGATGACATAGATGTCATTGCTGAGTGATATTGCATTGTACGTAAGTACCACAACTTCTTTATCCATTTTTCACTTTATGCGATATTGAACTTGTACCGTAAACGAGTTTCTTGTAAACAGAGCCATCCCAAGCTTTGGGGTGCCTGTGTCTTTTTGATTTTAATTTCCCTAAGCTATAGGACCATAAGTGGAAGTGCCCTAGGCTCTGTTGCTTTGTTTTTTAGATGTTTCAGGAAACACCATACACTTCTCCCGAGTGGCTGTTGGCAATTTACATCCCGCCCATCAGCATAACAAGGCTCCCAGTTCTCCATGGCCTGTCCTGCCTTTCTGGATTTTACACATTTTTCAGATGGCCCTTTTGACGGGGGGGAAGTGAGACTTCATTGTAGTGCAGATTTCCTTTGCAAGCTTGCTTGGTTGGCCAAAAAGGGCGTATGCGTTTTTTCCTGAATATATTCAGGAAAAAACGCATACGCCCTTTTTGGCCAAGTGCATCATTGTCGACCGTCTGCCTCTTTTAATATGCTTTAAATGCAATTCCAGTCTACCTCCTGAAATCGGTTTCCTGCAATTCTGCCCGGCTTTCAAGTCCTCTTGGCAGCCTTACTTCAGTATATTTTTGGATGATAGCTGTCATTTATAACTCTGCAGGTTTGTGAATTACAGTGCCCCTGAGCTCCTTTCTTCAACTCGCTTTCTTGTGAGCTGGCCGCAACACCGCAGGATTGCTTCAGGCCCTAATCTGGTTCCGGCATGGCACGCTGAGCCTTTGGTTAATTCCTCTTCCTGGTGGGAAATGAGAGTTAAATTTTCCCGTCCAGACACCTCCAGCTAGTCTCTCATTGGTTCTCCCTATTCCTGTTCATCTTCCGCGGAATTTGCAAACTGGGCCAAACAGGAGGTTAAAGGCACTGACTCTCCAAGTCGGGAGAGTGTTAGTAAAGCATCTGGAATGTTGCACCCGAGTACCAGGGGACGAGAACTGAGACATATTTCAACACGTCTCCCGATAACACGGTTGATCATACTCTGGGTTCCACATGCAAGTTTTAGCTGAAGGAAGAATCCCTTAAACCTGGAGAGTTGAGACCCGTGGAATGGGTACCATGCAATATGACTTCAAAGGGTCTTCATTTGCTCACCAAAACTCTCCAATCCTATCACTGCTGCGTTTTTGCCCCTGTACTCACGATTGATTCACTTTCAGAGACATAGCAATCCATAGGTTTTAAGATACTTACTAGTCAGGTACATTATTAGGCGTTTAATATGGGGTTTTGAGTCCATTTCGTTGAGCAAGGAGTAGCTCTTGTCTATTACATATTTGGCTTAAGGAACTTTATCTGTGCTCATTTCAATCTCTGGTTTTATGCAGCACCCCAACTCACCTTTCCCCTTAAGCAAACATAAGTTGGTTTTCTAAATTTGGGAGCATGTTCTGTTTTGAAATTCAGTTCCTGTGTAGCCAAGTTTACATTCCGTGTATTAGTGATATCTTATGATGTTTCTTTTTCTGTGTGACTTATTTCAGTTAGAATCATCATACCTGAATCCACTCATTATGCTGCTATGGGCCTGATGACATAGATGTCATTGCTGAGTGATATTGCATTGTACGTAAGTACCACAACTTCTTTATCCATTTTTCGCTTTATGCGATATTGAACTTGTACCGTAAACGAGTTTCTTGTAAACAGAGCCATCCCAAGCTTTGGGGTGCCTGTGTCTTTTTGATTTTAATTTCCCTAAGCTATAGGACCATAAGTGGAAGTGCCCTAGGCTCTGTTGCTTTGTTTTTTAGATGTTTCAGGAAACACCATACACTTCTCCCGAGTGGCTGTTGGCAATTTACATCCCGCCCATCAGCATAACAAGGCTCCCAGTTCTCCATGGCCTGTCCTGCCTTTCTGGATTTTACACATTTTTCAGATGGCCCTTTTGACGGGGGGGAAGTGAGACTTCATTGTAGTGCAGATTTCCTTTGCAAGCTTGCTTGGTTGGCCAAAAAGGGCGTATGCGTTTTTTCCTGAATATATTCAGGAAAAAACGCATACGCCCTTTTTGGCCAAGTGCATCATTGTCGACCGTCTGCCTCTTTTAATATGCTTTAAATGCAATTCCAGTCTACCTCCTGAAATCGGTTTCCTGCAATTCTGCCCGGCTTTCAAGTCCTCTTGGCAGCCTTACTTCAGTATATTTTTGGATGATAGCTGTCATTTATAACTCTGCAGGTTTGTGAATTACAGTGCCCCTGAGCTCCTTTCTTCAACTCGCTTTCTTGTGAGCTGGCCGCAACACCGCAGGATTGCTTCAGGCCCTAATCTGGTTCCGGCATGGCACGCTGAGCCTTTGGTTAATTCCTCTTCCTGGTGGGAAATGAGAGTTAAATTTTCCCGTCCAGACACCTCCAGCTAGTCTCTCATTGGTTCTCCCTATTCCTGTTCATCTTCCGTGGAATTTGCAAACTGGGCCAAAGAGGAGGTTAAAGGCACTGACTCTCCAAGTCGGGAGAGTGTTAGTAAAGCATCTGGAATGTTGCACCCGAGTACCAGGGGACGAGAACTGAGACATATTTCAACACGTCTCCCGATCACACGGTTGATCATACTCTGGGTTCCACATGCATGTTTTAGCTGAAGGAAGAATCCCTTAAACCTGGAGAGTTGAGACCCGTGGAATGGGTACCATGCAATATGACTTCAAAGGGTCTTCATTTGCTCACCAAAACTCTCCAATCCTATCACTGCTGCGTTTTTGCCCCTGTACTCACGATTGATTCACTTTCAGAGACATAGCAATCCATAGGTTTTAAGATACTTACTAGTCAGGTACATTATTAGGCGTTTAATATGGGGTTTTGAGTCCATTTCGTTGAGCAAGGAGTAGCTCTTGTCTATTACATATTTGGCTTAAGGAACTTTATCTGTGCTCATTTCAATCTCTGGTTTTATGCAGCACCCCAACTCACCTTTCCCCTTAAGCAAACATAAGTTGGTTTTCTAAATTTGGGAGCATGTTCTGTTTTGAAATTCAGTTCCTGTGTAGCCAAGTTTACATTCCGTGTATTAGTGATATCTTATGATGTTTCTTTTTCTGTGTGACTTATTTCAGTTAGAATCATCATACCTGAATCCACTCATTATGCTGCTATGGGCCTGATGACATAGATGTCATTGCTGAGTGATATTGCATTGTACGTAAGTACCACAACTTCTTTATCCATTTTTCACTTTATGCGATATTGAACTTGTACCGTAAACGAGTTTCTTGTAAACAGAGCCATCCCAAGCTTTGGGGTGCCTGTGTCTTTTTGATTTTAATTTCCCTAAGCTATAGGACCATAAGTGGAAGTGCCCTAGGCTCTGTTGCTTTGTTTTTTAGATGTTTCAGGAAACACCATACACTTCTCCCGAGTGGCTGTTGGCAATTTACATCCCGCCCATCAGCATAACAAGGCTCCCAGTTCTCCATGGCCTGTCCTGCCTTTCTGGATTTTACACATTTTTCAGATGGCCCTTTTGACGGGGGGGAAGTGAGACTTCATTGTAGTGCAGATTTCCTTTGCAAGCTTGCTTGGTTGGCCAAAAAGGGCGTATGCGTTTTTTCCTGAATATATTCAGGAAAAAACGCATACGCCCTTTTTGGCCAAGTGCATCATTGTCGACCGTCTGCCTCTTTTAATATGCTTTAAATGCAATTCCAGTCTACCTCCTGAAATCGGTTTCCTGCAATTCTGCCCGGCTTTCAAGTCCTCTTGGCAGCCTTACTTCAGTATATTTTTGGATGATAGCTGTCATTTATAACTCTGCAGGTTTGTGAATTACAGTGCCCCTGAGCTCCTTTCTTCAACTCGCTTTCTTGTGAGCTGGCCGCAACACCGCAGGATTGCTTCAGGCCCTAATCTGGTTCCGGCATGGCACGCTGAGCCTTTGGTTAATTCCTCTTCCTGGTGGGAAATGAGAGTTAAATTTTCCCGTCCAGACACCTCCAGCTAGTCTCTCATTGGTTCTCCCTATTCCTGTTCATCTTCCGCGGAATTTGCAAACTGGGCCAAACAGGAGGTTAAAGGCACTGACTCTCCAAGTCGGGAGAGTGTTAGTAAAGCATCTGGAATGTTGCACCCGAGTACCAGGGGACGAGAACTGAGACATATTTCAACACGTCTCCCGATAACACGGTTGATCATACTCTGGGTTCCACATGCAAGTTTTAGCTGAAGGAAGAATCCCTTAAACCTGGAGAGTTGAGACCCGTGGAATGGGTACCATGCAATATGACTTCAAAGGGTCTTCATTTGCTCACCAAAACTCTCCAATCCTATCACTGCTGCGTTTTTGCCCCTGTACTCACGATTGATTCACTTTCAGAGACATAGCAATCCATAGGTTTTAAGATACTTACTAGTCAGGTACATTATTAGGCGTTTAATATGGGGTTTTGAGTCCATTTCGTTGAGCAAGGAGTAGCTCTTGTCTATTACATATTTGGCTTAAGGAACTTTATCTGTGCTCATTTCAATCTCTGGTTTTATGCAGCACCCCAACTCACCTTTCCCCTTAAGCAAGCATAAGTTGGTTTTCTAAATTTGGGACCATGTTCTGTTTTGAAATCCAGTTCCTGTGTAGCCAAGTTTACATTCCGTGTATTAGTGATATCTTATGATGTTTCTTTTTCTGTGTGACTTATTTCAGTTAGAATCATCATACCTGAATCCACTCATTATGCTGCTATGGGCCTGATGACATAGATGTCATTGCTGAGTGATATTGCATTGTATGTAAGTACCACAACTTCTTTATCCATTTTTCGCTTTATGCGATATTGAACTTTTACCGTAAACGAGTTTCTTGTAAACAGAGCCATCCCAAACTTTGGGGTGGCTGTGTCTTTTTGATTTTAATTTCCCTAAGCTATAGGACCATAAGTGGAAGTGCCCTAGGCTCTGTTGCTTTGTTTTTTAGATGTTTCAGGAAACACCATACACTTCTCCCGAGTGGCTGTTGGCAATTTACATCCCGCCCATCAGCATAACAAGGCTCCCAGTTCTCCATGGCCTGTCCTGCCTTTCTGGATTTTACACTTTTTTCAGATGGCCCTTTTGACGGGGGGGGGGGGGAGGTGAGACTTCATTGTAGTGCAGATTTCCTTTGCAAGCTTGCTTGGTTGGCCAAAAAGGGCATATGCGTTTTTTCCTGAATATATTCAGGAAAAAACGCATATGCCCTTTTTGGCCAAGTGCATCATTGTCGACCTTCTGCCTCTTTTCCTATGCTTTAAATGCAATTCCAGTCTACCTCCTGAAATCGGTTTCCTGCAATTCTGCCCGGCTTTCAAGTCCTCTTGGCAGCCTTACTTCAGTATATTTTTGGATGATAGCTGTCATTTATAACTCTGCAGGTTTGTGAATTACAGTGCCCCTGAGCTCCTTTCTTCAACTCGCTTTCTTGTGAGCTGGCCGCAACACCGCAGGATTGCTTCAGGCCCTAATCTGGTTCCGGCATGGCACGCTGAGCCTTTGGTTAATTCCTCTTCCTGGTGGGAAATGAGAGTTAAATTTTCCCGTCCAGACACCTCCAGCTAGTCTCTCATTGGTTCTCCCTATTCCTGTTCATCTTCCGTGGAATTTGCAAACTGGGCCAAACAGGAGGTTAAAGGCACTGACTCTCCAAGTTGGGAGAGTGTTAGTAAAGCATCTGGAATGTTGCACCCGAGTACCAGGGGACGAGAACTGAGACATATTTCAACACGTCTCCCGATCACACGGTTGATCATACTCTGGGTTCCACATGCATGTTTTAGCTGAAGGAAGAATCCCTTAAACCTGGAGAGTTGAGACCCGTGGAATGGGTACCATGCAATATGACTTCAAAGGGTCTTCATTTGCTCACCAAAACTCTCCAATCCTATCACTGCTGCGTTTTTGCCCCTGTACTCACGATTGATTCACTTTCAGAGACATAGCAATCCATAGGTTTTAAGATACTTACTAGTCAGGTACATTATTAGGCGTTTAATATGGGGTTTTGAGTCCATTTCGTTGAGCAAGGAGTAGCTCTTGTCTATTACATATTTGGCTTAAGGAACTTTATCTGTGCTCATTTCAATCTCTGGTTTTATGCAGCACCCCAACTCACCTTTCCCCTTAAGCAAGCATAAGTTGATTTTCTAAATTTGGGACCATGTTCTGTTTTGAAATTCAGTTCCTGTGTAGCCAAGTTTACATTCCGTGTATTAGTGATATCTTATGATGTTTCTTTTTCTGTGTGACTTATTTCAGTTAGAATCATCATACCTGAATCCACTCATTATGCTGCTATGGGCCTGATGACATAGATGTCATTGCTGAGTGATATTGCATTGTACGTAAGTACCACAACTTCTTTATCCATTTTTCGCTTTATGCGATATTGAACTTGTACCGTAAACGAGTTTCTTGTAAACAGAGCCATCCCAAACTTTGGGGTGGCTGTGTCTTTTTGATTTTAATTTCCCTAAGCTATAGGACCATAAGTGGAAGTGCCCTAGGCTCTGTTGCTTTGTTTTTTAGATGTTTCAGGAAACACCATACACTTCTCCCGAGTGGCTGTTGGCAATTTACATCCCGCCCATCAGCATAACAAGGCTCCCAGTTCTCCATGGCCTGTCCTGCCTTTCTGGATTTTACACTTTTTTCAGATGGCCCTTTTGATGGCGGGGGGGGGGGGAGGTGAGACTTCATTGTAGTGCAGATTTCCTTTGCAAGCTTGCTTGGTTGGCCAAAAAGGGCGTATGCGTTTTTTCCTGAATATATTCAGGAAAAAACGCATACGCCCTTTTTGGCCAAGTGCATCATTGTCGACCTTCTGCCTCTTTTCCTATGCTTTAAATGCAATTCCAGTCTACCTCCTGAAATCGGTTTCCTGCAATTCTGCCCGGCTTTCAAGTCCTCTTGGCAGCCTTACTTCAGTATATTTTTGGATGATAGCTGTCATTTATAACTCTGCAGGTTTGTGAATTACAGTGCCCCTGAGCTCCTTTCTTCAACTCGCTTTCTTGTGAGCTGGCCGCAACACCGCAGGATTGCTTCAGGCCCTAATCTGGTTCCGGCATGGCACGCTGAGCCTTTGGTTAATTCCTCTTCCTGGTGGGAAATGAGAGTTAAATTTTCCCGTCCAGACACCTCCAGCTAGTCTCTCATTGGTTCTCCCTATTCCTGTTCATCTTCCGTGGAATTTGCAAACTGGGCCAAACAGGAGGTTAAAGGCACTGACTCTCCAAGTCGGGAGAGTGTTAGTAAAGCATCTGGAATGTTGCACCCGAGTACCAGGGGACGAGAACTGAGACATATTTCAACACGTCTCCCGATCACACGGTTGATCATACTCTGGGTTCCACATGCATGTTTTAGCTGAAGGAAGAATCCCTTAAACCTGGAGAGTTGAGACCCGTGGAATGGGTACCATGCAATATGACTTCAAAGGGTCTTCATTTGCTCACCAAAACTCTCCAATCCTATCACTGCTGCGTTTTTGCCCCTGTACTCACGATTGATTCACTTTCAGAGACATAGCAATCCATAGGTTTTAAGATACTTACTAGTCAGGTACATTATTAGGCGTTTAATATGGGGTTTTGAGTCCATTTCGTTGAGCAAGGAGTAGCTCTTGTCTATTACATATTTGGCTTAAGGAACTTTATCTGTGCTCATTTCAATCTCTGGTTTTATGCAGCACCCCAACTCACCTTTCCCCTTAAGCAAGCATAAGTTGGTTTTCTAAATTTGGGACCATGTTCTGTTTTGAAATTCAGTTCCTGTGTAGCCAAGTTTACATTCCGTGTATTAGTGATATCTTATGATGTTTCTTTTTCTGTGTGACTTATTTCAGTTAGAATCATCATACCTGAATCCACTCATTATGCTGCTATGGGCCTGATGACATAGATGTCATTGCTGAGTGATATTGCATTGTACGTAAGTACCACAACTTCTTTATCCATTTTTCGCTTTATGCGATATTGAACTTGTACCGTAAACGAGTTTCTTGTAAACAGAGCCATCCCAAGCTTTGGGGTGCCTGTGTCTTTTTGATTTTAATTTCCCTAAGCTATAGGACCATAAGTGGAAGTGCCCTAGGCTCTGTTGCTTTGTTTTTTAGATGTTTCAGGAAACACCATACACTTCTCCCGAGTGGCTGTTGGCAATTTACATCCCGCCCATCAGCATAACAAGGCTCCCAGTTCTCCATGGCCTGTCCTGCCTTTCTGGATTTTACACTTTTTTCAGATGGCCCTTTTGACGGGGGGAAGTGAGACTTCATTGTAGTGCAGATTTCCTTTGCAAGCTTGCTTGGTTGACCAAAAAGGGCGTATGCGTTTTTTCCTGAATATATTCAGGAAAAAACGCATACGCCCTTTTTGGCCAAGTGCATCATTGTCGACCTTCTGCCTCTTTTCCTATGCTTTAAATGCAATTCCAGTCTACCTCCTGAAATCGGTTTCCTGCAATTCTGCCCGGCTTTCAAGTCCTCTTGGCAGCCTTACTTCAGTATATTTTTGGATGATAGCTGTCATTTATAACTCTGCAGGTTTGTGAATTACAGTGCCCCTGAGCTCCTTTCTTCAACTCGCTTTCTTGTGAGCTGGCCGCAACACCGCAGGATTGCTTCAGGCCCTAATCTGGTTCCGGCATGGCACGCTGAGCCTTTGGTTAATTCCTCTTCCTGGTGGGAAATGAGAGTTAAATTTTCCCGTCCAGACACCTCCAGCTAGTCTCTCATTGGTTCTCCCTATTCCTGTTCATCTTCCGCGGAATTTGCAAACTGGGCCAAACAGGAGGTTAAACGCACTGACTCTCCAAGTCGGGAGAGTGTTAGTAAAGCATCTGGAATGTTGCACCCGAGTACCAGGGGACGAGAACTGAGACATATTTCAACACGTCTTCCGATCACATGGTTGATCATACTCTGGGTTCCTCATGCATGTTTTAGCTGAAGGAAGAATCCCTTAAACCTGGAGAGTTGAGACCCGTGGAATGGGTACCATGCAATATGACTTCAAAGGGTCTTCATTTGCTCACCAAAACTCTCCAATCCTATCACTGCTGCGTTTTTGCCCCTGTACTCACGATTGATTCACTTTCAGAGACATAGCAATCCATAGGTTTTAGGATACTTACTAGTCAGGTACATTATTAGGCGTTTAATATGGGGTTTTGAGTCCATTTCGTTGAGCAAGGAGTAGCTCTTGTCTATTACATATTTGGCTTAAGGAACTTTATCTGTGCTCATTTCAATCTCTGGTTTTATGCAGCACCCCAACTCACCTTTCCCCTTAAGCAAGCATAAGTTGATTTTCTAAATTTGGGACCATGTTCTGTTTTGAAATTCAGTTCCTGTGTAGCCAAGTTTACATTCCGTGTATTAGTGATATCTTATGATGTTTCTTTTTCTGTGTGACTTATTTCAGTTAGAATCATCATACCTGAATATACTCATTATGCTGCTATGGGCCTGATGACATAGATGTCATTGCTGAGTGATATTGCATTGTACGTAAGTACCACAACTTCTTTATCCATTTTTCGCTTTATGCGATATTGAACTTGTACCGTAAACGAGTTTCTTGTAAACAGAGCCATCCCAAACTTTGGGGTGGCTGTGTCTTTTTGATTTTAATTTCCCTAAGCTATAGGACCATAAGTGGAAGTGCCCTAGGCTCTGTTGCTTTGTTTTTTAGATGTTTCAGGAAACACCATACACTTCTCCGGAGTGGCTGTTGGCAATTTACATCCCGCCCATCAGCATAACAAGGCTCCCAGTTCTCCATGGCCTGTCCTGCCTTTCTGGATTTTACACTTTTTTCAGATGGCCCTTTTGACGGGGGGGAAGTGAGACTTCATTGTAGTGCAGATTTCCTTTGCAAGCTTGCTTGGTTGGCCAAAAAGGGCGTATGCGTTTTTTCCTGAATATATTCAGGAAAAAACGCATACGCCCTTTTTGGCCAAGTGCATCATTGTCGACCTTCTGCCTCTTTTCCTATGCTTTAAATGCAATTCCAGTCTACCTCCTGAAATCGGTTTCCTGCAATTCTGCCCGGCTTTCAAGTCCTCTTGGCAGCCTTACTTCAGTATATTTTTGGATGATAGCTGTCATTTATAACTCTGCAGGTTTGTGAATTACAGTGCCCCTGAGCTCCTTTCTTCAACTCGCTTTCTTGTGAGCTGGCCGCAACACCGCAGGATTGCTTCAGGCCCTAATCTGGTTCCGGCATGGCACGCTGAGCCTTTGGTTAATTCCTCTTCCTGGTGGGAAATGAGAGTTAAATTTTCCCGTCCAGACACCTCCAGCTAGTCTCTCATTGGTTCTCCCTATTCCTGTTCATCTTCCGCGGAATTTGCAAACTGGGCCAAACAGGAGGTTAAAGGCACTGACTCTCCAAGTCGGGAGAGTGTTAGTAAAGCATCTGGAATGTTGCACCCGAGTACCAGGGGACGAGAACTGAGACATATTTCAACACGTCTCCCGATCACACGGTTGATCATACTCTGGGTTCCACATGCATGTTTTAGCTGAAGGAAGAATCCCTTAAACCTGGAGAGTTGAGACCCGTGGAATGGGTACCATGCAATATGACTTCAAAGGGTCTTCATTTGCTCACCAAAGCTCTCCAATCCTATCACTGCTGCGTTTTTGCCCCTGTACTCACGATTGATTCACTTTCAGAGACATAGCAATCCATAGGTTTTAAGATACTTACTAGTCAGGTACATTATTAGGCGTTTAATATGGGGTTTTGAGTCCATTTCGTTGAGCAAGGAGTAGCTCTTGTCTATTACATATTTGGCTTAAGGAACTTTATCTGTGCTCATTTCAATCTCTGGTTTTATGCAGCACCCCAACTCACCTTTCCCCTTAAGCAAGCATAAGTTGATTTTCTAAATTTGGGACCATGTTCTGTTTTGAAATTCAGTTCCTGTGTAGCCAAGTTTACATTCCGTGTATTAGTGATATCTTATGATGTTTCTTTTTCTGTGTGACTTATTTCAGTTAGAATCATCATACCTGAATCCACTCATTATGCTGCTATGGGCCTGATGACATAGATGTCATTGCTGAGTGATATTGCAAGGTACGTAAGTACCACAACTTCTTTATCCATTTTTCGCTTTATGCGATATTGAACTTGTACCGTAAACGAGTTTCTTGTAAACAGAGCCATCCCAAACTTTGGGGTGGCTGTGTCTTTTTGATTTTAATTTCCCTAAGCTATAGGACCATAAGTGGAAGTGCCCTAGGCTCTGTTGCTTTGTTTTTTAGATGTTTCAGGAAACACCATACACTTCTCCCGAGTGGCTGTTGGCAATTTACATCCCGCCCATCAGCATAACAAGGCTCCCAGTTCTCCATGGCCTGTCCTGCCTTTCTGGATTTTACACTTTTTTCAGATGGCCCTTTTGACAGGGGGGGGGGGGGAGGTGAGACTTCATTGTAGTGCAGATTTCCTTTGCAAGCTTGCTTGGTTGGCCAAAAAGGGCGTATGCGTTTTTTCCTGAATATATTCAGGAAAAAACGCATATGCCCTTTTTGGCCAAGTGCATCATTGTCGACCGTCTGCCTCTTTTCCTATGCTTTAAATGCAATTCCAGTCTACCTCCTGAAATCGGTTTCCTGCAATTCTGCCCGGCTTTCAAGTCCTCTTGGCAGCCTTACTTCAGTATATTTTTGGATGATAGCTGTCATTTATAACTCTGCAGGTTTGTGAATTACAGTGCCCCTGAGCTCCTTTCTTCAACTCGCTTTCTTGTGAGCTGGCCGCAACACCGCAGGATTGCTTCAGGCCCTAATCTGGTTCCGGCATGGCACGCTGAGCCTTTGGTTAATTCCTCTTCCTGGTGGGAAATGAGAGTTAAATTTTCCCGTCCAGACACCTCCAGCTAGTCTCTCATTGGTTCTCCCTATTCCTGTTCATCTTCCGCGGAATTTGCAAACTGGGCCAAACAGGAGGTTAAAGGCACTGACTCTCCAAGTCGGGAGAGTGTTAGTAAAGCATCTGGAATGTTGCACCCGAGTACCAGGGGACGAGAACTGAGACATATTTCAACACGTCTCCCGATCACACGGTTGATCATACTCTGGGTTCCACATGCATGTTTTAGCTGAAGGAAGAATCCCTTAAACCTGGAGAGTTGAGACCCGTGGAATGGGTACCATGCAATATGACTTCAAAGGGTCTTCATTTGCTCACCAAAACTCTCCAATCCTATCACTGCTGCGTTTTTGCCCCTGTACTCACGATTGATTCACTTTCAGAGACATAGCAATCCATAGGTTTTAAGATACTTACTAGTCAGGTACATTATTAGGCGTTTAATATGGGGTTTTGAGTCCATTTCGTTGAGCAAGGAGTAGCTCTTGTCTATTACATATTTGGCTTAAGGAACTTTATCTGTGCTCATTTCAATCTCTGGTTTTATGCAGCACCCCAACTCACCTTTCCCCTTAAGCAAGCATAAGTTGATTTTCTAAATTTGGGACCATGTTCTGTTTTGAAATTCAGTTCCTGTGTAGCCAAGTTTACATTCCGTGTATTAGTGATATCTTATGATGTTTCTTTTTCTGTGTGACTTATTTCAGTTAGAATCATCATACCTGAATCCACTCATTATGCTGCTATGGGCCTGATGACATAGATGTCATTGCTGAGTGATATTGCATTGTACGTAAGTACCACAACTTCTTTATCCATTTTTCGCTTTATGCGATATTGAACTTGTACCGTAAACGAGTTTCTTGTAAACAGAGCCATCCCAAACTTTGGGGTGGCTGTGTCTTTTTGATTTTAATTTCCCTAAGCTATAGGACCATAAGTGGAAGTGCCCTAGGCTCTGTTGCTTTGTTTTTTAGATGTTTCAGGAAACACCATACACTTCTCCCGAGTGGCTGTTGGCAATTTACATCCCGCCCATCAGCATAACAAGGCTCCCAGTTCTCCATGGCCTGTCCTGCCTTTCTGGATTTTACACTTTTTTCAGATGGCCCTTTTGATGGCGGGGGGGGGGAGGTGAGACTTCATTGTAGTGCAGATTTCCTTTGCAAGCTTGCTTGGTTGGCCAAAAAGGGCGTATGCGTTTTTTCCTGAATATATTCAGGAAAAAACGCATACGCCCTTTTTGGCCAAGTGCATCATTGTCGACCTTCTGCCTCTTTTCCTATGCTTTAAATGCAATTCCAGTCTACCTCCTGAAATCGGTTTCCTGCAATTCTGCCCGGCTTTCAAGTCCTCTTGGCAGCCTTACTTCAGTATATTTTTGGATGATAGCTGTCATTTATAACTCTGCAGGTTTGTGAATTACAGTGCCCCTGAGCTCCTTTCTTCAACTCGCTTTCTTGTGAGCTGGCCGCAACACCGCAGGATTGCTTCAGGCCCTAATCTGGTTCCGGCATGGCACGCTGAGCCTTTGGTTAATTCCTCTTCCTGGTGGGAAATGAGAGTTAAATTTTCCCGTCCAGACACCTCCAGCTAGTCTCTCATTGGTTCTCCCTATTCCTGTTCATCTTCCGTGGAATTTGCAAACTGGGCCAAACAGGAGGTTAAAGGCACTGACTCTCCAAGTCGGGAGAGTGTTAGTAAAGCATCTGGAATGTTGCACCCGAGTACCAGGGGACGAGAACTGAGACATATTTCAACACGTCTCCCGATCACACGGTTGATCATACTCTGGGTTCCACATGCATGTTTTAGCTGAAGGAAGAATCCCTTAAACCTGGAGAGTTGAGACCCGTGGAATGGGTACCATGCAATATGACTTCAAAGGGTCTTCATTTGCTCACCAAAACTCTCCAATCCTATCACTGCTGCGTTTTTGCCCCTGTACTCACGATTGATTCACTTTCAGAGACATAGCAATCCATAGGTTTTAAGATACTTACTAGTCAGGTACATTATTAGGCGTTTAATATGGGGTTTTGAGTCCATTTCGTTGAGCAAGGAGTAGCTCTTGTCTATTACATATTTGGCTTAAGGAACTTTATCTGTGCTCATTTCAATCTCTGGTTTTATGCAGCACCCCAACTCACCTTTCCCCTTAAGCAAGCATAAGTTGGTTTTCTAAATTTGGGACCATGTTCTGTTTTGAAATTCAGTTCCTGTGTAGCCAAGTTTACATTCCGTGTATTAGTGATATCTTATGATGTTTCTTTTTCTGTGTGACTTATTTCAGTTAGAATCATCATACCTGAATCCACTCATTATGCTGCTATGGGCCTGATGACATAGATGTCATTGCTGAGTGATATTGCATTGTACGTAAGTACCACAACTTCTTTATCCATTTTTCGCTTTATGCGATATTGAACTTGTACCGTAAACGAGTTTCTTGTAAACAGAGCCATCCCAAGCTTTGGGGTGCCTGTGTCTTTTTGATTTTAATTTCCCTAAGCTATAGGACCATAAGTGGAAGTGCCCTAGGCTCTGTTGCTTTGTTTTTTAGATGTTTCAGGAAACACCATACACTTCTCCCGAGTGGCTGTTGGCAATTTACATCCCGCCCATCAGCATAACAAGGCTCCCAGTTCTCCATGGCCTGTCCTGCCTTTCTGGATTTTACACTTTTTTCAGATGGCCCTTTTGACGGGGGGAAGTGAGACTTCATTGTAGTGCAGATTTCCTTTGCAAGCTTGCTTGGTTGACCAAAAAGGGCGTATGCGTTTTTTCCTGAATATATTCAGGAAAAAACGCATACGCCCTTTTTGGCCAAGTGCATCATTGTCGACCTTCTGCCTCTTTTCCTATGCTTTAAATGGAATTCCAGTCTACCTCCTGAAATCGGTTTCCTGCAATTCTGCCCGGCTTTCAAGTCCTCTTGGCAGCCTTACTTCAGTATATTTTTGGATGATAGCTGTCATTTATAACTCTGCAGGTTTGTGAATTACAGTGCCCCTGAGCTCCTTTCTTCAACTCGCTTTCTTGTGAGCTGGCCGCAACACCGCAGGATTGCTTCAGGCCCTAATCTGGTTCCGGCATGGCACGCTGAGCCTTTGGTTAATTCCTCTTCCTGGTGGGAAATGAGAGTTAAATTTTCCCGTCCAGACACCTCCAGCTAGTCTCTCATTGGTTCTCCCTATTCCTGTTCATCTTCCGCGGAATTTGCAAACTGGGCCAAACAGGAGGTTAAACGCACTGACTCTCCAAGTCGGGAGAGTGTTAGTAAAGCATCTGGAATGTTGCACCCGAGTACCAGGGGACGAGAACTGAGACATATTTCAACACGTCTCCCGATCACATGGTTGATCATACTCTGGGTTCCTCATGCATGTTTTAGCTGAAGGAAGAATCCCTTAAACCTGGAGAGTTGAGACCCGTGGAATGGGTACCATGCAATATGACTTCAAAGGGTCTTCATTTGCTCACCAAAACTCTCCAATCCTATCACTGCTGCGTTTTTGCCCCTGTACTCACGATTGATTCACTTTCAGAGACATAGCAATCCATAGGTTTTAGGATACTTACTAGTCAGGTACATTATTAGGCGTTTAATATGGGGTTTTGAGTCCATTTCGTTGAGCAAGGAGTAGCTCTTGTCTATTACATATTTGGCTTAAGGAACTTTATCTGTGCTCATTTCAATCTCTGGTTTTATGCAGCACCCCAACTCACCTTTCCCCTTAAGCAAGCATAAGTTGATTTTCTAAATTTGGGACCATGTTCTGTTTTGAAATTCAGTTCCTGTGTAGCCAAGTTTACATTCCGTGTATTAGTGATATCTTATGATGTTTCTTTTTCTGTGTGACTTATTTCAGTTAGAATCATCATACCTGAATATACTCATTATGCTGCTATGGGCCTGATGACATAGATGTCATTGCTGAGTGATATTGCATTGTACGTAAGTACCACAACTTCTTTATCCATTTTTCGCTTTATGCGATATTGAACTTGTACCGTAAACGAGTTTCTTGTAAACAGAGCCATCCCAAACTTTGGGGTGGCTGTGTCTTTTTGATTTTAATTTCCCTAAGCTATAGGACCATAAGTGGAAGTGCCCTAGGCTCTGTTGCTTTGTTTTTTAGATGTTTCAGGAAACACCATACACTTCTCCGGAGTGGCTGTTGGCAATTTACATCCCGCCCATCAGCATAACAAGGCTCCCAGTTCTCCATGGCCTGTCCTGCCTTTCTGGATTTTACACTTTTTTCAGATGGCCCTTTTGACGGGGGGGAAGTGAGACTTCATTGTAGTGCAGATTTCCTTTGCAAGCTTGCTTGGTTGGCCAAAAAGGGCGTATGCGTTTTTTCCTGAATATATTCAGGAAAAAACGCATATGCCCTTTTTGGCCAAGTGCATCATTGTCGACCTTCTGCCTCTTTTCCTATGCTTTAAATGCAATTCCAGTCTACCTCCTGAAATCGGTTTCCTGCAATTCTGCCTGGCTTTCAAGTCCTCTTGGCAGCCTTACTTCAGTATATTTTTGGATGATAGCTGTCATTTATAACTCTGCAGGTTTGTGAATTACAGTGCCCCTGAGCTCCTTTCTTCAACTCGCTTTCTTGTGAGCTGGCCGCAACACCGCAGGATTGCTTCAGGCCCTAATCTGGTTCCGGCATGGCACGCTGAGCCTTTGGTTAATTCCTCTTCCTGGTGGGAAATGAGAGTTAAATTTTCCCGTCCAGACACCTCCAGCTAGTCTCTCATTGGTTCTCCCTATTCCTGTTCATCTTCCGCGGAATTTGCAAACTGGGCCAAACAGGAGGTTAAAGGCACTGACTCTCCAAGTCGGGAGAGTGTTAGTAAAGCATCTGGAATGTTGCACCCGAGTACCAGGGGACGAGAACTGAGACATATTTCAACACGTCTCCCGATCACACGGTTGATCATACTCTGGGTTCCACATGCATGTTTTAGCTGAAGGAAGAATCCCTTAAACCTGGAGAGTTGAGACCCGTGGAATGGGTACCATGCAATATGACTTCAAAGGGTCTTCATTTGCTCACCAAAACTCTCCAATCCTATCACTGCTGCGTTTTTGCCCCTGTACTCACGATTGATTCACTTTCAGAGACATAGCAATCCATAGGTTTTAAGATACTTACTAGTCAGGTACATTATTAGGCGTTTAATATGGGGTTTTGAGTCCATTTCGTTGAGCAAGGAGTAGCTCTTGTCTATTACATATTTGGCTTAAGGAACTTTATCTGTGCTCATTTCAATCTCTGGTTTTATGCAGCACCCCAACTCACCTTTCCCCTTAAGCAAGCATAAGTTGATTTTCTAAATTTGGGACCATGTTCTGTTTTGAAATTCAGTTCCTGTGTAGCCAAGTTTACATTCCGTGTATTAGTGATATCTTATGATGTTTCTTTTTCTGTGTGACTTATTTCAGTTAGAATCATCATACCTGAATCCACTCATTATGCTGCTATGGGCCTGATGACATAGATGTCATTGCTGAGTGATATTGCAAGGTACGTAAGTACCACAACTTCTTTATCCATTTTTCGCTTTATGCGATATTGAACTTGTACCGTAAACGAGTTTCTTGTAAACAGAGCCATCCCAAACTTTGGGGTGGCTGTGTCTTTTTGATTTTAATTTCCCTAAGCTATAGGACCATAAGTGGAAGTGCCCTAGGCTCTGTTGCTTTGTTTTTTAGATGTTTCAGGAAACACCATACACTTCTCCCGAGTGGCTGTTGGCAATTTACATCCCGCCCATCAGCATAACAAGGCTCCCAGTTCTCCATGGCCTGTCCTGCCTTTCTGGATTTTACACTTTTTTCAGATGGCCCTTTTGACGGGGGGGGGGGGGAGGTGAGACTTCATTGTAGTGCAGATTTCCTTTGCAAGCTTGCTTGGTTGGCCAAAAAGGGCGTATGCGTTTTTTCCTGAATATATTCAGGAAAAAACGCATACGCCCTTTTTGGCCAAGTGCATCATTGTCGACCGTCTGCCTCTTTTCCTATGCTTTAAATGCAATTCCAGTCTACCTCCTGAAATCGGTTTCCTGCAATTCTGCCCGGCTTTCAAGTCCTCTTGGCAGCCTTACTTCAGTATATTTTTGGATGATAGCTGTCATTTATAACTCTGCAGGTTTGTGAATTACAGTGCCCCTGAGCTACTTTCTTCAACTCGCTTTCTTGTGAGCTGGCCGCAACACCGCAGGATTGCTTCAGGCCCTAATCTGGTTCCGGCATGGCACGCTGAGCCTTTGGTTAATTCCTCTTCCTGGTGGGAAATGAGAGTTAAATTTTCCCGTCCAGACACCTCCAGCTAGTCTCTCATTGGTTCTCCCTATTCCTGTTCATCTTCCGCGGAATTTGCAAACTGGGCCAAACAGGAGGTTAAAGGCACTGACTCTCCAAGTCGGGAGAGTGTTAGTAAAGCATCTGGAATGTTGCACCCGAGTACCAGGGGACGAGAACTGAGACATATTTCAACACGTCTCCCGATCACATGGTTGATCATACTCTGGGTTCCACATGCATGTTTTAGCTGAAGGAAGAATCCCTTAAACCTGGAGAGTTGAGACCCGTGGAATGGGTACCATGCAATATGACTTCAAAGGGTCTTCATTTGCTCACCAAAACTCTCCAATCCTATCACTGCTGCGTTTTTGCCCCTGTACTCACGATTGATTCACTTTCAGAGACATAGCAATCCATAGGTTTTAAGATACTTACTAGTCAGGTACATTATTAGGCGTTTAATATGGGGTTTTGAGTCCATTTCGTTGAGCAAGGAGTAGCTCTTGTCTATTACATATTTGGCTTAAGGAACTTTATCTGTGCTCATTTCAATCTCTGGTTTTATGCAGCACCCCAACTCACCTTTCCCCTTAAGCAAACATAAGTTGGTTTTCTAAATTTGGGAGCATGTTCTGTTTTGAAATTCAGTTCCTGTGTAGCCAAGTTTACATTCCGTGTATTAGTGATATCTTATGATGTTTCTTTTTCTGTGTGACTTATTTCAGTTAGAATCATCATACCTGAATCCACTCATTATGCTGCTATGGGCCTGATGACATAGATGTCATTGCTGAGTGATATTGCAAGGTACGTAAGTACCACAACTTCTTTATCCATTTTTCGCTTTATGCGATATTGAACTTGTACCGTAAACGAGTTTCTTGTAAACAGAGCCATCCCAAACTTTGGGGTGGCTGTGTCTTTTTGATTTTAATTTCCCTAAGCTATAGGACCATAAGTGGAAGTGCCCTAGGCTCTGTTGCTTTGTTTTTTAGATGTTTCAGGAAACACCATACACTTCTCCCGAGTGGCTGTTGGCAATTTACATCCCGCCCATCAGCATAACAAGGCTCCCAGTTCTCCATGGCCTGTCCTGCCTTTCTGGATTTTACACTTTTTTCAGATGGCCCTTTTGACGGGGGGGGGGGGGAGGTGAGACTTCATTGTAGTGCAGATTTCCTTTGCAAGCTTGCTTGGTTGGCCAAAAAGGGCGTATGCGTTTTTTCCTGAATATATTCAGGAAAAAACGCATACGCCCTTTTTGGCCAAGTGCATCATTGTCGACCGTCTGCCTCTTTTCCTATGCTTTAAATGCAATTCCAGTCTACCTCCTGAAATCGGTTTCCTGCAATTCTGCCCGGCTTTCAAGTCCTCTTGGCAGCCTTACTTCAGTATATTTTTGGATGATAGCTGTCATTTATAACTCTGCAGGTTTGTGAATTACAGTGCCCCTGAGCTACTTTCTTCAACTCGCTTTCTTGTGAGCTGGCCGCAACACCGCAGGATTGCTTCAGGCCCTAATCTGGTTCCGGCATGGCACGCTGAGCCTTTGGTTAATTCCTCTTCCTGGTGGGAAATGAGAGTTAAATTTTCCCGTCCAGACACCTCCAGCTAGTCTCTCATTGGTTCTCCCTATTCCTGTTCATCTTCCGCGGAATTTGCAAACTGGGCCAAACAGGAGGTTAAAGGCACTGACTCTCCAAGTCGGGAGAGTGTTAGTAAAGCATCTGGAATGTTGCACCCGAGTACCAGGGGACGAGAACTGAGACATATTTCAACACGTCTCCCGATCACATGGTTGATCATACTCTGGGTTCCACATGCATGTTTTAGCTGAAGGAAGAATCCCTTAAACCTGGAGAGTTGAGACCCGTGGAATGGGTACCATGCAATATGACTTCAAAGGGTCTTCATTTGCTCACCAAAACTCTCCAATCCTATCACTGCTGCGTTTTTGCCCCTGTACTCACGATTGATTCACTTTCAGAGACATAGCAATCCATAGGTTTTAAGATACTTACTAGTCAGGTACATTATTAGGCGTTTAATATGGGGTTTTGAGTCCATTTCGTTGAGCAAGGAGTAGCTCTTGTCTATTACATATTTGGCTTAAGGAACTTTATCTGTGCTCATTTCAATCTCTGGTTTTATGCAGCACCCCAACTCACCTTTCCCCTTAAGCAAACATAAGTTGGTTTTCTAAATTTGGGAGCATGTTCTGTTTTGAAATTCAGTTCCTGTGTAGCCAAGTTTACATTCCGTGTATTAGTGATATCTTATGATGTTTCTTTTTCTGTGTGACTTATTTCAGTTAGAATCATCATACCTGAATCCACTCATTATGCTGCTATGGGCCTGATGACATAGATGTCATTGCTGAGTGATATTGCATTGTACGTAAGTACCACAACTTCTTTATCCATTTTTCGCTTTATGCGATATTGAACTTGTACCGTAAACGAGTTTCTTGTAAACAGAGCCATCCCAAGCTTTGGGGTGCCTGTGTCTTTTTGATTTTAATTTCCCTAAGCTATAGGACCATAAGTGGAAGTGCCCTAGGCTCTGTTGCTTTGTTTTTTAGATGTTTCAGGAAACACCATACACTTCTCCCGAGTGGCTGTTGGCAATTTACATCCCGCCCATCAGCATAACAAGGCTCCCAGTTCTCCATGGCCTGTCCTGCCTTTCTGGATTTTACACTTTTTTCAGATGGCCCTTTTGACCGGGGGGAAGTGAGACTTCATTGTAGTGCAGATTTCCTTTGCAAGCTTGCTTGGTTGGCCAAAAAGGGCGTATGCGTTTTTTCCTGAATATATTCAGGAAAAAACGCATATGCCCTTTTTGGCCAAGTGCATCATTGTCGACCGTCTGCCTCTTTTCCTATGCTTTAAATGCAATTCCAGTCTACCTCCTGAAATCGGTTTCCTGCAATTCTGCCCGGCTTTCAAGTCCTCTTGGCAGCCTTACTTCAGTATATTTTTGGATGATAGCTGTCATTTATAACTCTGCAGGTTTGTGAATTACAGTGCCCCTGAGCTCCTTTCTTCAACTCGCTTTCTTGTGAGCTGGCCGCAACACCGCAGGATTGCTTCAGGCCCTAATCTGGTTCCGGCATGGCACGCTGAGCCTTTGGTTAATTCCTCTTCCTGGTGGGAAATGAGAGTTAAATTTTCCCGTCCAGACACCTCCAGCTAGTCTCTCATTGGTTCTCCCTATTCCTGTTCATCTTCCGCGGAATTTGCAAACTGGGCCAAACAGGAGGTTAAAGGCACTGACTCTCCAAGTCGGGAGAGTGTTAGTAAAGCATCTGGAATGTTGCACCCGAGTACCAGGGGACGAGAACTGAGACATATTTCAACACGTCTCCCGATCACACGGTTGATCATACTCTGGGTTCCACATGCATGTTTTAGCTGAAGGAAGAATCCCTTAAACCTGGAGAGTTGAGACCCGTGGAATGGGTACCATGCAATATGACTTCAAAGGGTCTTCATTTGCTCACCAAAACTCTCCAATCCTATCACTGCTGCGTTTTTGCCCCTGTACTCACGATTGATTCACTTTCAGAGACATAGCAATCCATAGGTTTTAAGATACTTACTAGTCAGGTACATTATTAGGCGTTTAATATGGGGTTTTGAGTCCATTTCGTTGAGCAAGGAGTAGCTCTTGTCTATTACATATTTGGCTTAAGGAACTTTATCTGTGCTCATTTCAATCTCTGGTTTTATGCAGCACCCCAACTCACCTTTCCCCTTAAGCAAGCATAAGTTGGTTTTCTAAATTTGGGAGCATGTTCTGTTTTGAAATTCAGTTCCTGTGTAGCCAAGTTTACATTCCGTGTATTAGTGATATCTTATGATGTTTCTTTTTCTGTGTGACTTATTTCAGTTAGAATCATCATACCTGAATCCACTCATTATGCTGCTATGGGCCTGATGACATAGATGTCATTGCTGAGTGATATTGCATTGTACGTAAGTACCACAACTTCTTTATCCATTTTTCGCTTTATGCGATATTGAACTTGTACCGTAAACGAGTTTCTTGTAAACAGAGCCATCCCAAGCTTTGGGGTGGCTGTGTCTTTTTGATTTTAATTTCCCTAAGCTGCAGGACCATAAGTGGAAGTGCCCTAGGCTCTGTTGCTTTGTTTTTTAGATGTTTCAGGAAACACCATACACTTCTCCCGAGTGGCTGTTGGCAATTTACATCCCGCCCATCAGCATAACAAGGCTCCCAGTTCTCCATGGCCTGTCCTGCCTTTCTGGATTTTACACTTTTTTCAGATGGCCCTTTTGACGGGGGGGAAGTGAGACTTCATTGTAGTGCAGATTTCCTTTGCAAGCTTGCTTGGTTGGCCAAAAAGGGCGTATGCGTTTTTTCCTGAATATATTCAGGAAAAAACGCATACGCCCTTTTTGGCCAAGTGCATCATTGTCGACCGTCTGCCTCTTTTCCTATGCTTTAAATGCAATTCCAGTCTACCTCCTGAAATCGGTTTCCTGCAATTCTGCCCGGCTTTCAAGTCCTCTTGGCAGCCTTACTTCAGTATATTTTTGGATGATAGCTGTCATTTATAACTCTGCAGGTTTGTGAATTACAGTGCCCCTGAGCTCCTTTCTTCAACTCGCTTTCTTGTGAGCTGGCCGCAACACCGCAGGATTGCTTCAGGCCCTAATCTGGTTCCGGCATGGCACGCTGAGCCTTTGGTTAATTCCTCTTCCTGGTGGGAAATGAGAGTTAAATTTGCCCGTCCAGACACCTCCAGCTAGTCTCTCATTGGTTCTCCCTATTCCTGTTCATCTTCCGCGGAATTTGCAAACTGGGCCAAACAGGAGGTTAAAGGCACTGACTCTCCAAGTCGGGAGAGTGTTAGTAAAGCATCTGGAATGTTGCACCCGAGTACCAGGGGACGAGAACTGAGACATATTTCAACACGTCTCCCGATCACACGGTTGATCATACTCTGGGTTCCACATGCATGTTTTAGCTGAAGGAAGAATCCCTTAAACCTGGAGAGTTGAGACCCGTGGAATGGGTACCATGCAATATGACTTCAAAGGGTCTTCATTTGCTCACCAAAACTCTCCAATCCTATCACTGCTGCGTTTTTGCCCCTGTACTCACGATTGATTCACTTTCAGAGACATAGCAATCCATAGGTTTTAAGATACTTACTAGTCAGGTACATTATTAGGCGTTTAATATGGGGTTTTGAGTCCATTTCGTTGAGCAAGGAGTAGCTCTTGTCTATTACATATTTGGCTTAAGGAACTTTATCTGTGCTCATTTCAATCTCTGGTTTTATGCAGCACCCCAACTCACCTTTCCCCTTAAGCAAGCATAAGTTGGTTTTCTAAATTTGGGAGCATGTTCTGTTTTGAAATTCAGTTCCTGTGTAGCCAAGTTTACATTCCGTGTATTAGTGATATCTTATGATGTTTCTTTTTCTGTGTGACTTATTTCAGTTAGAATCATCATACCTGAATCCACTCATTATGCTGCTATGGGCCTGATGACATAGATGTCATTGCTGAGTGATATTGCATTGTACGTAAGTACCACAACTTCTTTATCCATTTTTCGCTTTATGCGATATTGAACTTGTACCGTAAACGAGTTTCTTGTAAACAGAGCCATCCCAAGCTTTGGGGTGGCTGTGTCTTTTTGATTTTAATTTCCCTAAGCTGCAGGACCATAAGTGGAAGTGCCCTAGGCTCTGTTGCTTTGTTTTTTAGATGTTTCAGGAAACACCATACACTTCTCCCGAGTGGCTGTTGGCAATTTACATCCCGCCCATCAGCATAACAAGGCTCCCAGTTCTCCATGGCCTGTCCTGCCTTTCTGGATTTTACACTTTTTTCAGATGGCCCTTTTGACGGGGGGGAAGTGAGACTTCATTGTAGTGCAGATTTCCTTTGCAAGCTTGCTTGGTTGGCCAAAAAGGGCGTATGCGTTTTTTCCTGAATATATTCAGGAAAAAACGCATACGCCCTTTTTGGCCAAGTGCATCATTGTCGACCGTCTGCCTCTTTTCCTATGCTTTAAATGCAATTCCAGTCTACCTCCTGAAATCGGTTTCCTGCAATTCTGCCCGGCTTTCAAGTCCTCTTGGCAGCCTTACTTCAGTATATTTTTGGATGATAGCTGTCATTTATAACTCTGCAGGTTTGTGAATTACAGTGCCCCTGAGCTCCTTTCTTCAACTCGCTTTCTTGTGAGCTGGCCGCAACACCGCAGGATTGCTTCAGGCCCTAATCTGGTTCCGGCATGGCACGCTGAGCCTTTGGTTAATTCCTCTTCCTGGTGGGAAATGAGAGTTAAATTTTCCCGTCCAGACACCTCCAGCTAGTCTCTCATTGGTTCTCCCTATTCCTGTTCATCTTCCGCGGAATTTGCAAACTGGGCCAAACAGGAGGTTAAAGGCACTGACTCTCCAAGTCGGGAGAGTGTTAGTAAAGCATCTGGAATGTTGCACCCGAGTACCAGGGGACGAGAACTGAGACATATTTCAACACGTCTCCCGATCACACGGTTGATCATACTCTGGGTTCCACATGCATGTTTTAGCTGAAGGAAGAATCCCTTAAACCTGGAGAGTTGAGACCCGTGGAATGGGTACCATGCAATATGACTTCAAAGGGTCTTCATTTGCTCACCAAAACTCTCCAATCCTATCACTGCTGCGTTTTTGCCCCTGTACTCACGATTGATTCACTTTCAGAGACATAGCAATCCATAGGTTTTAAGATACTTACTAGTCAGGTACATTATTAGGCGTTTAATATGGGGTTTTGAGTCCATTTCGTTGAGCAAGGAGTAGCTCTTGTCTATTACATATTTGGCTTAAGGAACTTTATCTGTGCTCATTTCAATCTCTGGTTTTATGCAGCACCCCAACTCACCTTTCCCCTTAAGCAAGCATAAGTTGGTTTTCTAAATTTGGGACCATGTTCTGTTTTGAAATTCAGTTCCTGTGTAGCCAAGTTTACATTCCGTGTATTAGTGATATCTTATGATGTTTCTTTTTCTGTGTGACTTATTTCAGTTAGAATCATCATACCTGAATCCACTCATTATGCTGCTATGGGCCTGATGACATAGATGTCATTGCTGAGTGATATTGCATTGTACGTAAGTACCACAACTTCTTTATCCATTTTTCGCTTTATGCGATATTGAACTTGTACCGTAAACGAGTTTCTTGTAAACAGAGCCATCCCAAGCTTTGGGGTGGCTGTGTCTTTTTGATTTTAATTTCCCTAAGCTGCAGGACCATAAGTGGAAGTGCCCTAGGCTCTGTTGCTTTGTTTTTTAGATGTTTCAGGAAACACCATACACTTCTCCCGAGTGGCTGTTGGCAATTTACATCCTGCCCATCAGCATAACAAGGCTCCCAGTTCTCCATGGCCTGTCCTGCCTTTCTGGATTTTACACTTTTTTCAGATGGCCCTTTTGACGGGGGGAAGTGAGACTTCATTGTAGTGCAGATTTCCTTTGCAAGCTTGCTTGGTTGACCAAAAAGGGCGTATGCGTTTTTTCCTGAATATATTCAGGAAAAAACGCATACGCCCTTTTTGGCCAAGTGCATCATTGTCGACCTTCTGCCTCTTTTCCTATGCTTTAAATGCAATTCCAGTCTACCTCCTGAAATCGGTTTCCTGCAATTCTGCCCGGCTTTCAAGTCCTCTTGGCAGCCTTACTTCAGTATATTTTTGGATGATAGCTGTCATTTATAACTCTGCAGGTTTGTGAATTACAGTGCCCCTGAGCTCCTTTCTTCAACTCGCTTTCTTGTGAGCTGGCCGCAACACCGCAGGATTGCTTCAGGCCCTAATCTGGTTCCGGCATGGCACGCTGAGCCTTTGGTTAATTCCTCTTCCTGGTGGGAAATGAGAGTTAAATTTTCCCGTCCAGACACCTCCAGCTAGTCTCTCATTGGTTCTCCCTATTCCTGTTCATCTTCCGCGGAATTTGCAAACTGGGCCAAACAGGAGGTTAAAGGCACTGACTCTCCAAGTCGGGAGAGTGTTAGTAAAGCATCTGGAATGTTGCACCCGAGTACCAGGGGACGAGAACTGAGACATATTTCAACACGTCTCCCGATCACACGGTTGATCATACTCTGGGTTCCACATGCATGTTTTAGCTGAAGGAAGAATCCCTTAAACCTGGAGAGTTGAGACCCGTGGAATGGGTACCATGCAATATGACTTCAAAGGGTCTTCATTTGCTCACCAAAACTCTCCAATCCTATCACTGCTGCGTTTTTGCCCCTGTACTCACGATTGATTCACTTTCAGAGACATAGCAATCCATAGGTTTTAAGATACTTACTAGTCAGGTACATTATTAGGCGTTTAATATGGGGTTTTGAGTCCATTTCGTTGAGCAAGGAGTAGCTCTTGTCTATTACATATTTGGCTTAAGGAACTTTATCTGTGCTCATTTCAATCTCTGGTTTTATGCAGCACCCCAACTCACCTTTCCCCTTAAGCAAACATAAGTTGGTTTTCTAAATTTGGGAGCATGTTCTGTTTTGAAATTCAGTTCCTGTGTAGCCAAGTTTACATTCCGTGTATTAGTGATATCTTATGATGTTTCTTTTTCTGTGTGACTTATTTCAGTTAGAATCATCATACCTGAATCCACTCATTATGCTGCTATGGGCCTGATGACATAGATGTCATTGCTGAGTGATATTGCATTGTACGTAAGTACCACAACTTCTTTATCCATTTTTCGCTTTATGCGATATTGAACTTGTACCGTAAACGAGTTTCTTGTAAACAGAGCCATCCCAAGCTTTGGGGTGCCTGTGTCTTTTTGATTTTAATTTCCCTAAGCTATAGGACCATAAGTGGAAGTGCCCTAGGCTCTGTTGCTTTGTTTTTTAGATGTTTCAGGAAACACCATACACTTCTCCCGAGTGGCTGTTGGCAATTTACATCCCGCCCATCAGCATAACAAGGCTCCCAGTTCTCCATGGCCTGTCCTGCCTTTCTGGATTTTACACATTTTTCAGATGGCCCTTTTGACGGGGGGGAAGTGAGACTTCATTGTAGTGCAGATTTCCTTTGCAAGCTTGCTTGGTTGGCCAAAAAGGGCGTATGCGTTTTTTCCTGAATATATTCAGGAAAAAACGCATACGCCCTTTTTGGCCAAGTGCATCATTGTCGACCGTCTGCCTCTTTTCCTATGCTTTAAATGCAATTCCAGTCTACCTCCTGAAATCGGTTTCCTGCAATTCTGCCCGGCTTTCAAGTCCTCTTGGCAGCCTTACTTCAGTATATTTTTGGATGATAGCTGTCATTTATAACTCTGCAGGTTTGTGAATTACAGTGCCCCTGAGCTCCTTTCTTCAACTCGCTTTCTTGTGAGCTGGCCGCAACACCGCAGGATTGCTTCAGGCCCTAATCTGGTTCCGGCATGGCACGCTGAGCCTTTGGTTAATTCCTCTTCCTGGTGGGAAATGAGAGTTAAATTTTCCCGTCCAGACACCTCCAGCTAGTCTCTCATTGGTTCTCCCTATTCCTGTTCATCTTCCGCGGAATTTGCAAACTGGGCCAAACAGGAGGTTAAAGGCACTGACTCTCCAAGTCGGGAGAGTGTTAGTAAAGCATCTGGAATGTTGCACCCGAGTACCAGGGGACGAGAACTGAGACATATTTCAACACGTCTCCCGATCACACGGTTGATCATACTCTGGGTTCCACATGCATGTTTTAGCTGAAGGAAGAATCCCTTAAACCTGGAGAGTTGAGACCCGTGGAATGGGTACCATGCAATATGACTTCAAAGGGTCTTCATTTGCTCACCAAAACTCTCCAATCCTATCACTGCTGCGTTTTTGCCCCTGTACTCACGATTGATTCACTTTCAGAGACATAGCAATCCATAGGTTTTAAGATACTTACTAGTCAGGTACATTATTAGGCGTTTAATATGGGGTTTTGAGTCCATTTCGTTGAGCAAGGAGTAGCTCTTGTCTATTACATATTTGGCTTAAGGAACTTTATCTGTGCTCATTTCAATCTCTGGTTTTATGCAGCACCCCAACTCACCTTTCCCCTTAAGCAAGCATAAGTTGGTTTTCTAAATTTGGGAGCATGTTCTGTTTTGAAATTCAGTTCCTGTGTAGCCAAGTTTACATTCCGTGTATTAGTGATATCTTATGATGTTTCTTTTTCTGTGTGACTTATTTCAGTTAGAATCATCATACCTGAATCCACTCATTATGCTGCTATGGGCCTGATGACATAGATGTCATTGCTGAGTGATATTGCATTGTACGTAAGTACCACAACTTCTTTATCCATTTTTCGCTTTATGCGATATTGAACTTGTACCGTAAACGAGTTTCTTGTAAACAGAGCCATCCCAAACTTTGGGGTGGCTGTGTCTTTTTGATTTTAATTTCCCTAAGCTATAGGACCATAAGTGGAAGTGCCCTAGGCTCTGTTGCTTTGTTTTTTAGATGTTTCAGGAAACACCATACACTTCTCCCGAGTGGCTGTTGGCAATTTACATCCCGCCCATCAGCATAACAAGGCTCCCAGTTCTCCATGGCCTGTCCTGCCTTTCTGGATTTTACACTTTTTTCAGATGGCCCTTTTGACGGGGGGGAAGTGAGACTTCATTGTAGTGCAGATTTCCTTTGCAAGCTTGCTTGGTTGGCCAAAAAGGGCGTATGCGTTTTTTCCTGAATATATTCAGGAAAAAACGCATACGCCCTTTTTGGCCAAGTGCATCATTGTCGACCTTCTGCCTCTTTTCCTATGCTTTAAATGCAATTCCAGTCTACCTCCTGAAATCGGTTTCCTGCAATTCTGCCCGGCTTTCAAGTCCTCTTGGCAGCCTTACTTCAGTATATTTTTGGATGATAGCTGTCATTTATAACTCTGCAGGTTTGTGAATTACAGTGCCCCTGAGCTCCTTTCTTCAACTCGCTTTCTTGTGAGCTGGCCGCAACACCGCAGGATTGCTTCAGGCCCTAATCTGGTTCCGGCATGGCACGCTGAGCCTTTGGTTAATTCCTCTTCCTGGTGGGAAATGAGAGTTAAATTTTCCCGTCCAGACACCTCCAGCTAGTCTCTCATTGGTTCTCCCTATTCCTGTTCATCTTCCGCGGAATTTGCAAACTGGGCCAAACAGGAGGTTAGAGGCACTGACTCTCCAAGTCGGGAGAGTGTTAGTAAAGCATCTGGAATGTTGCACCCGAGTACCAGGGGACGAGAACTGAGACATATTTCAACACGTCTCCCGATCACACGGTTGATCATACTCTGGGTTCCACATGCATGTTTTAGCTGAAGGAAGAATCCCTTAAACCTGGAGAGTTGAGACCCGTGGAATGGGAACCATGCAATATGACTTCAAAGGGTCTTCATTTGCTCACCAAAACTCTCCAATCCTATCACTGCTGCGTTTTTGCCCCTGTACTCACGATTGATTCACTTTCAGAGACATAGCAATCCATAGGTTTTAAGATACTTACTAGTCAGGTACATTATTAGGCGTTTAATATGGGGTTTTGAGTCCATTTCGTTGAGCAAGGAGTAGCTCTTGTCTATTACATATTTGGCTTAAGGAACTTTATCTGTGCTCATTTCAATCTCTGGTTTTATGCAGCACCCCAACTCACCTTTCCCCTTAAGCAAGCATAAGTTGGTTTTCTAAATTTGGGAGCATGTTCTGTTTTGAAATTCAGTTCCTGTGTAGCCAAGTTTACATTCCGTGTATTAGTGATATCTTATGATGTTTCTTTTTCTGTGTGACTTATTTCAGTTAGAATCATCATACCTGAATCCACTCATTATGCTGCCATGGGCCTGATGACATAGATGTCATTGCTGAGTGATATTGCATTGTACGTAAGTACCACAACTTCTTTATCCATTTTTCGCTTTATGCGATATTGAACTTGTACCGTAAACGAGTTTCTTGTAAACAGAGCCATCCCAAACGTTGGGGTGGCTGTGTCTTTTTGATTTTAATTTCCCTAAGCTATAGGACCATAAGTGGAAGTGCCCTAGGCTCTGTTGCTTTGTTTTTTAGATGTTTCAGGAAACACCATACACTTCTCCCGAGTGGCTGTTGGCAATTTACATCCCGCCCATCAGCATAACAAGGCTCCCAGTTCTCCATGGCCTGTCCTGCCTTTCTGGATTTTACACATTTTTCAGATGGCCCTTTTGACGGGGGGGAAGTGAGACTTCATTGTAGTGCAGATTTCCTTTGCAAGCTTGCTTGGTTGGCCAAAAAGGGCGTATGCGTTTTTTCCTGAATATATTCAGGAAAAAACGCATACGCCCTTTTTGGCCAAGTGCATCATTGTCGACCTTCTGCCTCTTTTCCTATGCTTTAAATGCAATTCCAGTCTACCTCCTGAAATCGGTTTCCTGCAATTCTGCCCGGCTTTCAAGTCCTCTTGGCAGCCTTACTTCAGTATATTTTTGGACGATAGCTGTCATTTATAACTCTGCAGGTTTGTGAATTACAGTGCCCCTGAGCTCCTTTCTTCAACTCGCTTTCTTGTGAGCTGGCCGCAACACCGCAGGATTGCTTCAGGCCCTAATCTGGTTCCGGCATGGCACGCTGAGCCTTTGGTTAATTCCTCTTCCTGGTGGGAAATGAGAGTTAAATTTTCCCGTCCAGACACCTCCAGCTAGTCTCTCATTGGTTCTCCCTATTCCTGTTCATCTTCCGCGGAATTTGCAAACTGGGCCAAACAGGAGGTTAGAGGCACTGACTCTCCAAGTCGGGAGAGTGTTAGTAAAGCATCTGGAATGTTGCACCCGAGTACCAGGGGACGAGAACTGAGACATATTTCAACACGTCTCCCGATCACACGGTTGATCATACTCTGGGTTCCACATGCATGTTTTAGCTGAAGGAAGAATCCCTTAAACCTGGAGAGTTGAGACCCGTGGAATGGGTACCATGCAATATGACTTCAAAGGGTCTTCATTTGCTCACCAAAACTCTCCAATCCTATCACTGCTGCGTTTTTGCCCCTGTACTCACGATTGATTCACTTTCAGAGACATAGCAATCCATAGGTTTTAAGATACTTACTAGTCAGGTACATTATTAGGCGTTTAATATGGGGTTTTGAGTCCATTTCGTTGAGCAAGGAGTAGCTCTTGTCTATTACATATTTGGCTTAAGGAACTTTATCTGTGCTCATTTCAATCTCTGGTTTTATGCAGCACCCCAACTCACCTTTCCCCTTAAGCAAGCATAAGTTGGTTTTCTAAATTTGGGAGCATGTTCTGTTTTGAAATTCAGTTCCTGTGTAGCCAAGTTTACATTCCGTGTATTAGTGATATCTTATGATGTTTCTTTTTCTGTGTGACTTATTTCAGTTAGAATCATCATACCTGAATCCACTCATCATGCTGCCATGGGCCTGATGACATAGATGTCATTGCTGAGTGATATTGCATTGTACGTAAGTACCACAACTTCTTTATCCATTTTTCGCTTTATGCGATATTGAACTTGTACCGTAAACGAGTTTCTTGTAAACAGAGCCATCCCAAACTTTGGGGTGGCTGTGTCTTTTTGATTTTAATTTCCCTAAGCTATAGGACCATAAGTGGAAGTGCCCTAGGCTCTGTTGCTTTGTTTTTTAGATGTTTCAGGAAACACCATACACTTCTCCCGAGTGGCTGTTGGCAATTTACATCCCGCCCATCAGCATAACAAGGCTCCCAGTTCTCCATGGCCTGTCCTGCCTTTCTGGATTTTACACTTTTTTCAGATGGCCCTTTTGACGGGGGGGAAGTGAGACTTCATTGTAGTGCAGATTTCCTTTGCAAGCTTGCTTGGTTGGCCAAAAAGGGCGTATGCGTTTTTTCCTGAATATATTCAGGAAAAAACGCATACGCCCTTTTTGGCCAAGTGCATCATTGTCGACCTTCTGCCTCTTTTCCTATGCTTTAAATGCAATTCCAGTCTACCTCCTGAAATCGGTTTCCTGCAATTCTGCCCGGCTTTCAAGTCCTCTTGGCAGCCTTACTTCAGTATATTTTTGGATGATAGCTGTCATTTATAACTCTGCAGGTTTGTGAATTACAGTGCCCCTGAGCTCCTTTCTTCAACTCGCTTTCTTGTGAGCTGGCCGCAACACCGCAGGATTGCTTCAGGCCCTAATCTGGTTCCGGCATGGCACGCTGAGCCTTTGGTTAATTCCTCTTCCTGGTGGGAAATGAGAGTTAAATTTTCCCGTCCAGACACCTCCAGCTAGTCTCTCATTGGTTCTCCCTATTCCTGTTCATCTTCCGCGGAATTTGCAAACTGGGCCAAACAGGAGGTTAGAGGCACTGACTCTCCAAGTCGGGAGAGTGTTAGTAAAGCATCTGGAATGTTGCACCCGAGTACCAGGGGACGAGAACTGAGACATATTTCAACACGTCTCCCGATCACACGGTTGATCATATTCTGGGTTCCACATGCATGTTTTAGCTGAAGGAAGAATCCCTTAAACCTGGAGAGTTGAGACCCGTGGAATGGGAACCATGCAATATGACTTCAAAGGGTCTTCATTTGCTCACCAAAACTCTCCAATCCTATCACTGCTGCGTTTTTGCCCCTGTACTCACGATTGATTCACTTTCAGAGACATAGCAATCCATAGGTTTTAAGATACTTACTAGTCAGGTACATTATTAGGCGTTTAATATGGGGTTTTGAGTCCATTTCGTTGAGCAAGGAGTAGCTCTTGTCTATTACATATTTGGCTTAAGGAACTTTATCTGTGCTCATTTCAATCTCTGGTTTTATGCAGCACCCCAACTCACCTTTCCCCTTAAGCAAGCATAAGTTGGTTTTCTAAATTTGGGAGCATGTTCTGTTTTGAAATTCAGTTCCTGTGTAGCCAAGTTTACATTCCGTGTATTAGTGATATCTTATGATGTTTCTTTTTCTGTGTGACTTATTTCAGTTAGAATCATCATACCTGAATCCACTCATTATGCTGCCATGGGCCTGATGACATAGATGTCATTGCTGAGTGATATTGCATTGTACGTAAGTACCACAACTTCTTTATCCATTTTTCGCTTTATGCGATATTGAACTTGTACCGTAAACGAGTTTCTTGTAAACAGAGCCATCCCAAACTTTGGGGTGGCTGTGTCTTTTTGATTTTAATTTCCCTAAGCTATAGGACCATAAGTGGAAGTGCCCTAGGCTCTGTTGCTTTGTTTTTTAGATGTTTCAGGAAACACCATACACTTCTCCCGAGTGGCTGTTGGCAATTTACATCCCGCCCATCAGCATAACAAGGCTCCCAGTTCTCCATGGCCTGTCCTGCCTTTCTGGATTTTACACTTTTTTCAGATGGCCCTTTTGACGGGGGGGAAGTGAGACTTCATTGTAGTGCAGATTTCCTTTGCAAGCTTGCTTGGTTGGCCAAAAAGGGCGTATGCGTTTTTTCCTGAATATATTCAGGAAAAAACGCATACGCCCTTTTTGGCCAAGTGCATCATTGTCGACCTTCTGCCTCTTTTCCTATGCTTTAAATGCAATTCCAGTCTACCTCCTGAAATCGGTTTCCTGCAATTCTGCCCGGCTTTCAAGTCCTCTTGGCAGCCTTACTTCAGTATATTTTTGGATGATAGCTGTCATTTATAACTCTGCAGGTTTGTGAATTACAGTGCCCCTGAGCTCCTTTCTTCAACTCGCTTTCTTGTGAGCTGGCCGCAACAACCGCAGGATTGCTTCAGGCCCTAATCTGGTTCCGGCATGGCACGCTGAGCCTTTGGTTAATTCCTCTTCCTGGTGGGAAATGAGAGTTAAATTTTCCCGTCCAGACACCTCCAGCTAGTCTCTCATTGGTTCTCCCTATTCCTGTTCATCTTCCGCGGAATTTGCAAACTGGGCCAAACAGGAGGTTAGAGGCACTGACTCTCCAAGTCGGGAGAGTGTTAGTAAAGCATCTGGAATGTTGCACCCGAGTACCAGGGGACGAGAACTGAGACATATTTCAACACGTCTCCCGATCACACGGTTGATCATACTCTGGGTTCCACATGCATGTTTTAGCTGAAGGAAGAATCCCTTAAACCTGGAGAGTTGAGACCCGTGGAATGGGTACCATGCAATATGACTTCAAAGGGTCTTCATTTGCTCACCAAAACTCTCCAATCCTATCACTGCTGCGTTTTTGCCCCTGTACTCACGATTGATTCACTTTCAGAGACATAGCAATCCATAGGTTTTAAGATACTTACTAGTCAGGTACATTATTAGGCGTTTAATATGGGGTTTTGAGTCCATTTCGTTGAGCAAGGAGTAGCTCTTGTCTATTACATATTTGGCTTAAGGAACTTTATCTGTGCTCATTTCAATCTCTGGTTTTATGCAGCACCCCAACTCACCTTTCCCCTTAAGCAAACATAAGTTGGTTTTCTAAATTTGGGAGCATGTTCTGTTTTGAAATTCAGTTCCTGTGTAGCCAAGTTTACATTCCGTGTATTAGTGATATCTTATGATGTTTCTTTTTCTGTGTGACTTATTTCAGTTAGAATCATCATACCTGAATCCACTCATTATGCTGCTATGGGCCTGATGACATAGATGTCATTGCTGAGTGATATTGCATTGTACGTAAGTACCACAACTTCTTTATCCATTTTTCGCTTTATGCGATATTGAACTTGTACCGTAAACGAGTTTCTTGTAAACAGAGCCATCCCAAGCTTTGGGGTGCCTGTGTCTTTTTGATTTTAATTTCCCTAAGCTATAGGACCATAAGTGGAAGTGCCCTAGGCTCTGTTGCTTTGTTTTTTAGATGTTTCAGGAAACACCATACACTTCTCCCGAGTGGCTGTTGGCAATTTACATCCCGCCCATCAGCATAACAAGGCTCCCAGTTCTCCATGGCCTGTCCTGCCTTTCTGGATTTTACACTTTTTTCAGATGGCCCTTTTGACGGGGGGGAAGTGAGACTTCATTGTAGTGCAGATTTCCTTTGCAAGCTTGCTTGGTTGGCCAAAAAGGGCGTATGCGTTTTTTCCTGAATATATTCAGGAAAAAACGCATACGCCCTTTTTGGCCAAGTGCATCATTGTCGACCGTCTGCCTCTTTTCCTATGCTTTAAATGCAATTCCAGTCTACCTCCTGAAATCGGTTTCCTGCAATTCTGCCCGGCTTTCAAGTCCTCTTGGCAGCCTTACTTCAGTATATTTTTGGATGATAGCTGTCATTTATAACTCTGCAGGTTTGTGAATTACAGTGCCCCTGAGCTCCTTTCTTCAACTCGCTTTCTTGTGAGCTGGCCGCAACACCGCAGGATTGCTTCAGGCCCTAATCTGGTTCCGGCATGGCACGCTGAGCCTTTGGTTAATTCCTCTTCCTGGTGGGAAATGAGAGTTAAATTTTCCCGTCCAGACACCTCCAGCTAGTCTCTCATTGGTTCTCCCTATTCCTGTTCATCTTCCGCGGAATTTGCAAACTGGGCCAAACAGGAGGTTAAAGGCACTGACTCTCCAAGTCGGGAGAGTGTTAGTAAAGCATCTGGAATGTTGCACCCGAGTACCAGGGGACGAGAACTGAGACATATTTCAACACGTCTCCCGATCACACGGTTGATCATACTCTGGGTTCCACATGCATGTTTTAGCTGAAGGAAGAATCCCTTAAACCTGGAGAGTTGAGACCCGTGGAATGGGTACCATGCAATATGACTTCAAAGGGTCTTCATTTGCTCACCAAAACTCTCCAATCCTATCACTGCTGCGTTTTTGCCCCTGTACTCACGATTGATTCACTTTCAGAGACATAGCAATCCATAGGTTTTAAGATACTTACTAGTCAGGTACATTATTAGGCGTTTAATATGGGGTTTTGAGTCCATTTCGTTGAGCAAGGAGTAGCTCTTGTCTATTACATATTTGGCTTAAGGAACTTTATCTGTGCTCATTTCAATCTCTGGTTTTATGCAGCACCCCAACTCACCTTTCCCCTTAAGCAAGCATAAGTTGGTTTTCTAAATTTGGGAGCATGTTCTGTTTTGAAATTCAGTTCCTGTGTAGCCAAGTTTACATTCCGTGTATTAGTGATATCTTATGATGTTTCTTTTTCTGTGTGACTTATTTCAGTTAGAATCATCATACCTGAATCCACTCATTATGCTGCTATGGGCCTGATGACATAGATGTCATTGCTGAGTGATATTGCATTGTACGTAAGTACCACAACTTCTTTATCCATTTTTCGCTTTATGCGATATGAACTTGTACCGTAAACGAGTTTCTTGTAAACAGAGCCATCCCAAACGTTGGGTGGCTGTGTCTTTTTTGATTTTAATTTCCCTAAGCTGCAGGACCATAAGTGGAAGTGCCCTAGGCTCTGTTGCTTTGTTTTTTAGATGTTTCAGGAAACACCATACACTTCTCCCGAGTGGCTGTTGGCAATTTACATCCCGCCCATCAGCATAACAAGGCTCCCAGTTCTCCATGGCCTGTCCTGCCTTTCTGGATTTTACACTTTTTTCAGATGGCCCTTTTGACGGGGGGGAAGTGAGACTTCATTGTAGTGCAGATTTCCTTTGCAAGCTTGCTTGGTTGGCCAAAAAGGGCGTATGCGTTTTTTCCTGAATATATTCAGGAAAAAACGCATACGCCCTTTTTGGCCAAGTGCATCATTGTCGACCTTCTGCCTCTTTTCCTATGCTTTAAATGCAATTCCAGTCTACCTCCTGAAATCGGTTTCCTGCAATTCTGCCCGGCTTTCAAGTCCTCTTGGCAGCCTTACTTCAGTATATTTTTGGACGATAGCTGTCATTTATAACTCTGCAGGTTTGTGAATTACAGTGCCCCTGAGCTCCTTTCTTCAACTCGCTTTCTTGTGAGCTGGCCGCAACACCGCAGGATTGCTTCAGGCCCTAATCTGGTTCCGGCATGGCACGCTGAGCCTTTGGTTAATTCCTCTTCCTGGTGGGAAATGAGAGTTAAATTTTCCCGTCCAGACACCTCCAGCTAGTCTCTCATTGGTTCTCCCTATTCCTGTTCATCTTCCGCGGAATTTGCAAACTGGGCCAAACAGGAGGTTAGAGGCACTGACTCTCCAAGTCGGGAGAGTGTTAGTAAAGCATCTGGAATGTTGCACCCGAGTACCAGGGGACGAGAACTGAGACATATTTCAACACGTCTCCCGATCACACGGTTGATCATACTCTGGGTTCCACATGCATGTTTTAGCTGAAGGAAGAATCCCTTAAACCTGGAGAGTTGAGACCCGTGGAATGGGTACCATGCAATATGACTTCAAAGGGTCTTCATTTGCTCACCAAAACTCTCCAATCCTATCACTGCTGCGTTTTTGCCCCTGTACTCACGATTGATTCACTTTCAGAGACATAGCAATCCATAGGTTTTAAGATACTTACTAGTCAGGTACATTATTAGGCGTTTAATATGGGGTTTTGAGTCCATTTCGTTGAGCAAGGAGTAGCTCTTGTCTATTACATATTTGGCTTAAGGAACTTTATCTGTGCTCATTTCAATCTCTGGTTTTATGCAGCACCCCAACTCACCTTTCCCCTTAAGCAAGCATAAGTTGGTTTTCTAAATTTGGGAGCATGTTCTGTTTTGAAATTCAGTTCCTGTGTAGCCAAGTTTACATTCCGTGTATTAGTGATATCTTATGATGTTTCTTTTTCTGTGTGACTTATTTCAGTTAGAATCATCATACCTGAATCCACTCATCATGCTGCCATGGGCCTGATGACATAGATGTCATTGCTGAGTGATATTGCATTGTACGTAAGTACCACAACTTCTTTATCCATTTTTCGCTTTATGCGATATTGAACTTGTACCGTAAACGAGTTTCTTGTAAACAGAGCCATCCCAAACTTTGGGGTGGCTGTGTCTTTTTGATTTTAATTTCCCTAAGCTATAGGACCATAAGTGGAAGTGCCCTAGGCTCTGTTGCTTTGTTTTTTAGATGTTTCAGGAAACACCATACACTTCTCCCGAGTGGCTGTTGGCAATTTACATCCCGCCCATCAGCATAACAAGGCTCCCAGTTCTCCATGGCCTGTCCTGCCTTTCTGGATTTTACACTTTTTTCAGATGGCCCTTTTGACGGGGGGGAAGTGAGACTTCATTGTAGTGCAGATTTCCTTTGCAAGCTTGCTTGGTTGGCCAAAAAGGGCGTATGCGTTTTTTCCTGAATATATTCAGGAAAAAACGCATACGCCCTTTTTGGCCAAGTGCATCATTGTCGACCTTCTGCCTCTTTTCCTATGCTTTAAATGCAATTCCAGTCTACCTCCTGAAATCGGTTTCCTGCAATTCTGCCCGGCTTTCAAGTCCTCTTGGCAGCCTTACTTCAGTATATTTTTGGATGATAGCTGTCATTTATAACTCTGCAGGTTTGTGAATTACAGTGCCCCTGAGCTCCTTTCTTCAACTCGCTTTCTTGTGAGCTGGCCGCAACACCGCAGGATTGCTTCAGGCCCTAATCTGGTTCCGGCATGGCACGCTGAGCCTTTGGTTAATTCCTCTTCCTGGTGGGAAATGAGAGTTAAATTTTCCCGTCCAGACACCTCCAGCTAGTCTCTCATTGGTTCTCCCTATTCCTGTTCATCTTCCGCGGAATTTGCAAACTGGGCCAAACAGGAGGTTAGAGGCACTGACTCTCCAAGTCGGGAGAGTGTTAGTAAAGCATCTGGAATGTTGCACCCGAGTACCAGGGGACGAGAACTGAGACATATTTCAACACGTCTCCCGATCACACGGTTGATCATATTCTGGGTTCCACATGCATGTTTTAGCTGAAGGAAGAATCCCTTAAACCTGGAGAGTTGAGACCCGTGGAATGGGAACCATGCAATATGACTTCAAAGGGTCTTCATTTGCTCACCAAAACTCTCCAATCCTATCACTGCTGCGTTTTTGCCCCTGTACTCACGATTGATTCACTTTCAGAGACATAGCAATCCATAGGTTTTAAGATACTTACTAGTCAGGTACATTATTAGGCGTTTAATATGGGGTTTTGAGTCCATTTCGTTGAGCAAGGAGTAGCTCTTGTCTATTACATATTTGGCTTAAGGAACTTTATCTGTGCTCATTTCAATCTCTGGTTTTATGCAGCACCCCAACTCACCTTTCCCCTTAAGCAAGCATAAGTTGGTTTTCTAAATTTGGGAGCATGTTCTGTTTTGAAATTCAGTTCCTGTGTAGCCAAGTTTACATTCCGTGTATTAGTGATATCTTATGATGTTTCTTTTTCTGTGTGACTTATTTCAGTTAGAATCATCATACCTGAATCCACTCATTATGCTGCCATGGGCCTGATGACATAGATGTCATTGCTGAGTGATATTGCATTGTACGTAAGTACCACAACTTCTTTATCCATTTTTCGCTTTATGCGATATTGAACTTGTACCGTAAACGAGTTTCTTGTAAACAGAGCCATCCCAAACTTTGGGGTGGCTGTGTCTTTTTGATTTTAATTTCCCTAAGCTATAGGACCATAAGTGGAAGTGCCCTAGGCTCTGTTGCTTTGTTTTTTAGATGTTTCAGGAAACACCATACACTTCTCCCGAGTGGCTGTTGGCAATTTACATCCCGCCCATCAGCATAACAAGGCTCCCAGTTCTCCATGGCCTGTCCTGCCTTTCTGGATTTTACACTTTTTTCAGATGGCCCTTTTGACGGGGGGGAAGTGAGACTTCATTGTAGTGCAGATTTCCTTTGCAAGCTTGCTTGGTTGGCCAAAAAGGGCGTATGCGTTTTTTCCTGAATATATTCAGGAAAAAACGCATACGCCCTTTTTGGCCAAGTGCATCATTGTCGACCTTCTGCCTCTTTTCCTATGCTTTAAATGCAATTCCAGTCTACCTCCTGAAATCGGTTTCCTGCAATTCTGCCCGGCTTTCAAGTCCTCTTGGCAGCCTTACTTCAGTATATTTTTGGATGATAGCTGTCATTTATAACTCTGCAGGTTTGTGAATTACAGTGCCCCTGAGCTCCTTTCTTCAACTCGCTTTCTTGTGAGCTGGCCGCAACACCGCAGGATTGCTTCAGGCCCTAATCTGGTTCCGGCATGGCACGCTGAGCCTTTGGTTAATTCCTCTTCCTGGTGGGAAATGAGAGTTAAATTTTCCCGTCCAGACACCTCCAGCTAGTCTCTCATTGGTTCTCCCTATTCCTGTTCATCTTCCGCGGAATTTGCAAACTGGGCCAAACAGGAGGTTAGAGGCACTGACTCTCCAAGTCGGGAGAGTGTTAGTAAAGCATCTGGAATGTTGCACCCGAGTACCAGGGGACGAGAACTGAGACATATTTCAACACGTCTCCCGATCACACGGTTGATCATACTCTGGGTTCCACATGCATGTTTTAGCTGAAGGAAGAATCCCTTAAACCTGGAGAGTTGAGACCCGTGGAATGGGTACCATGCAATATGACTTCAAAGGGTCTTCATTTGCTCACCAAAACTCTCCAATCCTATCACTGCTGCGTTTTTGCCCCTGTACTCACGATTGATTCACTTTCAGAGACATAGCAATCCATAGGTTTTAAGATACTTACTAGTCAGGTACATTATTAGGCGTTTAATATGGGGTTTTGAGTCCATTTCGTTGAGCAAGGAGTAGCTCTTGTCTATTACATATTTGGCTTAAGGAACTTTATCTGTGCTCATTTCAATCTCTGGTTTTATGCAGCACCCCAACTCACCTTTCCCCTTAAGCAAACATAAGTTGGTTTTCTAAATTTGGGAGCATGTTCTGTTTTGAAATTCAGTTCCTGTGTAGCCAAGTTTACATTCCGTGTATTAGTGATATCTTATGATGTTTCTTTTTCTGTGTGACTTATTTCAGTTAGAATCATCATACCTGAATCCACTCATTATGCTGCTATGGGCCTGATGACATAGATGTCATTGCTGAGTGATATTGCATTGTACGTAAGTACCACAACTTCTTTATCCATTTTTCGCTTTATGCGATATTGAACTTGTACCGTAAACGAGTTTCTTGTAAACAGAGCCATCCCAAGCTTTGGGGTGCCTGTGTCTTTTTGATTTTAATTTCCCTAAGCTATAGGACCATAAGTGGAAGTGCCCTAGGCTCTGTTGCTTTGTTTTTTAGATGTTTCAGGAAACACCATACACTTCTCCCGAGTGGCTGTTGGCAATTTACATCCCGCCCATCAGCATAACAAGGCTCCCAGTTCTCCATGGCCTGTCCTGCCTTTCTGGATTTTACACTTTTTTCAGATGGCCCTTTTGACGGGGGGGAAGTGAGACTTCATTGTAGTGCAGATTTCCTTTGCAAGCTTGCTTGGTTGGCCAAAAAGGGCGTATGCGTTTTTTCCTGAATATATTCAGGAAAAAACGCATACGCCCTTTTTGGCCAAGTGCATCATTGTCGACCGTCTGCCTCTTTTCCTATGCTTTAAATGCAATTCCAGTCTACCTCCTGAAATCGGTTTCCTGCAATTCTGCCCGGCTTTCAAGTCCTCTTGGCAGCCTTACTTCAGTATATTTTTGGATGATAGCTGTCATTTATAACTCTGCAGGTTTGTGAATTACAGTGCCCCTGAGCTCCTTTCTTCAACTCGCTTTCTTGTGAGCTGGCCGCAACACCGCAGGATTGCTTCAGGCCCTAATCTGGTTCCGGCATGGCACGCTGAGCCTTTGGTTAATTCCTCTTCCTGGTGGGAAATGAGAGTTAAATTTTCCCGTCCAGACACCTCCAGCTAGTCTCTCATTGGTTCTCCCTATTCCTGTTCATCTTCCGCGGAATTTGCAAACTGGGCCAAACAGGAGGTTAAAGGCACTGACTCTCCAAGTCGGGAGAGTGTTAGTAAAGCATCTGGAATGTTGCACCCGAGTACCAGGGGACGAGAACTGAGACATATTTCAACACGTCTCCCGATCACACGGTTGATCATACTCTGGGTTCCACATGCATGTTTTAGCTGAAGGAAGAATCCCTTAAACCTGGAGAGTTGAGACCCGTGGAATGGGTACCATGCAATATGACTTCAAAGGGTCTTCATTTGCTCACCAAAACTCTCCAATCCTATCACTGCTGCGTTTTTGCCCCTGTACTCACGATTGATTCACTTTCAGAGACATAGCAATCCATAGGTTTTAAGATACTTACTAGTCAGGTACATTATTAGGCGTTTAATATGGGGTTTTGAGTCCATTTCGTTGAGCAAGGAGTAGCTCTTGTCTATTACATATTTGGCTTAAGGAACTTTATCTGTGCTCATTTCAATCTCTGGTTTTATGCAGCACCCCAACTCACCTTTCCCCTTAAGCAAGCATAAGTTGGTTTTCTAAATTTGGGAGCATGTTCTGTTTTGAAATTCAGTTCCTGTGTAGCCAAGTTTACATTCCGTGTATTAGTGATATCTTATGATGTTTCTTTTTCTGTGTGACTTATTTCAGTTAGAATCATCATACCTGAATCCACTCATTATGCTGCTATGGGCCTGATGACATAGATGTCATTGCTGAGTGATATTGCATTGTACGTAAGTACCACAACTTCTTTATCCATTTTTCGCTTTATGCGATATTGAACTTGTACCGTAAACGAGTTTCTTGTAAACAGAGCCATCCCAAACTTTGGGGTGGCTGTGTCTTTTTGATTTTAATTTCCCTAAGCTGCAGGACCATAAGTGGAAGTGCCCTAGGCTCTGTTGCTTTGTTTTTTAGATGTTTCAGGAAACACCATACACTTCTCCCGAGTGGCTGTTGGCAATTTACATCCCGCCCATCAGCATAACAAGGCTCCCAGTTCTCCATGGCCTGTCCTGCCTTTCTGGATTTTACACTTTTTTCAGATGGCCCTTTTGACGGGGGGAAGTGAGACTTCATTGTAGTGCAGATTTCCTTTGCAAGCTTGCTTGGTTGACCAAAAAGGGCGTATGCGTTTTTTCCTGAATATATTCAGGAAAAAACGCATACGCCCTTTTTGGCCAAGTGCATCATTGTCGACCTTCTGCCTCTTTTCCTATGCTTTAAATGCAATTCCAGTCTACCTCCTGAAATCGGTTTCCTGCAATTCTGCCCGGCTTTCAAGTCCTCTTGGCAGCCTTACTTCAGTATATTTTTGGACGATAGCTGTCATTTATAACTCTGCAGGTTTGTGAATTACAGTGCCCCTGAGCTCCTTTCTTCAACTCGCTTTCTTGTGAGCTGGCCGCAACACCGCAGGATTGCTTCAGGCCCTAATCTGGTTCCGGCATGGCACGCTGAGCCTTTGGTTAATTCCTCTTCCTGGTGGGAAATGAGAGTTAAATTTTCCCGTCCAGACACCTCCAGCTAGTCTCTCATTGGTTCTCCCTATTCCTGTTCATCTTCCGCGGAATTTGCAAACTGGGCCAAACAGGAGGTTAAAGGCACTGACTCTCCAAGTCGGGAGAGTGTTAGTAAAGCATCTGGAATGTTGCACCCGAGTACCAGGGGACGAGAACTGAGACATATTTCAACACGTCTCCCGATCACACGGTTGATCATACTCTGGGTTCCACATGCATGTTTTAGCTGAAGGAAGAATCCCTTAAACCTGGAGAGTTGAGACCCGTGGAATGGGTACCATGCAATATGACTTCAAAGGGTCTTCATTTGCTCACCAAAACTCTCCAATCCTATCACTGCTGCGTTTTTGCCCCTGTACTCACGATTGATTCACTTTCAGAGACATAGCAATCCATAGGTTTTAAGATACTTACTAGTCAGGTACATTATTAGGCGTTTAATATGGGGTTTTGAGTCCATTTCGTTGAGCAAGGAGTAGCTCTTGTCTATTACATATTTGGCTTAAGGAACTTTATCTGTGCTCATTTCAATCTCTGGTTTTATGCAGCACCCCAACTCACCTTTCCCCTTAAGCAAGCATAAGTTGGTTTTCTAAATTTGGGAGCATGTTCTGTTTTGAAATTCAGTTCCTGTGTAGCCAAGTTTACATTCCGTGTATTAGTGATATCTTATGATGTTTCTTTTTCTGTGTGACTTATTTCAGTTAGAATCATCATACCTGAATCCACTCATCATGCTGCCATGGGCCTGATGACATAGATGTCATTGCTGAGTGATATTGCATTGTACGTAAGTACCACAACTTCTTTATCCATTTTTCGCTTTATGCGATATTGAACTTGTACCGTAAACGAGTTTCTTGTAAACAGAGCCATCCCAAACTTTGGGGTGGCTGTGTCTTTTTGATTTTAATTTCCCTAAGCTATAGGACCATAAGTGGAAGTGCCCTAGGCTCTGTTGCTTTGTTTTTTAGATGTTTCAGGAAACACCATACACTTCTCCCGAGTGGCTGTTGGCAATTTACATCCCGCCCATCAGCATAACAAGGCTCCCAGTTCTCCATGGCCTGTCCTGCCTTTCTGGATTTTACACTTTTTTCAGATGGCCCTTTTGACGGGGGGGAAGTGAGACTTCATTGTAGTGCAGATTTCCTTTGCAAGCTTGCTTGGTTGGCCAAAAAGGGCGTATGCGTTTTTTCCTGAATATATTCAGGAAAAAACGCATACGCCCTTTTTGGCCAAGTGCATCATTGTCGACCTTCTGCCTCTTTTCCTATGCTTTAAATGCAATTCCAGTCTACCTCCTGAAATCGGTTTCCTGCAATTCTGCCCGGCTTTCAAGTCCTCTTGGCAGCCTTACTTCAGTATATTTTTGGATGATAGCTGTCATTTATAACTCTGCAGGTTTGTGAATTACAGTGCCCCTGAGCTCCTTTCTTCAACTCGCTTTCTTGTGAGCTGGCCGCAACACCGCAGGATTGCTTCAGGCCCTAATCTGGTTCCGGCATGGCACGCTGAGCCTTTGGTTAATTCCTCTTCCTGGTGGGAAATGAGAGTTAAATTTTCCCGTCCAGACACCTCCAGCTAGTCTCTCATTGTTTCTCCCTATTCCTGTTCATCTTCCGCGGAATTTGCAAACTGGGCCAAACAGGAGGTTAGAGGCACTGACTCTCCAAGTCGGGAGAGTGTTAGTAAAGCATCTGGAATGTTGCACCCGAGTACCAGGGGACGAGAACTGAGACATATTTCAACACGTCTCCCGATCACACGGTTGATCATACTCTGGGTTCCACATGCATGTTTTAGCTGAAGGAAGAATCCCTTAAACCTGGAGAGTTGAGACCCGTGGAATGGGAACCATGCAATATGACTTCAAAGGGTCTTCATTTGCTCACCAAAACTCTCCAATCCTATCACTGCTGCGTTTTTGCCCCTGTACTCACGATTGATTCACTTTCAGAGACATAGCAATCCATAGGTTTTAAGATACTTACTAGTCAGGTACATTATTAGGCGTTTAATATGGGGTTTTGAGTCCATTTCGTTGAGCAAGGAGTAGCTCTTGTCTATTACATATTTGGCTTAAGGAACTTTATCTGTGCTCATTTCAATCTCTGGTTTTATGCAGCACCCCAACTCACCTTTCCCCTTAAGCAAGCATAAGTTGGTTTTCTAAATTTGGGAGCATGTTCTGTTTTGAAATTCAGTTCCTGTGTAGCCAAGTTTACATTCCGTGTATTAGTGATATCTTATGATGTTTCTTTTTCTGTGTGACTTATTTCAGTTAGAATCATCATACCTGAATCCACTCATTATGCTGCCATGGGCCTGATGACATAGATGTCATTGCTGAGTGATATTGCATTGTACGTAAGTACCACAACTTCTTTATCCATTTTTCGCTTTATGCGATATTGAACTTGTACCGTAAACGAGTTTCTTGTAAACAGAGCCATCCCAAACGTTGGGGTGGCTGTGTCTTTTTGATTTTAATTTCCCTAAGCTATAGGACCATAAGTGGAAGTGCCCTAGGCTCTGTTGCTTTGTTTTTTAGATGTTTCAGGAAACACCATACACTTCTCCCGAGTGGCTGTTGGCAATTTACATCCCGCCCATCAGCATAACAAGGCTCCCAGTTCTCCATGGCCTGTCCTGCCTTTCTGGATTTTACACATTTTTCAGATGGCCCTTTTGACGGGGGGGAAGTGAGACTTCATTGTAGTGCAGATTTCCTTTGCAAGCTTGCTTGGTTGGCCAAAAAGGGCGTATGCGTTTTTTCCTGAATATATTCAGGAAAAAACGCATACGCCCTTTTTGGCCAAGTGCATCATTGTCGACCTTCTGCCTCTTTTCCTATGCTTTAAATGCAATTCCAGTCTACCTCCTGAAATCGGTTTCCTGCAATTCTGCCCGGCTTTCAAGTCCTCTTGGCAGCCTTACTTCAGTATATTTTTGGACGATAGCTGTCATTTATAACTCTGCAGGTTTGTGAATTACAGTGCCCCTGAGCTCCTTTCTTCAACTCGCTTTCTTGTGAGCTGGCCGCAACACCGCAGGATTGCTTCAGGCCCTAATCTGGTTCCGGCATGGCACGCTGAGCCTTTGGTTAATTCCTCTTCCTGGTGGGAAATGAGAGTTAAATTTTCCCATCCAGACACCTCCAGCTAGTCTCTCATTGGTTCTCCCTATTCCTGTTCATCTTCCGCGGAATTTGCAAACTGGGCCAAACAGGAGGTTAGAGGCACTGACTCTCCAAGTCGGGAGAGTGTTAGTAAAGCATCTGGAATGTTGCACCCGAGTACCAGGGGACGAGAACTGAGACATATTTCAACACGTCTCCCGATCACACGGTTGATCATACTCTGGGTTCCACATGCATGTTTTAGCTGAAGGAAGAATCCCTTAAACCTGGAGAGTTGAGACCCGTGGAATGGGTACCATGCAATATGACTTCAAAGGGTCTTCATTTGCTCACCAAAACTCTCCAATCCTATCACTGCTGCGTTTTTGCCCCTGTACTCACGATTGATTCACTTTCAGAGACATAGCAATCCATAGGTTTTAAGATACTTACTAGTCAGGTACATTATTAGGCGTTTAATATGGGGTTTTGAGTCCATTTCGTTGAGCAAGGAGTAGCTCTTGTCTATTACATATTTGGCTTAAGGAACTTTATCTGTGCTCATTTCAATCTCTGGTTTTATGCAGCACCCCAACTCACCTTTCCCCTTAAGCAAGCATAAGTTGGTTTTCTAAATTTGGGAGCATGTTCTGTTTTGAAATTCAGTTCCTGTGTAGCCAAGTTTACATTCCGTGTATTAGTGATATCTTATGATGTTTCTTTTTCTGTGTGACTTATTTCAGTTAGAATCATCATACCTGAATCCACTCATCATGCTGCCATGGGCCTGATGACATAGATGTCATTGCTGAGTGATATTGCATTGTACGTAAGTACCACAACTTCTTTATCCATTTTTCGCTTTATGCGATATTGAACTTGTACCGTAAACGAGTTTCTTGTAAACAGAGCCATCCCAAACTTTGGGGTGGCTGTGTCTTTTTGATTTTAATTTCCCTAAGCTATAGGACCATAAGTGGAAGTGCCCTAGGCTCTGTTGCTTTGTTTTTTAGATGTTTCAGGAAACACCATACACTTCTCCCGAGTGGCTGTTGGCAATTTACATCCCGCCCATCAGCATAACAAGGCTCCCAGTTCTCCATGGCCTGTCCTGCCTTTCTGGATTTTACACTTTTTTCAGATGGCCCTTTTGACGGGGGGGAAGTGAGACTTCATTGTAGTGCAGATTTCCTTTGCAAGCTTGCTTGGTTGGCCAAAAAGGGCGTATGCGTTTTTTCCTGAATATATTCAGGAAAAAACGCATACGCCCTTTTTGGCCAAGTGCATCATTGTCGACCTTCTGCCTCTTTTCCTATGCTTTAAATGCAATTCCAGTCTACCTCCTGAAATCGGTTTCCTGCAATTCTGCCCGGCTTTCAAGTCCTCTTGGCAGCCTTACTTCAGTATATTTTTGGATGATAGCTGTCATTTATAACTCTGCAGGTTTGTGAATTACAGTGCCCCTGAGCTCCTTTCTTCAACTCGCTTTCTTGTGAGCTGGCCGCAACACCGCAGGATTGCTTCAGGCCCTAATCTGGTTCCGGCATGGCACGCTGAGCCTTTGGTTAATTCCTCTTCCTGGTGGGAAATGAGAGTTAAATTTTCCCGTCCAGACACCTCCAGCTAGTCTCTCATTGGTTCTCCCTATTCCTGTTCATCTTCCGCGGAATTTGCAAACTGGGCCAAACAGGAGGTTAGAGGCACTGACTCTCCAAGTCGGGAGAGTGTTAGTAAAGCATCTGGAATGTTGCACCCGAGTACCAGGGGACGAGAACTGAGACATATTTCAACACGTCTCCCGATCACACGGTTGATCATACTCTGGGTTCCACATGCATGTTTTAGCTGAAGGAAGAATCCCTTAAACCTGGAGAGTTGAGACCCGTGGAATGGGTACCATGCAATATGACTTCAAAGGGTCTTCATTTGCTCACCAAAACTCTCCAATCCTATCACTGCTGCGTTTTTGCCCCTGTACTCACGATTGATTCACTTTCAGAGACATAGCAATCCATAGGTTTTAAGATACTTACTAGTCAGGTACATTATTAGGCGTTTAATATGGGGTTTTGAGTCCATTTCGTTGAGCAAGGAGTAGCTCTTGTCTATTACATATTTGGCTTAAGGAACTTTATCTGTGCTCATTTCAATCTCTGGTTTTATGCAGCACCCCAACTCACCTTTCCCCTTAAGCAAGCATAAGTTGGTTTTCTAAATTTGGGACCATGTTCTGTTTTGAAATTCAGTTCCTGTGTAGCCAAGTTTACATTCCGTGTATTAGTGATATCTTATGATGTTTCTTTTTCTGTGTGACTTATTTCAGTTAGAATCATCATACCTGAATCCACTCATCATGCTGCCATGGGCCTGATGACATAGATGTCATTGCTGAGTGATATTGCATTGTACGCAAGTACCACAACTTCTTTATCCATTTTTCGCTTTATGCGATATTGAACTTGTACCGTAAACGAGTTTCTTGTAAACAGAGCCATCCCAAACTTTGGGGTGGCTGTGTCTTTTTGATTTTAATTTCCCTAAGCTATAGGACCATAAGTGGAAGTGCCCTAGGCTCTGTTGCTTTGTTTTTTAGATGTTTCAGGAAACACCATACACTTCTCCCGAGTGGCTGTTGGCAATTTACATCCCGCCCATCAGCATAACAAGGCTCCCAGTTCTCCATGGCCTGTCCTGCCTTTCTGGATTTTACACTTTTTTCAGATGGCCCTTTTGACGGGGGGGAAGTGAGACTTCATTGTAGTGCAGATTTCCTTTGCAAGCTTGCTTGGTTGGCCAAAAAGGGCGTATGCGTTTTTTCCTGAATATATTCAGGAAAAAACGCATACGCCCTTTTTGGCCAAGTGCATCATTGTCGACCTTCTGCCTCTTTTCCTATGCTTTAAATGCAATTCCAGTCTACCTCCTGAAATCGGTTTCCTGCAATTCTGCCCGGCTTTCAAGTCCTCTTGGCAGCCTTACTTCAGTATATTTTTGGATGATAGCTGTCATTTATAACTCTGCAGGTTTGTGAATTACAGTGCCCCTGAGCTCCTTTCTTCAACTCGCTTTCTTGTGAGCTGGCCGCAACACCGCAGGATTGCTTCAGGCCCTAATCTGGTTCCGGCATGGCACGCTGAGCCTTTGGTTAATTCCTCTTCCTGGTGGGAAATGAGAGTTAAATTTTCCCGTCCAGACACCTCCAGCTAGTCTCTCATTGGTTCTCCCTATTCCTGTTCATCTTCCGCGGAATTTGCAAACTGGGCCAAACAGGAGGTTAGAGGCACTGACTCTCCAAGTCGGGAGAGTGTTAGTAAAGCATCTGGAATGTTGCACCCGAGTACCAGGGGACGAGAACTGAGACATATTTCAACACGTCTCCCGATCACACGGTTGATCATACTCTGGGTTCCACATGCATGTTTTAGCTGAAGGAAGAATCCCTTAAACCTGGAGAGTTGAGACCCGTGGAATGGGAACCATGCAATATGACTTCAAAGGGTCTTCATTTGCTCACCAAAACTCTCCAATCCTATCACTGCTGCGTTTTTGCCCCTGTACTCACGATTGATTCACTTTCAGAGACATAGCAATCCATAGGTTTTAAGATACTTACTAGTCAGGTACATTATTAGGCGTTTAATATGGGGTTTTGAGTCCATTTCGTTGAGCAAGGAGTAGCTCTTGTCTATTACATATTTGGCTTAAGGAACTTTATCTGTGCTCATTTCAATCTCTGGTTTTATGCAGCACCCCAACTCACCTTTCCCCTTAAGCAAGCATAAGTTGGTTTTCTAAATTTGGGAGCATGTTCTGTTTTGAAATTCAGTTCCTGTGTATCCAAGTTTACATTCCGTGTATTAGTGATATCTTATGATGTTTCTTTTTCTGTGTGACTTATTTCAGTTAGAATCATCATACCTGAATCCACTCATTATGCTGCCATGGGCCTGATGACATAGATGTCATTGCTGAGTGATATTGCATTGTACGTAAGTACCACAACTTCTTTATCCATTTTTCGCTTTATGCGATATTGAACTTGTACCGTAAACGAGTTTCTTGTAAACAGAGCCATCCCAAACTTTGGGGTGGCTGTGTCTTTTTGATTTTAATTTCCCTAAGCTATAGGACCATAAGTGGAAGTGCCCTAGGCTCTGTTGCTTTGTTTTTTAGATGTTTCAGGAAACACCATACACTTCTCCCGAGTGGCTGTTGGCAATTTACATCCCGCCCATCAGCATAACAAGGCTCCCAGTTCTCCATGGCCTGTCCTGCCTTTCTGGATTTTACACTTTTTTCAGATGGCCCTTTTGACGGGGGGGAAGTGAGACTTCATTGTAGTGCAGATTTCCTTTGCAAGCTTGCTTGGTTGGCCAAAAAGGGCGTATGCGTTTTTTCCTGAATATATTCAGGAAAAAACGCATACGCCCTTTTTGGCCAAGTGCATCATTGTCGACCTTCTGCCTCTTTTCCTATGCTTTAAATGCAATTCCAGTCTACCTCCTGAAATCGGTTTCCTGCAATTCTGCCCGGCTTTCAAGTCCTCTTGGCAGCCTTACTTCAGTATATTTTTGGATGATAGCTGTCATTTATAACTCTGCAGGTTTGTGAATTACAGTGCCCCTGAGCTCCTTTCTTCAACTCGCTTTCTTGTGAGCTGGCCGCAACACCGCAGGATTGCTTCAGGCCCTAATCTGGTTCCGGCATGGCACGCTGAGCCTTTGGTTAATTCCTCTTCCTAGTGGGAAATGAGAGTTAAATTTTCCCGTCCAGACACCTCCAGCTAGTCTCTCATTGGTTCTCCCTATTCCTGTTCATCTTCCGCGGAATTTGCAAACTGGGCCAAACAGGAGGTTAGAGGCACTGACTCTCCAAGTCGGGAGAGTGTTAGTAAAGCATCTGGAATGTTGCACCCGAGTACCAGGGGACGAGAACTGAGACATATTTCAACACGTCTCCCGATCACACGGTTGATCATACTCTGGGTTCCACATGCATGTTTTAGCTGAAGGAAGAATCCCTTAAACCTGGAGAGTTGAGACCCGTGGAATGGGTACCATGCAATATGACTTCAAAGGGTCTTCATTTGCTCACCAAAACTCTCCAATCCTATCACTGCTGCGTTTTTGCCCCTGTACTCACGATTGATTCACTTTCAGAGACATAGCAATCCATAGGTTTTAAGATACTTACTAGTCAGGTACATTATTAGGCGTTTAATATGGGGTTTTGAGTCCATTTCGTTGAGCAAGGAGTAGCTCTTGTCTATTACATATTTGGCTTAAGGAACTTTATCTGTGCTCATTTCAATCTCTGGTTTTATGCAGCACCCCAACTCACCTTTCCCCTTAAGCAAGCATAAGTTGGTTTTCTAAATTTGGGACCATGTTCTGTTTTGAAATTCAGTTCCTGTGTAGCCAAGTTTACATTCCGTGTATTAGTGATATCTTATGATGTTTCTTTTTCTGTGTGACTTATTTCAGTTAGAATCATCATACCTGAATCCACTCATTATGCTGCTATGGGCCTGATGACATAGATGTCATTGCTGAGTGATATTGCATTGTACGTAAGTACCACAACTTCTTTATCCATTTTTCGCTTTATGCGATATTGAACTTGTACCGTAAACGAGTTTCTTGTAAACAGAGCCATCCCAAACTTTGGGGTGGCTGTGTCTTTTTGATTTTAATTTCCCTAAGCTATAGGACCATAAGTGGAAGTGCCCTAGGCTCTGTTGCTTTGTTTTTTAGATGTTTCAGGAAACACCATACACTTCTCCAGAGTGGCTGTTGGCAATTTACATCCCGCCCATCAGCATAACAAGGCTCCCAGTTCTCCATGGCCTGTCCTGCCTTTCTGGATTTTACACTTTTTTCAGATGGCCCTTTTGACGGGGGGGAAGTGAGACTTCATTGTAGTGCAGATTTCCTTTGCAAGCTTGCTTGGTTGGCCAAAAAGTGCGTATGCGTTTTTTCCTGAATATATTCAGGAAAAAACGCATACGCCCTTTTTGGCCAAGTGCATCATTGTCGACCTTCTGCCTCTTTTCCTATGCTTTAAATGCAATTCCAGTCTACCTCCTGAAATCAGTTTCCTGCAATTCTGCCCGGCTTTCAAGTCCTCTTGGCAGCCTTACTTCAGTATATTTTTGGATGATAGCTGTCATTTATAACTCTGCAGGTTTGTGAATTACAGTGCCCCTGAGCTCCTTTCTTCAACTCGCTTTCTTGTGAGCTGGCCGCAACACCGCAGGATTGCTTCAGGCCCTAATCTGGTTCCGGCATGGCACGCTGAGCCTTTGGTTAATTCCTCTTCCTGGTGGGAAATGAGAGTTAAATTTTCCCGTCCAGACACCTCCAGCTAGTCTCTCATTGGTTCTCCCTATTCCTGTTCATCTTCCGCGGAATTTGCAAACTGGGCCAAACAGGAGGTTAAAGGCACTGACTCTCCAAGTCGGGAGAGTGTTAGTAAAGCATCTGGAATGTTGCACCCGAGTACCAGGGGCCGAGAACTGAGACATATTGGAACACGTCTCCCGATCACACGGTTGATCATACTCTGGGTTCCACATGCATGCTTTAGCTGAAGGAAGAATCCCTTAAACCTGGAGAGTTGAGACCCGTGGAATGGGTACCATACAATATGACTTCAAAGGGTCTTCATTTGCTCACCAAAACTCTCCAATCCTATCACTGCTGCGTTTTTGCCCCTGTACTCACGATTGATTCACTTTCAGAGACATAGCAATCCATAGGTTTTAAGATACTTACTAGTCAGGTACATTCTTAGGCGTTTAATATGGGGTTTTGAGTCCATTTCGTTGAGCAAGGAGTAGCTCTTGTCTATTACATATTTGGCTTAAGGAACTTTATCTGTGCTCATTTCAATCTCTGGTTTTATGCAGCACCCCAACTCACCTTTCCCCTTAAGCAAGCATAAGTTGATTTTCTAAATTTGGGACCATGTTCTGTTTTGAAATTCAGTTCCTGTGTAGGCAAGTTTACATTCCATGTATTAGTGATATCTTATGATGTTTCTTTTTCTGTGTGACTTATTTCAGTTAGAATCATCATACCTGAATCCACTCATTATGCTGCTATGGGCCTGATGACATAGATGTCATTGCTGAGTGATATTGCATTGTACGTAAGTACCACAACTTCTTTATCCATTTTTCGCTTTATGCGATATTGAACTTGTACCGTAAACGAGTTTCTTGTAAACAGAGCCATCCCAAACTTTGGGGTGGCTGTGTCTTTTTGATTTTAATTTCCCTAAGCTGCAGGACCATAAGTGGAAGTGCCCTAGGCTCTGTTGCTTTGTTTTTTAGATGTTTCAGGAAACACCATACACTTCTCCCGAGTGGCTGTTGGCAATATACATCCCGCCCATCAGCATAACAAGGCTCACAGTTCTCCATGGCCTGTCCTGCCTTTCTGGATTTTACACTTTTTTCAGATGGCCCTTTTGACCGGGGGGAAGTGAGACTTCATTGTAGTGCAGATTTCCTTTGCAAGCTTGCTTGGTTGGCCAAAAAGGGCGAATGCGTTTTTTCCTGAATATATTCAGGAAAAAACGCATACGCCCTTTTTGGCCAAGTGCATCATTGTCGACGCTTTGCATCTTTTCCTATGCTTTAAATGCAATTCCAGTGTACCTCCTAAAATCGGTTTCCTGCAATTCTGCCCCGCTTTCAAGTCCTCTTGGCAGCCTTACTTCAGTATATTTTTGGATGATAGCTGTCATTTATAACTCTGCAGGTTTGTGAATTACAGTGCCCCTGAGCTCCTCTCTTCAACTCGCTTTCTTGGGAGCTGGCCGCAACACCGCAGGATTGCTTCAGGCCCTAATCTGGTTCCGGCACGGCACGCTGAACCTTTGGTTAATTCCTCTTCCTGGTGGGAAATCAGAGTTAAATTTGCCCGTCCAGACACCTCCAGCTAGTCTCTCATTGGTTCTCCCTATTCCTGTTCATCTTCCGCGGAAATTGCAAACTGGGCCAAACAGGAGGTTAAAGGCACTGACTCCCCATGTCGGGAGAGTGTTAGTAAAGCGTCTGGAATGTTGCACCCGAGTACCAGGGGACGAGAACTGAGACATATTGGAACAAGTCTCCCGATCACATGGTTGATCATACTCTGGGTTCCACATGCATGTTTTAGCTGAAGGAAGAATCCCTTAAACCTGGAGAGTTGAGACCCGTGGAATGGGTACCATGCAATATGACTTCAAAGGGTCTTCATTTGCTCACCGAACCTCTCTAATCCTATCATTGCTGCATTTATGCCCCTGTACACACGCTTGATTCTCTTTCGGAGACATAGCAATCCATAGGTTTAAAATACTTACAAGGCAGGTACATTCTTAGGCATTTAAGATGGGCTGTTGAGTCCATTTCGTTGAGCAAGGAGTAGCTCTTGTGTATTACATATTTGGCTTAAGGAACTTTATCTGTGCTCATTTCAATCTCTGGTTTTATGCAGCACCCCAACTCACCTTTCCCCTTAAGCAAGCATAAGTTGGTTTTCTAAATTTGAGACCCTGTTGTGTTTTGTAATCCAGTTCCTGTGTAGCCAAGTTTACATTCCGTGTATTAGTGATATCTTATGATGTTTCTTTTTCTGTGTGACTTATTTCAGTTAGAATCATCATACCTGAATCCACTCATTATGCTGCTACAGGCCTGATGACATAGATTTCATTGCTGAGTGATATTGCATTGTACGTAAGTACCCCAACTGCTTTATGCATTTTTCACATTCTGCGATATTGAACTTGTCCCTTAAACGAGTTTCTTGTAAACAGAGCCATCCCAAACTTAGCGGTGGCTGTGTCTTTTTGATTTTAATTTCCCTAATCTATAGGACCATAAGTGGAAGTGCACTAGGCTCTGTTGCTTTGTTTTTTAGATGTTTCAGGAAACACCATACACTTCTCCTGAGTGGCTGTTGGCAATTTACATCCCGCCCATCAGCATAACAAGGCTCCCAGTTCTCCATGGCCTGTCCTGGCTTTCTGGATTTTACACTTTTTTCAGATGGCCCTTTTGTCGGGGGGGAAGTGAGACTTCATTGTAGTGCAGATTTCCTTTGCAAGCTTGCTTGGTTGGCCAAAAAGGGCGTATGCGTTTTTTCCTGAATATATTCAGGAAAAAACGCATACGCCCTTTTTGGCCAAGTGCATCATTGTCGACCTTCTGCCTCTTTTCCTATGCTTTAAATGCAATTCCAGTCTACCTCCTGAAATCGGTTTCCTGCAATTCTGCCCGGCTTTCAAGTCCTCTTGGCAGCCTTACTTCAGTATATTTTTGGATGATAGCTGTCATTTATAACTCTGCAGGTTTGTGAATTACAGTGCCCCTGAGCTCCTTTCTTCAACTCGCTTTCTTGTGAGCTGGCCGCAACACCGCAGGATTGCTTCAGGCCCTAATCTGGTTCCGGCATGGCACGCTGATCCTTTGGTTAATTCCTCTTCCTGGTGGGAAATGAGAGTTAAATTTTCCCGTCCAGACACCTCCAGCTAGTCTCTCATTGGTTCTCCCTATTCCTGTTCATCTTCCGCGGAATTTGCAAACTGGGCCAAACAGGAGGTTAAAGGCACTGACTCTCCAAGTCGGGAGAGTGTTAGTAAAGCATCTGGAATGTTGCACCCGAGTACCAGGGGACGAGAACTGAGACATATTTCAACACGTCTCCCGATCACACGGTTGATCATACTCTGGGTTCCTCATGCATGTTTTAGCTGAAGGAAGAATCCCTTAAACCTGGAGAGTTGAGACCCGTGGAATGGGTACCATGCAATATGACTTCAAAGGGTCTTCATTTGCTCACCAAAACTCTCCAATCCTATCACTGCTGCGTTTTTGCCCCTGTACTCACGATTGATTCACTTTCAGAGACATAGCAATCCATAGGTTTTAAGATACTTACTAGTCAGGTACATTATTAGGCGTTTAATATGGGGTTTTGAGTCCATTTCATTGAGCAAGGAGTAGCTCTTGTCTATTACATATTTGGCTTAAGGAACTTTATCTGTGCTCATTTCAATCTCTGGTTTTATGCAGCACCCCAACTCACCTTTCCCCTTAAGCAAGCATAAGTTGATTTTCTAAATTTGGGACCATGTTCTGTTTTGAAATTCAGTTCCTGTGTAGCCAAGTTTACATTCCGTGTATTAGTGATATCTTATGATGTTTCTTTTTCTGTTTGACTTATTTCAGTTAGAATCATCATACCTGAATCCACTCATTATGCTGCTATGGGCCTGATGACATAGATGTCATTGCTGAGTGATATTGCATTGTACGTAAGTACCACAACTTCTTTATCCATTTTTCGCTTTATGCGATATTGAACTTGTACCGTAAACGAGTTTCTTGTAAACAGAGCCATCCCAAACTTTGGGGTGGCTGTGTCTTTTTGATTTTAATTTCCCTAAGCTATAGGACCATAAGTGGAAGTGCCCTAGGCTCTGTTGCTTTGTTTTTTAGATGTTTCAGGAAACACCATACACTTCTCCAGAGTGGCTGTTGGCAATTTACATCCCGCCCATCAGCATAACAAGGCTCCCAGTTCTCCATGGCCTGTCCTGCCTTTCTGGATTTTACACTTTTTTCAGATGGCCCTTTTGACGGGGGGGAAGTGAGACTTCATTGTAGTGCAGATTTCCTTTGCAAGCTTGCTTGGTTGGCCAAAAAGTGCGTATGCGTTTTTTCCTGAATATATTCAGGAAAAAACGCATACGCCCTTTTTGGCCAAGTGCATCATTGTCGACCTTCTGCCTCTTTTCCTATGCTTTAAATGCAATTCCAGTCTACCTCCTGAAATCGGTTTCCTGCAATTCTGCCCGGCTTTCAAGTCCTCTTGGCAGCCTTACTTCAGTATATTTTTGGATGATAGCTGTCATTTATAACTCTGCAGGTTTGTGAATTACAGTGCCCCTGAGCTCCTTTCTTCAACTCACTTTCTTGTGAGCTGGCCGCAACACCGCAGGATTGCTTCAGGCCCTAATCTGGTTCCGGCATGGCACGCTGAGCCTTTGGTTAATTCCTCTTCCTGGTGGGAAATGAGAGTTAAATTTTCCCGTGCAGACACCTCCAGCTAGTCTCTCATTGGTTCTCCCTATTCCTGTTCATCTTCCGCGGAATTTGCAAACTGGGCCAAACAGGAGGTTAAAGGCACTGACTCTCCAAGTCGGGAGAGTGTTAGTAAAGCATCTGGAATGTTGCACCCGAGTACCAGGGGACGAGAACTGAGACATATTTCAACACGTCTCCCGATCACACGGTTGATCATACTCTGGGTTCCACATGCATGTTTTAGCTGAAGGAAGAATCTCTTAAACCTGGAGAGTTGAGACCCGTGGAATGGGTACCATGCAATATGACTTCAAAGGGTCTTCATTTGCTCACCAAAACTCTCCAATCCTATCACTGCTGCGTTTTTGCCCCTGTACTCACGATTGATTCACTTTCAGAGACATAGCAATCCATAGGTTTTAAGATACTTACTAGTCAGGTACATTATTAGGCGTTTAATATGGGGTTTTGAGTCCATTTCGTTGAGCAAGGAGTAGCTCTTGTCTATTACATATTTGGCTTAAGGAACTTTATCTGTGCTCATTTCAATCTCTGGTTTTATGCAGCACCCCAACTCACCTTTCCCCTTAAGCAAGCATAAGTTGGTTTTCTAAATTTGGGAGCATGTTCTGTTTTGAAATTCAGTTCCTGTGTAGCCAAGTTTACATTCCGTGTATTAGTGATATCTTATGATGTTTCTTTTTCTGTGTGACTTATTTCAGTTAGAATCATCATACCTGAATCCACTCATTATGCTGCTATGGGCCTGATGACATAGATGTCATTGCTGAGTGATATTGCATTGTACGTAAGTACCACAACTTCTTTATCCATTTTTCGCTTTATGCGATATTGAACTTGTACCGTAAACGAGTTTCTTGTAAACAGAGCCATCCCAAACTTTGGGGTGGCTGTGTCTTTTTGATTTTAATTTCCCTAAGCTGCAGGACCATAAGTGGAAGTGCCCTAGGCTCTGTTGCTTTGTTTTTTAGATGTTTCAGGAAACACCATACACTTCTCCCGAGTGGCTGTTGGCAATTTACATCCCGCCCATCAGCATAACAAGGCTCCCAGTTCTCCATGGCCTGTCCTGCCTTTCTGGATTTTACACTTTTTTCAGATGGCCCTTTTGACCGGGGGGAAGTGAGACTTCATTGTGGTGCAGATTTCCTTTGCAAGCTTGCTTGGTTGGCCAAAAAGGGCGTATGCGTTTTTTCCTGAATATATTCAGGAAAAAACGCATACGCCCTTTTTGTCCAAGTGCATCATTGTCGACCTTCTGCCTCTTTTCCTATGCTTTAAATGCAATTCCAGTCTACCTCCTGAAATCGGTTTCCTGCAATTCTGCCCGGCTTTCAAGTCCTCTTGGCAGCCTTACTTCAGTATATTTTTGGATGATAGCTGTCATTTCTAACTCTGCAGGTTTGTGAATTACAGTGCCCCTGAGCTCCTTTCTTCAACTCGCTTTCTTGTGAGCTGGCCGCAACACCGCAGGATTGCTTCAGGCCCTAATCTGGTTCCAGCATGGCACGCTGAGCCTTTGGTTAATTCCTCTTCGTGGTGGGAAATGAGAGTTAAATTTGCCCGTCCAGACACCTCCAGCTAGTCTCTCATTGGTTCTCCCTATTCCTGTTCATCTTCCGCGGAATTTGCAAACTGGGCCAAACAGGAGGTTAAAGGCACTGACTCTCCAAGTCGGGAGAGTGTTAGTAAAGCATCTGGAATGTTGCACCCGAGTACCAGGGGCCGAGAACTGAGACATATTGGAACACGTCTCCCGATCACACGGTTGATCATACTCTGGGTTCCACATGCATGCTTTAGGTGAAGGAAGAATCCCTTAAACCTGGAGAGTTGAGACCCGTGGAATGGGTACCATACAATATGACTTCAAAGGGTCTTCATTTGCTCACCAAAACTCTCCAATCCTATCACTGCTGCGTTTTTGCCCCTGTACGCACGATTGATTCACTTTCAGAGACATAGCAATCCATAGGTTTTAAGATACTTACTAGTCAGGTACATTCTTAGGCGTTTAATATGGGGTTTTGAGTCCATTTCGTTGAGCAAGGAGTAGCTCTTGTCTATTACATATTTGGCTTAAGGAACTTTATCTGTGCTCATTTCAATCTCTGGTTTTATGCAGCACCCCAACTCACCTTTCCCCTTAAGCAAGCATAAGTTGATTTTCTAAATTTGGGACCATGTTCTGTTTTGAAATTCAGTTCCTGTGTAGGCAAGTTTACATTCCATGTATTAGTGATATCTTATGATGTTTCTTTTTCTGTGTGACTTATTTCAGTTAGAATCATCATACCTGAATCCACTCATTATGCTGCTATGGGCCTGATGACATAGATGTCATTGCTGAGTGATATTGCATTGTACGTAAGTACCACAACTTCTTTATCCATTTTTCGCTTTATGCGATATTGAACTTGTACCGTAAACGAGTTTCTTGTAAACAGAGCCATCCCAAACTTTGGGGTGGCTGTGTCTTTTTGATTTTAATTTCCCTAAGCTGCAGGACCATAAGTGGAAGTGCCCTAGGCTCTGTTGCTTTGTTTTTTAGATGTTTCAGGAAACACCATACACTTCTCCCGAGTGGCTGTTGGCAATATACATCCCGCCCATCAGCATAACAAGGCTCACAGTTCTCCATGGCCTGTCCTGCCTTTCTGGATTTTACACTTTTTTCAGATGGCCCTTTTGACCGGGGGGAAGTGAGACTTCATTGTAGTGCAGATTTCCTTTGCAAGCTTGCTTGGTTGGCCAAAAAGGGCGAATGCGTTTTTTCCTGAATATATTCAGGAAAAAACGCATACGCCCTTTTTGGCCAAGTGCATCATTGTCGACGCTTTGCATCTTTTCCTATGCTTTAAATGCAATTCCAGTGTACCTCCTAAAATCGGTTTCCTGCAATTCTGCCCCGCTTTCAAGTCCTCTTGGCAGCCTTACTTCAGTATATTTTTGGATGATAGCTGTCATTTATAACTCTGCAGGTTTGTGAATTACAGTGCCCCTGAGCTCCTCTCTTCAACTCGCTTTCTTGGGAGCTGGCCGCAACACCGCAGGATTGCTTCAGGCCCTAATCTGGTTCCGGCACGGCACGCTGAACCTTTGGTTAATTCCTCTTCCTGGTGGGAAATCAGAGTTAAATTTGCCCGTCCAGACACCTCCAGCTAGTCTCTCATTGGTTCTCCCTATTCCTGTTAATCTTCCGCAGAAATTGCAAACTGGGCCAAACAGGAGGTTAAAGGCACTGACTCTCCAAGTCGGGAGAGTGTTAGTAAAGCGTCTGGAATGTTGTACCCGAGTACCAGGGGACGAGAACTCAGACATATTTGAACACGTCTCCCGATCACACGGTTGATCATACTCTGGGTTCCACATGCATGCTTTAGCTGAAGGAAGAATCCCTTAAACGTGGAGAGTTGAGACCCGTGGAATGGGTACCATGCAATATGACTTCAAGGGGTCTTCATTTGCTCACCGAACCTCTCCAATCCTATCACTGCTGCGTTTTTGCCCCTGTACACACGCTTGATTCTCTTTCGGAGACATAGCGATCCATAGGTTTTCAGATACTTACTAGTCAGGTACATTCTTAGGCGTTTAATATGGGGTGTTGAGTCCATTGCGTTGAGCAAGGAGTAGCTCTTGTCTATTACATATTTGGCTTAAGGAACTTTATCTGTGCTCATTTCAATCTCTGGTTTTATGCAGCACCCCAACTCACCTTTCCCCTTAAGCAAGCATAAGTTGGTTTTCTAAATTTGAGACACTGTTGTGTTTTGTAATCCAGTTCCTGTGTAGCCAAGTTTACATTCCGTGCATTAGTGATATCTTATGATGTTTCTTTTTCTGTGTGACTTATTTCAGTTAGAATCATCATACCTGAATCCACTCATTATGCTGCTACGGGCCTGATGACATAGATCTCATTGCTGAGTGATATTGCATTGTACGTAAGTATCACAACTGCTTTATGCATTTTTCACTTTCTGCAATATTGAACTTGTCCCGTAAACGAGTTTCTTGTAAACAGAGCCGTCCCAAAATTAGGGGTGGCTGTGTCTTTTTGATTTTAATTTCCCTAAGCTATAGGACCATAAGTGGAAGTGCCCTAGGCTCTGTTGCTTTGTTTCATAGATGTTTCAGGAAACACCATACACTTCTCCCGAGTGGCTGTTGGCAATTTACATCCCGCCCATCAGCATAACAAGGCTCCCAGTTCTCCATGGCCTGTCCTGCATTTCTGGATTTTACACTTTTTTCAGATGGCCCTTTTGACCGGGGGGATGTGAGACTTCATTGTAGTGCAGATTTCCTTTGCAAGCTTGCTTGGTTGGCCAAAAAGGGCGTATGCTTTTTTTCCTGAATATATTCAGGAAAAAACGCATACGCCCTTTTTGGACAAGTGCATCATTGTCGACGTTCTGCCTCTTTTCCTATGCTTTAAATGCAATTCCAGTCTACCTCCTGAAATCGGTGTCCTGCAATTCTGCCTCTCTTTCAAGTCCTGTTGGCAACCTTACTTCAGTATATTTTTGGACGATAGCTGTCATTTATAACTCTGCAGGTTTGTGAATTACAGTGCCCCTGAGCTCCTTTCTTCAACTCGCTTTCTTGTGAGCTGGCCGCAACACTGCAGGATTGCTTCAGGCCCTAATCTAGTTCCGGCACGGCACGCTGAGCCTTTGGTTAATTCCTCTTCCTGGTGGGAAATGAGAGTTAAATTTGCCCGTCCAGACACCTCCAGCTAGTCTCTCATTGGTCCTCCCTATTCCTGTTCATGTTCTGCAGAAATTGCAAACTGGGCCAAAGAGGAGGTTAAAAGCACTGACTCTCCAAGTCGGGAGAGTGTTAGTAAAGCGTCTGGAATGTTGCACCCGAGTACCAGGGGACGAGAACTGAGACATATTTGAACATGTCTCCCTATCACATGGTTGATCATACTCTGGGTTCGACATGCATGTTTTAGCTGAAGGAAGAATCCCTTAAACCTGGAGAGTTGAGACCCGTGGAATGGGTACCATGCAATATGACTTCAAAGGGTCTTCATTTGCTCACCGAACCTCTCCAATCCTATCACTGCTGCGTTTATGCCCATGTACACACGCTTGATTCTCTTTCGGAGACATAGTAATCCATGGGTTTTAAGATACTTACTAGTCACGTACACACTTAGGCGTTTAATATGGGGTGTTGAGTCCATTTCGTTGAGCAAGGAGTATCTCTTGTCTATTCCATATTTGGCTTAAGGAACATTATCTGTGCTCATTTCAATCTCTGGTTTTATGCAACACCCCAACTCAACTTTCCCCTTAAGCAAGCATAAATTGCTTTTCTAAATTTGAGAACTTATTCTGTTTTGTAATTCAGTTCCTTTGTAGCAAGTTTACATTCCTTGTATTAGTGATATCTTATGATGTTTCTTTTTCTGTGTGACTTATTTCAGTTAGAATCATCATACCTGAATCCACTCATTATGCTGCTACGGCCCTGATGACATAGATGTCATTGCTGAGTGATATTGCATTGTACGTAAGTACCACAACTTCTTTATCCATTTTTCGCTTTCTGCAATATTGAACTTGTACCGTAAACGAGGTTCTTGTAAACAGAGCCGTCCCAAACTTTGGGGTGGCTCTGTCTTTTTGATTTTAATTTCCCTAAGCTATAGGACCATAAGTGGAAGTGCCCTAGGCTCTGTTGCTTTGTTTTTTAGATGTTTCAGGAAACACCATACACTTCTCCGGAGTGGCTGTTGGCAATTTACATCCCACCCATCAGCATAACAAGGCTCCCAGTTCTCCATTGCCTGTCCTGCCTTTCTGGATTTTACAGTTTTTTCAGATGGCCCTTTTGACTGGGGGGAAGTGAGACTTCATTGTAGTGCAGATTTCCTTTGCAAGCTTGCTTGGTTGGCCAAAAAGGGCGTATGCGTTTTTTCCTGAATATATTCAGGAAAAAACGCATACGCCGTTTTTGGCCAAGTGCATCATTGTCGACGTTCTGCCTCTTTTCCTATGCTTTAAATGCAATTCCTGTCTACCTCCTGAAATAGGTTTCCTTCAATTCTGCCTTCCTTTCAATGCCTCTTCATAACCTTACCTCAATATAGTTTTTGAAAATAGTTGGCCTTTATAACTCTGCATGTTTTTGAATTGCAGTGGCCGTTAGCTCCATTTTTCAGCTCATATTTTTGTGATCTTGCCTCATAACCACAGGATTCCTTCAGGCCCTATTCTTCTTCTGGGGCACCTTGCTGTGCCTTTGGTTTATTCTTCTTACTGATGTGAAATTAGAGTGACATGTGCCCATTGAAACCGCTACAGCTTGTTTCTCACTGGTTCCCCCTATTCCCATTCATCCTCCGCACTAACTGCAGACTGTGCGATACCAGAACTTAAAGGCATTGACTCTCCATGTGAGGATGTTGTTAATAAAGCGGCTGGAATGTCGATCCGGAGCCCCAGGAGAGGAAAAATGAGGTGCGTTTTAGAAACCTTTCCCGATCATATGGTATACCAGTCGCTGGGTTTCCCAAGCATGGTTTAGCTGTAGGAAGATTCCCTTCAACCTGGATTGTTGGGACCCTTGGAATGAGTAGCATGAAGTATTGCATTAAACTTTTGGCAGTTGCTCACCAAAACTCACCAATCCTCTCAGCCCCAAGTGTCCAGCCTTATGTGTTATCCAGCTGTGGGTTTATATGTGGTCAATCCAGGTTGCATCACAGCCCCTGAGCAAATTTTGTAAGAATTTTTCTCTCTTTCATTGTTTCTGCGTTTTGTTTTTAAAATTTATTTCTATAATGGGGTTTAGCTCATTTTCACTGCTGTGTTTGTGCCGCTCTGCACACACTTGATTCCCTTATGGAGATATATCAATACATGGATTTTTTTTTTTCTTTTGAGATACGTGGGCCTCTCACTGTTGTGGCCTCTCCTGGCGTGGAGCACAGGCTCCGGATGCGCAGGCTCAGCGGCCATGGCTCACGGGCCCAGCCACTCCGCGGCACATGGGATCCTCCTGGACCGGGGCACGAACCCGCGTCCCCTGCATCGGCAGGCGGACTCTCAACCACTGTGCCACCAGGGAAGCCCAATACATGGATTTTAAGATTCTTATTACTCAGATATATTTCTCTGTGGTTTATAAGGTGTGTTGAGGCCAGTTCATTGAGCAAGTGTAGATCTTGTCTAATATCTATTTGGTTTATTGAACGGTATCTGTGCTAATTTCAAACTCTGGTTTTATGCATCACCCCACCTCTCCTTTCCCCTTAAGCTGACATAAGTGTGTTTTCTAAATGTGAGACACTGTTCTGTTCTGTAATTCATTTCTTGTGCAGCCATATTTACCCTCCCTCTATAAGTGATATCTTATGATATGTTTCTTTTTCTGTTTGACTTATTTCAAGTAGTATTATCGGACCTAAATCCACTCTTTATCCTTCTACTAGCCTTATTACATTGATTTCATGGTGAAGAGATATTCCATTGTACATAAGTACCACATCTTCTTTATCCATTGTTCTCTTTCCTGGGATATTTAAGGTGTACTGAAGTTGAGGTTCTTGTAAACAGAGTAGCCCTAAACTGTGGTGTGCTTGTGTCTTGTTGATTTTTAGACTTCCCTAGATATACTCCCATGATTGGAAGTGTCCTATGCTCTGTAGCTCTGTTTTTTAGATGATTTAGGAACCACCATACACTTCTCCAGAGTGGCTCTCGGCAGTTCACACACTGCCCATCAGCGTATAAAGGCTCCCTGTTCTCCATGGCCTGTCCTGCATTTCTGGTTTTTACAATTTTTTAGGATGGCCCTTTTGACCGGTGGGAAATGAGACTTCTTTGTTGTGCACATTTGCATTGCTTGCTTGCTTCGTTGCCCATAAAGTGCGTATGCGTTTTTTCCTGGATATAATCAGGAAAAATGCCTACGCCCTTTTGGGCCAACTGCATCATTGTCGAAATTCTGCCGCTTTTCATGTGCTTTAAAGACGAGTCCAATCTATCTCTTGAAATCTGTTTCTTGCAATTCTGTCTTGCATTCAGATCCTCTTCTTTGCCTTACCTCAACATAGTTTTGGACGTTAGTTTTCATTTATAACTCTGCAGGTTTGTGAATTGCAGTGACCCTGAGCTCCATTTTTTAAGTTGCTCTTTTGTGAGCTGGCCTCAAACCCGCAGGATTGCTTCAGGCCCTATTTTGGCTCCGGTGAGGCGGGCTGAGCCTTTTTTCAATTCTTATTCTTAATGGGAAATTAGAGTGATATGTGCCCGTCCGAACCCCTACAACTATTCTCTCATTGGTTCCCCCTCTTCCCGTTCATCCTCCTCACAATTTGCAAAATGTGTGAAACAGAAGTTGAAATGTGCTGATTCTCCAAGTGGGGAGATTCTAAGTAACGTGGCTGGAACGGTGAACAGGAGCACCAGGAGAGGATAAATGAGCTGCATTTTAGACACATCTCCCGATCACATGGTGTACAGTCCTCTGGGTTTTCCATGCATGTTTTAGCTGTAGGAAGATCCCTTGAACCTGCAGATTTGGGACCCATTGAATGGGTACCAGGTAGTATTACTTTAAAGGGTGTGCATTTCCTCACCCAACCTCACATTTCTCTTAGTGCAAACAGTTTCCAGCCTTATGTCTCATCCTGCTGTGGGTCTAGATGTGTTCAATCCATGTTGCATCACCGTCCCTGAGGAAAAGTTGTAAGAGGTTTTCTCTGTCTCTCTGTCGTTTATTTTTTTCAATTTATTACTATATTGGTTACAGCTGATTTTCAAAGCTCTGTTTCTTGCTGCTGTACATCCACTTGATTCACGTACAGAGAGACATCAGTAAATTCTTTTTCAGATTCTTACCAGTCGTATATATTGTTTTCCGGTGACTTGAGTGTGCTGAGTGCAGTTCTTTTAGCTACCGTGTAAGCCTTGTTGATTATCAGTTTGGTATTTGGAATGGTATCTTTGTTAATTTCAACTTCCTGGATGATGCCTCACCCCTCCCCACCTTTCCCGTTTAGCAGCCTTATGCGTGTTTTCTACATATTTGACTATGTTTTTGTTTTGTAATTTATTTCATGTGTAGCCATTTTGGATTCCACCTTTAAGTGATATCTTATGATATGTGTCTTTTTCTTTTTGAATTATGTCACTTAGAAAGATCATACGTAACTCCTCCGGAGTTGTTACAACTGGCCATATTTCATTGATTTCCAGGCTGAATAATATTCCACTCTACCTAAGTACCACATCTCTATCCATTTTTTCTCTCCAGAGACATTTAAGTTATATCCTAGTTGAGGATCTTTTAAACAGAGAGGGGGTAAACATTGGGGTGCCTGTGTCCTCTCAATTTTTGTTTTTCCCAAGATATACGCCCATGAGTGCAAGTGCCCTATGCTCTGTAGCTCATTTTTTAGATGCTTTAGTAAACACAATACACTTCTCCAGAATGGCTGTTGGCAATATACATTTCCACTATAAGTCTCACAGGGCTCCCTCTTCTCCTTGCCCTGTCCTGCATTTCTGTTGTTTACGCTTTATGAGGATGGCTCTTCTGACTGATGCGAAGTGATATCTTTTGTAGTATTGACTTCCAGTGCCCACCTGTTTGCTTGGCTAAAAAAGTGTATGCCCTTTTCTTGAATATATACAGAAAAAAACGCATACACCCTTTTTGGCCAACTGCAATGTTGGCAATGTTCAGCTCCTTTTCTTGTGCTTAATGGCGAGTCCTTTCTACCTCCTCAAATCCCTTTCCTGCCATTCTCCCTTGCTTACAAGTCCTTTTCTCTGACTTTCCTCAAGACATTTTTCAGTGATGGATATTTTCAACTCTGCAGTTTCATGAATTTTACTGTCCCTGAGTTCCATTGTTCAACTTGTGTTTATGGGAACTGGCCACAAAGCAGCGGGATTTCCTCAAGCCCTATACTGTTTCCATGGGCAACCCTAGCCTTTGGTCATTTCATCTTCCTGATTGGAAATTAAAGTGACATGTGCCTGTCTGAACACCTAGGACTTGTCTCTCATTGTTCCTCATCCTTCCGCTTCATCCTCTGGACAAATTCCAAACTGTACACAACAGGATGTTGACAGTGCTGACATCTCCAAGTGGGGAGACTGTTAGTAAAGACGCTGGAGGGGTGAACCCGAGCACCAGGAGATGAGGAGATGAGATGCCTTTTCCAAACTCTTCCCGATCAGATGGTATACCATCCTCTGGGTGTGACAGACATGTTTTAGCAGTAGGAAGAGTCCCATTCATGTAAGGAGAACATCAGGGCTTTTTCAAAATCAGTGTCTCCCCGAAACCCAAACTGGGAAATTTTTTAAGCTATGGCTACACATATGTTCATTAAGGGCCTTGGGAAGTAGGCAGAGTCCAAACTTTAGATGATTGAAGTCTTCAGGGTCAGAAGCACTCACCACCAGCTTCCCTTAGGTTACACTTTAACTGTCATTGATAGATGATGTCAATAAAAATATCTATTCTTTTTCAGATTATTTCCCCTTATAGGTTATAGCAAAATGTTGAGTGTAGTTCCCTGTGCTATACAGTAGTTCCTTGTTGATGATCTATTTTATACATAGCAGTGTGTATGTGTTAATCCCAAACTGTTAATTTATCCCTCCTCCCACCTTTCCCCTTTGGTAATAATAAATTATAAGATTTTATACTTCTCAGAAATGGGGGAGCTGAAAGAGAGGTATCATTTTCAATGGAAAAGCATTTAAAACAAGATTGAAGCTTTAACCAAGATTATTAGATGTACATCCTTGGAAAGAAATCACTTCGTTTCTCTAATATTGACCTGACAAATAAGACAAACCTTTTCACTGAACTTGCTTATAATAAAGTGATGGAAATATCAAATGGAAGTGTTAGAAACATCTTATTTTACCTGAGCCTTATACACTGTTCTATGTTAACTACAGTTTGGCTCACACATCTGTTCATTGAGGTTACAATAGTCTCAATTTCTGTTACTGATCCTCCAGAGTGGACCCCAACAAGTGTCCCCCTGCCCAGTGTCATTGGGGCCAACAGATCGAGACTGAGTTTGGTTCACAAGCAAAGGAAACTTTATATTTTGATCAGAGAATGGAGAGGTGAGAGCATGCACTACCCCGTGGGCTGTGGGCTGGGCTGCTGTGTAGAGATCCTGTCAGAGTCAGTGGGAGGGAGGGGGCGGAGCTCTCGAGGGCCGGGTTGGCTGCAGCTCAGGCTCTATATCACGGAGTCTGCACTGGGCCCCAGGAGCTGAGGTGTCGTCCCAGCCATTCTGCACTAGGAAATCTGGTCTGAAGTGCCGGGTGTGGAACCTCTGCATGCGGGACCCTAGGAGCACATGAAATTAGACAAAGCACAAAGGATAAAAAAGGTTAGACTTGACTTTATTGCCCAGATTCTATTTTTATCTCCCAGGGATTTTTAATGGGCTTTGCTGGGGACAAACCCCTCCTCTGCCTTTTGTCCCGTTCCTCATTCTTGGAGTGCTGAGGGTGCAGACCCTTCTTCTGTAACTGCTGAGTGCTGAGTTGGGAGCCCTCATACCCGGGGACGAGGGTCAGAGCTTCTCCCCAGCAGCCTCCAGGTGACGTTGATTGTCCCCAGGCCCCCTGCCTCTCTGCTCGTCCACCTGAGCACCAGCATTGGAAGTGTTATAGATTCTAATGACCTTTAAGGGTCCAGGAAAGAGATGTGCAGAGACGCTGTGGGGGCCGGTTTCACCCCGCCCCACATTTGTTCAGCCACCTTAGGCTGACCGTTTCTGCCAGCCTAGATGCTCTGACCAGTAGTCTGCGCTTTCTTCAATTAGGCCCCTGAATTAACGTACAAACAGCACCAGGTGTGAGAGCCCTGCCTGCTCAACTCCCGGACAGTCCAGGGTCAGTGGTGATCAAGGACCATGATGGCCACTGAGTCAACAGCCTTTTGAAGTAAACAGGAGTCCAGCTGGTCTTATTGGCCACCATCATCACGGTGTCTGTAGGCTTTTCTATGGTGACAGTGTGATATACGGTTCCCCCGCCAAGATTATTAGCTCCCCTCTGGGTGCAGTAATTCCTGCAAGCAGTAGTCTACTCTTTTGGGACACACTCTTGTTGTTTTATGAGAGAAACTCCAGGTCAAGTGATGTTCACATGAGTCGTCATGGTGCCCTGTTGCCCCCGGTTATCTCTCTGGATGTTGGAGTTGGAGGGCCTCCTCACTCGAGGTTGGTGTGCCCACGGAGCGAACCCTGCAACTTCAGGGCATGGTTGGTGGTTAGGATCACCACGTGGGGTCCTTTTCCCTTAGGAGGGAGGTGGCCTTTGGGGCTGCTGATTTCCAGGTTTTTAGATACCGCCAGTATCTTGGCCAGATGTGGCAGTGGGCCAAGCCCCTTGGTGCCCGTAGTTTATCCTACCTGGATGGCATTCTTGCATTGTTCCATTTCAAGTGGTCCCAGTTTTTGCACTAATTCTCCAATGGCGATTCACCTTTCACCGGGAATGTAAAGGTCAAAGGGTTTAGCTAAATTAGGGAGTTCCAGGGCAAGGGTCTGAATTGACTACTCTTTCCATTCTTGAAAGGCCACTTCTGGATTCTATTCAAAAGGATCATCATCTTTTCCTTTCAGTGTTTCATATAGAGGCCCAGCTAGTAGACTGTAGTTACGGATCCAGAAGCAGCAAACCCTGGTCTCCCCAGGAACCCCTAAGCTGTCTTCTAGTTTTAGAAAGGGGTAAGGCTGAAAATGGTTTCTTCCCTTTCCTGGGATGGGCTTCTCCGACCTTCTGTGAGAACGAAGCCCAGGCAGGTCACCGCAGTCTGTGATATTTGAGCTTTTTCTTGGACAACTTCTATCCTTTATTGGCTTGGTAGTTCAGAGGCCTCCTTAGTAGGGCTGGCGATCAGAATGTTGTCTGCGTACTGAAGGAGGGTTTCCTTTCCCAGAGGTAGAACTTTTAGGTCTTTAGCTAAGCTTTCCCCAAAGATGGTGTGGGAATTTTTGCACCCTTGGGGCAAGACGGCCCGGAAGTATTGTTTTAGTTGTATGTTGAGTCCTGCCACTCACAAGCCAAAATTTCTTGTGACTCTGGGACTAATGGAATACAAAAGAAGGCATCATTGAAGACTAATACAGAATACCATGTCCTGGTGGTTGGTAGAATGACCAGCAGGGTGTAGGAATTAGGAGCAGCTGGAGGTATATCCTCGGTGGCTTCACTGACTGTCCTGACATCCTTTACCAGGTTCCCAGCAGCCCATGGGGCTCTCGTGGTCAGACCAATCCCAGAATATGGAGCTCACCTGGGCAGGTACCCCACCCCCACCCCAGCCCACGGGGCTATCGTGGTCAGGCCCCTCCCAGGATACAGAGCTACCCTTGCAGGTACCGTGGCAGGGCTGGGCACACAGGAACTGTGCACATAGCCCTCATTGCAGAGCACCCCCAGCTCACCTGTCGCTCAGAGCTGACACATAGCACCTCAGAGCAGGACTGGAACTAACAAACAGCAGCTGCGACAGGTCTGTGACCCTGGGCATCACTCTGTGCGGTCTCCCTCCACCTGGTCTTCCAGAGACTTCCACTGCACCCGGGGCACCAGGCCTCTGTCTCCAACCACCACCCACCCCTCCTCTCCCTGACTCCTGGGTTCCTCTCATTAGGAGAGGGCTTTCTTGAAGTTGTCTCCCACTCATGGGCCAGATAAAATGATTAGAAAACAAGCCAAATCTGCAGGCCCTTGTCTATCCTGACTCTCAGGAGCCCACACCTGTTCCTTGGACCTGGCCGGTTCAGCAAGTTCCATTTTCTGCAACTGTGAGCCCCTGAGGGGTGATGATTGGCTGACCTGGGCAGCCTTACCGTGCCGACCAGCCCTCCCCAGGTGTGCCTGGGTTGAGATCAATATAAATACCACTCCAGGCAGCAAGAGCCCCTGCAGCCATGCCTGACGCCATTTTCTCTGCCCTGTCAGCAGTCTCGGGGCTGGGCTGGTGGGATGGAATGAGAGGCCACGGCTTTGTGGGTGGCCCAGTGTGAGTGGGGCTCTGCTGGACTTTCTGCAGCAGTTGCCAGGCTGCCACCTGCTAAAGAAGAGGATGTGTCACCCATACCTGCTGCTGGAATTTCTCCCTGGGCAGAGGTGAGGAAGGAAAAAAGCAGTGGGGGCAGGGACAGGACGGGTATCTCAGGCAGGGAAATGGAAATCTTCCAGAAGAGCACCCAGGGCCAGGACCATCCTGGCTGGCCTGCAGGCACCAAGTCGGCTGGCATGCTGTCACTCGTGTGGCTCTATGGCCCTTCCTCTAGGCTTTCAAGTCCTTGTATATATTCAGGTGTTTTACCTGGGACGGGTGGGAATAGTTCAGCAGCAACTGGCCTGGGGCTCAGCTCACGTTTACTCACAGATGCCTCGGCACGGTGCCCCAGCTTTGCAATGAGGTCGCTTGTTGCGTGGGGGCTGCTGGCTGAATGGGAGACGATTCCCCACCACTGACCAACTTCAGAATTGTTTACAACTGGAGCAAGTGCCCTGATACGGTTTTCCTCTGTGGAACTGGTGGGTTCTGTGTTTTTTTTCTCTTTTTCGTTTTTGGTTCAAGGTAGATTTTATTCCTCTTTTTTGTATTTACAGATATAAGCATGGAAATAATTTATTCATATAAATACATGTATGTGAAGGGAATAATTGTTTTTTCTGTTTTATTTTTTAAATTTTATTTCTTTTTAATTTTTAATTTTATTTTATATTTTTATACAGCAGGTTCTTATTGGTTATCTATTTTATACATATAAATGTATACATGCCAATCCCAGTGTCTCAACTCCTCCCACCACCACCACCCCAACAGCTTTCCCCCCTTGTTGTCCATACGTTTGTTGTCTACATCTGTTGCTCTATTTATGCCTTGCAAAATGGTTAACCTGTACAGTTTTTCTAGGTTCCACATATATGCATGAATATACAAGATTTGTTTTTCTCTTTCTGACTTACTTCACTCTGTATGACAGTCTCTAGATCCATCGACGTCTCTACAAATGACCCAATTTCATTCCTTTTCATGGCTTAGTAATATTCCATTTTATATATGTACCACTGCTTTATGCATTCGTCTGTCTGTGGGCATTTAGGTTGCTTCCATTACCTCGATATTGTAAAGAGTGATACAATGAACATTGCGGTGAATGTCTCTTTTTGATTTATGGTTTTGTCTGGGTATATGTCCAGAACTGGGATTGCTGTATCATATGGTAATTCTACTGTTAGTTTCTTAAGAAACTCCATATTGTTCTCCATAGTGACTGTATCAATTTATATTCCCAACAATAGTGGAAGAGGGTTCTTTTTCTCCACACCCTTTCCAGCATTTTTTGTTTGTAGATTTTCTGATGATGCCCATTCTACCAGGTGTGAGGTGATATCTCATTGTTGAGTCCATTTCCTTGAGCAAGGGGTAGGTCTTGTCTATTACATATTTAGCTTATGGAACGGTATCTGTGCTAATTTCAAACTCAGGTTTTGTGCAGCACCCAACTCACCTTCCCCCTTAAGCAAGCATAAGTTGGTTTTCTAAACATGAGACCCTGTTCTGTTTTGTAATTCAGTTCATGTGTAGCCAAGTTCTCATTCCATGTATTAGTGGTACCTTATGATGTTTTTTTTCTGTGTGACATTTTTTACTTAGAATCACCGTGCCTCAATCCACTCATTATGCTGGCACGGGCCTGGTGACATAGTTTTCATTGCTGAGAGGTATTCTGTTGTACGTAAGTACCGCAACTTCTTTAACCATTATTTGCTCTCTGGCATATTTAACTTGTGCTGCAGAAGAGGTTCCTGTAAACAGAGCCATCCCAAATTTTGGGGTGGCTGTGTCTTTTTGATTTTAATTTCCCTAAGCTATAGAACCATATGTAGAAGTGCCCTAGGCTCTGTTGCTTTGTTTTTTAGATGTTTCAGGAAACACCATACACTTCTCCAGAGTGGCTGTTGGCAATTTACATCCCGCCCATCAGTATAACAAGGCTCCCAGTTCTCCATGGCCTGTCCTGCCTTTCTGGATTTTACACTTTTTTCAGATGGCCCTTTTGACCGGGGGGAAGTGAGACTTCATTGTAGTGCAGATTTCCTTTGCAAGCTTGCTTGGTTGGCCAAAAAGGGCGTATGCGTTTTTTCCTGAATATATTCAGGAAAAAACGCATACGCCCTTTTTGGCCAAGTGCATCATTGTCTACGTTCTGCCTCTTTTCCTATGCTTTAAATGCAATTCCAGTCTACCTCCTGAAATCGGTTTCGTGCAATTCTGCCCCGCTTTCAAGTCCTCTTGGCAGCCTTACTTCAGTATATTTTTGGACGATAGCTGTCATTTATAACTCTGCAGTTTGTGAATTACAGTGCCCCTGAGCTCCTTTCTTCAACTCGCTTTCTTGTGAGCTGGCCGCAACACCGCAGGATTGCTTCAGGCCCTAATCTGGTTCCGGCACGGCACGCTGAGCCTTTGGTTAATTCCTCTTCCTGGTGGGAAATGAGAGTTAAATTTGCCTGTCCAGACACCTCCAGCTAGTCTCTCATTGGTCTTCCCTATTCCTGTTCATCTTCCGAAGAATTTGCAAACTGGGCCAAACAGGAGGTTAAAGGCACTGACTCTCCAAGTCGGGAGAGAGTTAGTGAAGCATCTGGAATGTTGCACCCGAGTACCAGGGGACGAGGACGGAGACATATTTGAACACGTCTCCCGATCACACGGTTGATCATACTCTGGGTTCCACATGCATGTTTTAGCTGAAGGAGGAATCCCTTAAACCTGGAGAGTTGAGACCCGTGGAATGGGTACCATGCAATATGACTTCAAAGGGTCTTCATTTGCTCACCGAACCTCTCCAATCCTATCACTGCTGCGTTTATGCCCCTGTACACACGCTTGATTCTCTTTTGGAGACATAGCAATCCATAGGTTTTAAGATACTTACTAGTTAGGTACATTCTTAGGCGTTTAATATGGGGTGTTGAGTCCATTTCGTTGAGCAAGGAGTAGCTCTTGTCTATTCCACATTTGGCTTAAGGAACTTTATCTGTGCTCATTTCAATCTCTGGTTTTATGCAGCACCCCAACTCACCTTTCCCCTTAAGCAAGCATAAGTTGGTTTTCTAAATTTGAGACCTTGTTCTGTTTTGTAATTCAGTGCCTGTGTCGCCAAGTTTACATTCCGTGTATTAGTGATATCTTATGATGTTTCTTTTTCTGTGTGACTTATTTCAGTTAGAATCATCATACCTGAATCCACTCATTATGCTGCTACGGGCCTGATGATATAGATTTCATTGTTGAGTGATATTGCATTGTACGTAAGTACCACAACTTCTTTATCCATTTTTCACTTTCTGTGATATTGAACTTGTACCGTAAACGAGGTTCTTGTAAACAGAGCCGTCCCAAACTTTGGGGTGGCTGTGTCTTTTTCATTTTAATTTCCCTAAGCTATAGGACCATAAGTGGAAGTGTCCTAGGCTCTGTTGCTTTGTTTTTTAGATGTTTCAGGAAACACCATACACTTCTCCCTAGTGGCTGTTGGCAATTTACATCCCACCCACCAGCATAACAAGGCTCCCAGTTCTCCATGGCCTGTCCTGCCTTTCTGGATTTTACACTTTTTTCAGATGGCCCTTTTGACCGGGGGGAAGTGAGACTTCATTGTAGTGCAGATTTCCTTTGCAAGCTTGCTTGGTTGGCCAAAAAGGGCGTATGCGTCTTTTCCTGAATATATTCAGGAAAAAACGCATACGCCCTTTTTGGCCAAGTGCATCATTGTCCACGTTCTGCCTCTTTTCCTATGCATTAAATGCAATTCCAGTGTACCTCCTGAAATCGGTTTCCTGAAATTCTGCCCCGCTTTCAAGTCCTCTTGGCAGCCTTACTTCAGTATATTTTTGGACGATAGCTGTCATTTATAACTCTGCAGGTTTGTGATTACAGTGCCCCTGAGCTCCTTTCTTCAACTCGCTTTCTTGTGAGCTGGCCGCAACACCTCAGGATTGTGTCAGGCCCTAATCTGGTTCTGGCACGGCACGCTGAGCCTTTGGTTAATTCCTCTTCCTGGTGGGAAATGAGAGTGAAATTTGCCCGTCCAGACACCTCCAGCTAGTTTCTCATTGGTTCACCCTATTCCTGTTCATCTTCCGCAGAAATTGCAAACTGGGCCAAACAGGAGTTTAAAGGCACTTACTCTCCAAGTCGGGAGAGAGTTAGTAAAGCGTCTGGAATGTTGCACCCGAGTACCAGGGGATGAGGACGGAGACATATTTGAACACGTCTCCCGATCACACGGTTGATCATACTCTGGGTTCCACATGCATGTTTTAGCTGAAGGAGGAATCCCTTAAACATGGAGAGTTGAGACCCGTGGAATGGGTACCATGCAATATGACTTCAAAGGGTCTTCATTTGCTCACCGAACCTCTCCAATCCTATCACTGCTGCGTTTATGCCCCTGTACACACGCTTGATTCTCTTTTGGAGACATAGCAATCCATAGGTTTTAAGATACTTACTAGTCAGGTACATTCTTAGGCGTTTAATATGGGGTGTTGAGTCCATTTCGTTGAACAAGGAGTAGCTCTTGTCTATTACATATTTGGCTTAAGGAACTTTATCTGTGCTCATTTCAATCTTTTGTTTTATGCAGCACCCCAACTCACCTTTCCCCTTAAGCAAGCATAAGTTGGTTTTCTAAATTTGAGACCCTGTTCTGTTTTGTAATTCAGTGCCTTTGTAGCCAAGTTTACATTCCGTGTATTAGTGATATCTTATGACGTTTCTTTTTCTGTGTGACTTATTTCAGTTAGAATCATCATACCTGAATCCACTCATTATGCTGCTACGGGCATGATGACATAGATTTTATTGCTGAGTGATATTGCATTGTACGTAAGTACCACAACTTTTTTATCCATTTTTCGCTTTCTGCGATATTGAACTTGTACCGTAAAGGAGGTTCTTGTAAACAGAGCTGTCCCAAACTTTGGGGTGGCTGTGTCTTTTTGATTTTAATTTCCCTAAGCTATAGGACCATAAGTGGAAGTGCCCTAGCCTCTGTTGGTTTGTTTTTTACATGTTTTAGGAAACACCATACACTTCTCCGGAGTGGCTGTTGGCAATTTACATCCCGCCCATCAGCATAACAAGGCTCCCAGTTCTCCAACGCCTGTAATGCCTTTCTGGATTTTACACTTTTTTCAGATGGCCCTTTTGACCCAGCGGAAGTGAGACTTCATTGTAGTGCAGATTTCCTTTGCAAGCTTGCTTGGTTGGCCAAAAAGTGCGTATGCTTTTTTTCCTGAATATATTCAGGAAAAAACGCATACGCCCTTTTTGGCCAAGTGCATCATTGTGGACGTTCTGCCTCATTTCCTATGCTTTAAATGCAATTCCTGTCTACCTCCTGAAATCGGTTTCCTGCAATTCTGCCGCGCTTTCAATCCTCTTGGCAGCCTTACTTCAGTATATTTTTGGACGATAGCTGTCATTTATAACTCTGCAGGTTTGTGAATTACAGTGCCCCAGAGCTGCTTTCTTAAACTCGCTTTCTTGTGAGCTGGCCGCAAAACCGCAAGATTCCTTCAGGCCCTAATCTGGTTCCGGCACGGCACGCTGAACCTTTGGTTAATTCCTCTTCCTGGTGGGAAATGGGAGTTAAATTTGCCCGTCCAGACACCTGCAGCTAGTCTCTCATTGGTTCTCCCTATTCCTGTTCATCTTCCGTGGAATTTGCAAACTGGGCCAAACAGGAGGTTAAAGGCACTGACTCTCCAAGTCGGGAGAGTGTTAGTAAAGCGTCTGGAATGTTGCACCCGAGTACCAGGGGACGAGAACTGAGACATATTTCAACACGTCTCCCGATCACACGGTTGATCATACTCTGGGTTCCACATGCATGTTTTAGCTGAAGGAAGAATCCCTTAAACCTGGAGAGTTGAGACCCGTGGAATGGGTACCATGCAATATGACTTCAAAGGGTCTTCATTTGCTCACCAAACCTCTCCAATCCTATCACTGCTGCGTTTATGCCCCTGTACACACGCTTGATTCTCTTTCAGAGACATAGCAATCTTTAGGTTTTAAGATACTTACTAGTCAGGTACATTATAAGGTGTTTAACATGGGGTTTTGAGTCCATTTCGTTGAGCAAGGAGTACCTCTTGTCTATTCCATATTTGGCTTAAGGAACTTTATCTGTGCTCATTTCAATCTCTGGTTTTATGCAGCACCCCAACTCACCTTTCCCCTTAAGCAAGCATAAGTTGATTTTCTAAATTTGAGACCCTGTTCTGTTTTGTAATCCAGTTCCTGTGTAGCCAAGTTTACATTCCGTGTATTAGTGATATCTTATGATGTTTCTTTTTCTGTGTGACTTATTTCAGTTAGAATCATCATACCTGAACCCACTCATTTTCTGCTACGTGCCTGATGACATAGATTTCATTGCTGAGTGATATTGCATTGTACGTAAGTACCACAACTTCTTTATCCATTTTTCACTTTCTGCAATATTGAACTTGTACCGTAAACGAGGTTCTTGTAAACAGAGCCATCCCAAACTTTGGGGTGGCTGTGTCTTTTTGATTTTAATTTCCCTAAGCTATAGGACCATAAGTGGAAGTGCCCTAGGCTCTGTTGATTTGTTTTTTAGATGTTTCAGGAAACACCATACACTTCTCCTGAGTGGCTGTTGGCAATTTACATCCCACCCATCAGCATAACAAGTTCTCCATGGCCTGTCCTGCCTTTCTGGAGTTTACACTTTTTTCAGATGGCCCTTTTGACCAGGCGGAAGTGAGACTTCATTGTAGTGCAGATTTCCTTTGCAAGCTTGCTTCGTTGGCCAAAAAGGGCGTATGCGTTTTTTCCTGAATATATTCAGGAAAAAACGCATACGCCCTTTTTGGCCAAGTGCATCATTGTCGACGTTCTGCCTCTTTTCCTATGCTTTAAATGCAATTCCAGTCTACCTCCTGAAATCGGTTTCCTGCAATTCTGCCCCGCTTTCAAGTCCTCTTGGCAGCCTTACTTCAGTATATTTTTGGACGATAGCTGTCATTTATAACTCTGCAGGTTTGTCAATTACAGTGTCCCTGAGCTCTTTTCTTCAACTCGCTTTCTTGTGAGCTGGCTGCAACACCGCAGGATTGCTTCAGGCCCTAATCTGGTTCCGGCACGGCACGCTGAGCCTTTGGATAATTCCTCTTCCTGGTGGGAAATGAGAGTTAAATTTGCCCGTCCAGACACCTCCAGCTAGTCTCTCATTGGTTCTCCCTATTCCTGTTCATCTTCCGCAGAAATTGCAAACTGGGCCAAACAGGAGTTTAAAGGCACTGACTCTCCAAGTCGGGAGAGTGTTAGTAAAGCGTCTGGAATGTTGCACCCGAGTACCAGGGGACGAGAACTGAGACATATTTGAACACGTCTCCCGATCACATGGTTGATCATACTCTGGGTTCCACATGCATGATTTAGCTGAAGGAAGAATCCCTTAAACCTGGAGAGTTGAGACCCGTGGAATGGGTACCATGCAATATGACTTCAAAGGGTCTTCATTTGCTCACCGAACCTCTCCAATCCTATCACTGCTGCGTTTATGCCCCTGTACACACGCTTGATTCTTTTTCGGAGACATAGCGATCCATAGGTTTTAAGATACTTACTAGTCAGATACATTCTTAGGCGTTTAATATGGGGTGTTGAGTCCATTTCGTTGAGCAAGGAATAGCTCTTGTCTATTACATATTTGGCTTAAGGAACTTTATCTGTGCTCATTTCAATCTCTGGTTTTATGCAGCACCCCAACTCACCTTTCCGCTTAAGCAAGCATAAGTTGGTTTTCTAAATTTGAGACCCTGTTCTGTTTTGTAATTCAGTGCCTGTGTAGCCAAGTTTACATTCCGTGTATTAGTGATATCTTATGACGTTTCTTTTTCTGTGTGACTTATTTCAGTTAGAATCATCATACCTGAATCCACTCATTATGCTGCTACGGGCATGATGACATAGATTTCATTGCTGAGTGATATTGCATTGTACGTAAGTACCACAACTTCTTTATCCATTTTTCGCTTTCTGCGATATTGAACTTGTACCGTAAATGAGGTTCTTGTAAACAGAGCTGTCCCAAACTTTGGGGTGGCTGTGTCTTTTTGATTTTAATTTCCCTAAGCTATAGGACCATAAGTGGAAGTGCCCTAGGCTCTGTTGCTTTGTTTTTTAGATGTTTCAGGAAACACCATACACTTCTCCCCAGTGGCTGTTGGGAGTTTACATCCCGCACATTAGCATAACAAGGCTCCCAGTTCTCCATGGCCTGTCCTGCCTTTCTGGATTTTACACTTTTTTCAGATGGCCCCTTTGACCGCGGGGAAGTGAGACTTCATTGTAGTGCAGATTTCCTTTGCAAGCTTGCTTGGTTGGCCAAAAAGGGCGTATGCGTTTTTTCCTGAATATATTCAGGAAAAAACGCATATGCCCTTTTTGGCTAAGTGCATCATTGTGGACGTTCTGCCCCATTTCCTATGCTTTAAATGCAATTCCTGTCTACCTCCTGAAATCGGTTTCCTGCAATTCTGCCCGGCTTTCAAGTCCTCTTGGCAGCCTTACTTCAGTATATTTTTGGATGATAGCTGTCATTTATAACTCTGCAGGTTTGTGAATTACAGTGCCCCTGAGCTCCTTTCTTCAACTCGCTTTCTTGTGAGCTGGCCGCAACACCGCAGGATTCCTTCAGGCCCTAAACTGGTTCCGGCACGGCACGCTGAGCCTTTGGTTAATTCCTCTTCCTGGTGGGAAATGGGAGTTAAATTTGCCCGTCCAGACACCTCCAGCTAGTCTCTCATTGGTTCTCCCTATTCCTGTTCATCTTCCGCGGAATTTGCAAACTGGGCCAAACAGGAGGTTAAAGGCACTGACTCTCCAAGTCGGGAGAGTGTTAGTAAAGCGTCTGGAATGTTGCACCCGAGTACCAGGGGACGAGAACTGAGACATATTTCAAAACGTCTCCCGATCACACGGTTGATCATACTCTGGGTTCCACATGCATGTTTTAGCTGAAGGAAGAATCCCTTAAACCTGGAGAGTTGAGACCCGTGGAATGGGTACCATGCAATATGACTTCAAAGGGTCTTCATTTGCTCACCGAACCTCTCCAATCCTATCACTGCTGCGTTTATGCCCCTGTACTCACGCTTGATTCTCTTTCAGAGACATAGCAATCTTTAGGTTTTAAGATACTTACTAGTCAGGTACATTATAAGGTGTTTAACATGGGGCTTTGAGTCCATTTCGTTGAGCAAGGAGTACCTCTTGTCTATTCCATATTTGGCTTAAGGAACTTTATCTGTGCTCATTTCAATCTCTGGTTTTATGCAGCACCCCAACTCACCTTTCCCCTTAAGCAATCATAAGTTGGTTTTCTAAATTGGAGACCCTGTTCTGTTTTGTAATCCAGTTCCTGTGTAGCCAAGTTTACATTCCGTGTATTAGTGATATCTTATGATGTTTCTTTTTCTGTGTGACTTATTTCAGTTAGCATCATCATACCTGAATCCACTCATTATGCTGCTACGGGCCTGATGACATAGATTTCATTGCTGAGTGATATTGCATTGTACGTAAGTACCACAACTTCTTTATCCATTTTTCACTTTCTGTGATATTGAACTTGTCCCGTAAACGAGTTTCTTGTAAACAGAGCCGTCCCAAACGTTGGGGTGGCTGTGTCTTTTTGATTTTAATTTCCCTAATCTATAGGGCCATAAGTGGAAGTGCCCTAGGCTCTGTTGCTTTGTTTTTTAGATGTTTCAGGAAACACACCATACACTTCTCCCAAGTGGCTGTTGGCAATATACATCCCGCCCATCAGCATAACAAGGCTCCCAGTTCTCCATGGCCTGTCCTGCCTTTCTGGATTTTACACTTTTTTCAGTGGTCCTTTTGACCGGGGGGAAGTGAGACTTCATTGTAGTGCAGATTTCCTTTGCAAGCTTGCTTGGTTGGCCAAAAAGTGCGTATGCGTTTTTTCCTGAATATATTCAGGAAAAAACGCATACGCCCTTTTTGGCCAAGTGCATCATTGTCGACGTTCTGCCTCTTTTCCTATGCTTTAAGTGCAATTCCAGTCTACCTCCTGAAATCGGTTTCCTGCAATTTTGCCCCACTTTCAAGTCCTCTTGGCAGCCTTACTTCAGTATATTTTTGGACGATAGCTGTCATTTATAACTCTGCAGGTTTGTGAATTACAGTGCCCCTGAGCTCCTTTCTTCAACTCGCTTTCTTGTGAGCTGGCCGCAACACCGCAGGATTGCTTCAGGCCCTAATCTGGTTCCGGCACGGCACGCTGAGCCTTTGGTTAATTCCTCTTCCTGGTGGGAAATGAGAGTTAAATTTGCCCGTCCAGACACCTCCAGCTAGTCTCTCATTGGTTCTCCCTATTCCTGTTCATCTGCCGCAGAAATTGCAAACAGGGCCAAACAGGAGGTTAAAGGCACTGACTCTCCCAGTCGGGAGAGTGTTAGTAAAGCGTCTGGAATGTTGCACCCGAGTACCAGGGGACGAGTCCTGAGACATATTGGAACACGTCTCCCGATCACACGGTTGATCATACTCTGGGTTCCACATGCATGATTTAGCTGAAGGAAGAATCCCTTAAACCTGGAGAGTTGAGACCCGTGGAATGGGTACCATGCAATATGACTTCAAAGCGTCTTCATTTGCTCACCGAACCTCTCCAATCCTATCACTGCTGCGTTTATGCCCCTGTACACACGCTTGATTCTCTTTCGGAGGCATAGCGATCCATAGGTTTTAAGATACTTACTAGTCACGTACATTCTTAGGCATTTAATATGGGGTGTTGAGTCCATTTCGTTGAGGAAGGAGTAGCTCTGGTCTATTACATATTTGGCTTAAGGAACTTTATCTGTGCTCATTTCAACCTCTGGTTTTATGCAGCACTCCAACTCACCTTTCCCCTTAAGCAAGCATAAGTTGGTTTTCTAAATTTGAGACCCTGTTCTGTTTTGTAATCCAGTTCCTGTGTAGCCAAGTTTACATTCCGTGTATTAGTGATATCTTATGACGTTTCTTTTTCTGTGTGACTTATTTCAGTTAGAATCATCATACCTGAATCCACTCATTATGCTGCTACGGGCCTGATGACATAGATTTCATTGCTGAGTGATATTGAATTGTACGTAAGTACCATACCTTCTTTATCCATTTTTCGCTTTCTGCGATATTGAACTTGTACCATAAACGTGGTTCTTGTAAACAGAGCCGTCCCAAACGTTGGGGTGGCTGTGTCTTTTTGATTTTAATTTCCCTAAGCTATAGAACCATAAGTGGAAGTGCCCTAGGCTCTGTTGCTTTGTATTTTAGATGTTTCAGGAAACACCATACACTTCTCCCGAGGGGCTGTTGGGAAATTACATCCCGCCCATCAGCATAACAAGGCTCCCAGTGCTCCATGGCCTGTCCTGCCTTTCTGGATTTTACACTTTTTTCAGATGTCCCTTTTGACCGGGGGGAAGTGAGACTTCATTGTAGTGCAGATTTCTTTTGCAAGCTTGCTTGGTTGGCCAAAAAGGGCGTATGCGTTTTTTCCTGAATATATTCAGGAAAAAATGCATACGCCCTTTTGGCCAAGTGCATCATTGTCCACGTTCTACCTCTTTTCCTATGCTTTAAATGCAATTCCAGTCTACCTCCTGAAATCGGTTTCCTGCAATTCTGCCCTGCTTTCAAGTCCTCTTGGCAGCCTTACTTCAATATATTTTTGGACGATAGCTGTCATTTATAACTCTGCAGGTTTGTGAATTACAGTGCCCCTGAGCTCGTTTCTTCAAATCTCTTTCTTGTGAGCTGGCCGCAACACCGCAGGATTGCTTCAGGCCCTAATCTGGTTCCGGCACGGCACGCTGAGCCTTTGGTTAATTCCTCTTCCTGGTGGGAAATGAGAGTTAAATTTGTCCGTCCAGACACCTCCAGCTAGTCTCTCATTGGTTCTCCCTATTCCTGTTCATCTTCCGCAGAAATTGCAAACTGGGCCAAACAGGAGGTTAAAGGCACTGACTCTCCAAGTCGGGAGAGTGTTAGTAAAGCGTCTGGAATGTTGCACCCGAGTACAAGGGGATGAGAACTGAGACATTGGAACACGTCTCCCGATCACACGGTTGATCATACTCTGGGTTCCACATGCATGTTTTAGCTGAAGGAAGAATCCCTTAAACCTGGAGAGTTGAGACCCGTGGAATGGGTACCATGCAATATGACTTCAAAGGGTCTTCATTTTCTCACCGAACCTCTCCAATCCTATCACTGCTGCGTTTATGCCCCTGTACACACGCTTGATTCTCTTTCGGAGACATAGCGATCCATAGGTTTTAAGATACTTACTAGTCAGGTACATTCTTAGGCGTTTAATATGGGGTGTTGAGTCCATTTCGTTGAGCAAGGAGTAGCTCTTGTCTATTACATATTTGGCTTAAGGAACTTTATCTGTGCTCATTTCAATCTCTGGTTTTATGCAGCACCCCAACTCACCTTTCCCCTTAAGCAATCATAAGTTGGTTTTCTAAATTGGAGACCCTGTTCTGTTTTGTAATCCAGTTCCTGTGTAGCCAAGTTTACATTCCGTGTATTAGTGATATCTTATGATGTTTCTTTTTCTGTGTGACTTATTTCAGTTAGCATCATCATACCTGAATCCACTCATTATGCTGCTACGGGCCTGATGACATAGATTTCATTGCTGAGTGATATTGCATTGTACGTAAGTACCACAACTTCTTTATCCATTTTTCACTTTCTGTGATATTGAACTTGTCCCGTAAACGAGTTTCTTGTAAACAGAGCCGTCCCAAACGTTGGGGTGGCTGTGTCTTTTTGATTTTAATTTCCCTAATCTATAGGGCCATAAGTGGAAGTGCCCTAGGCTCTGTTGCTTTGTTTTTTAGATGTTTCAGGAAACACACCATACACTTCTCCCAAGTGGCTGTTGGCAATATACATCCCGCCCATCAGCATAACAAGGCTCCCAGTTCTCCATGGCCTGTCCTGCCTTTCTGGATTTTACACTTTTTTCAGTGGTCCTTTTGACCGGGGGGAAGTGAGACTTCATTGTAGTGCAGATTTCCTTTGCAAGCTTGCTTGGTTGGCCAAAAAGTGCGTATGCGTTTTTTCCTGAATATATTCAGGAAAAAACGCATACGCCCTTTTTGGCCAAGTGCATCATTGTCGACGTTCTGCCTCTTTTCCTATGCTTTAAGTGCAATTCCAGTCTACCTCCTGAAATCGGTTTCCTGCAATTTTGCCCCACTTTCAAGTCCTCTTGGCAGCCTTACTTCAGTATATTTTTGGACGATAGCTGTCATTTATAACTCTGCAGGTTTGTGAATTACAGTGCCCCTGAGCTCCTTTCTTCAACTCGCTTTCTTGTGAGCTGGCCGCAACACCGCAGGATTGCTTCAGGCCCTAATCTGGTTCTGGCACGGCACGCTGAGCCTTTGGTTAATTCCTCTTCCTGGTGGGAAATGAGAGTTAAATTTGCCCGTCCAGACACCTCCAGCTAGTCTCTCATTGGTTCTCCCTATTCCTGTTCATCTGCCGCAGAAATTGCAAACAGGGCCAAACAGGAGGTTAAAGGCACTGACTCTCCCAGTCGGGAGAGTGTTAGTAAAGCGTCTGGAATGTTGCACCCGAGTACCAGGGGACGAGTCCTGAGACATATTGGAACACGTCTCCCGATCACACGGTTGATCATACTCTGGGTTCCACATGCATGATTTAGCTGAAGGAAGAATCCCTTAAACCTGGAGAGTTGAGACCCGTGGAATGGGTACCATGCAATATGACTTCAAAGCATCTTCATTTGCTCACCGAACCTCTCCAATCCTATCACTGCTGCGTTTATGCCCCTGTACACACGCTTGATTCTCTTTCGGAGGCATAGCGATCCATAGGTTTTAAGATACTTACTAGTCAGGTACATTCTTAGGCATTTAATATGGGGTGTTGAGTCCATTTCGTTGAGGAAGGAGTAGCTCTGGTCTATTACATATTTGGCTTAAGGAACTTTATCTGTGCTCATTTCAACCTCTGGTTTTATGCAGCACTCCAACTCACCTTTCCCCTTAAGCAAGCATAAGTTGGTTTTCTAAATTTGAGACCCTGTTCTGTTTTGTAATCCAGTTCCTGTGTAGCCAAGTTTACATTTCGTGTATTAGTGATATCTTATGATGTTTCTTTTTCTGTGTGACTTATTTCAGTTAGAATCATCATACCTGAATCCACTCATTATGCTGCTACGGGCCTGATGACATAGATTTCATTGCTGAGTGATATTGAATTGTACGTAAGTACCATACCTTCTTTATCCATTTTTCGCCTTCTGCGATATTGAACTTGTACCATAAACGCGGTTCTTGTAAACAGAGCCGTCCCAAACTTTGGGGTGGCTGTGTCTTTTTGATTTTAATTTCCCTAAGCTATAGAACCATAAGTGGAAGTGCCCTAGGCTCTGTTGCTTTGTTTTTTAGATGTTTCAGGAAACACCATACACTTCTCCCGAGTGGCTGTTGGGAAATTACATCCCTCCCATCAGCATAACAAGGCTCCCAGTGCTCCATGGCCTGTCCTGCCTTTCTGGATTTTACACTTTTTTCAGATGTCCCTTTTGACCGGGGGGAAGTGAGACTTCATTGCAGTGCAGATTTCCTTTGCAAGCTTGCTTGGTTGGCCAAAAAGGGCGTATGCGTTTTTTCCTGAATATATTCAGGAAAAAATGCATACGCCCTTTTGGCCAAGTGCATCATTGTCCACGTTCTACCTCTTTTCCTATGCTTTAAATGCAATTCCAGTCTACCTCCTGAAATCGGTTTCCTGCAATTCTGCCCTGCTTTCAAGTCCTCTTGGCAGCCTTACTTCAATATATTTTTGGACGATAGCTGTCATTTATAACTCTGCAGGTTTGTGAATTACAGTGCCCCTGAGCTCGTTTCTTCAAATCTCTTTCTTGTGAGCTGGCCGCAACACCGCAGGATTGCTTCAGGCCCTAATCTGGTTCCGGCACGGCACGCTGAGCCTTTGGTTAATTCCTCTTCCTGGTGGGAAATGAGAGTTAAATTTGTCCGTCCAGACACCTCCAGCTAGTCTCTCATTGGTTCTCCCTATTCCTGTTCATCTTCCGCAGAAATTGCAAACTGGGCCAAACAGGAGGTTAAAGGCACTGACTCTCCAAGTCGGGAGAGTGTTAGTAAAGCGTCTGGAATGTTGCACCCGAGTACAAGGGGATGAGAACTGAGACATTGGAACACGTCTCCCGATCACACGGTTGATCATACTCTGGGTTCCACATGCATGTTTTAGCTGAAGGAAGAATCCCTTAAACCTGGAGAGTTGAGACCCGTGGAATGGGTACCATGCAATATGACTTCAAAGGGTCTTCATTTTCTCACCGAACCTCTCCAATCCTATCACTGCTGCGTTTATGCCCCTGTACACACGCTTGATTCTCTTTCGGAGACATAGCGATCCATAGGTTTTAAGATACTTACTAGTCAGGTACATTCTTAGGCGTTTAATATGGGGTGTTGAGTCCATTTCGTTGAGCAAGGAGTAGCTCTTGTCTATTACATATTTGGCTTAAGGAACTTTATCTGTGCTCATTTCAATCTCTGGTTTTATGCAGCACCCCAACTCACCTTTCCCCTTAAGCAATCATAAGTTGGTTTTCTAAATTGGAGACCCTGTTCTGTTTTGTAATCCAGTTCCTGTGTAGCCAAGTTTACATTCCGTGTATTAGTGATATCTTATGATGTTTCTTTTTCTGTGTGACTTATTTCAGTTAGCATCATCATACCTGAATCCACTCATTATGCTGCTACGGGCCTGATGACATAGATTTCATTGCTGAGTGATATTGCATTGTACGTAAGTACCACAACTTCTTTATCCATTTTTCACTTTCTGTGATATTGAACTTGTCCCGTAAACGAGTTTCTTGTAAACAGAGCCGTCCCAAACGTTGGGGTGGCTGTGTCTTTTTGATTTTAATTTCCCTAATCTATAGGGCCATAAGTGGAAGTGCCCTAGGCTCTGTTGCTTTGTTTTTTAGATGTTTCAGGAAACACACCATACACTTCTCCCAAGTGGCTGTTGGCAATATACATCCCGCCCATCAGCATAACAAGGCTCCCAGTTCTCCATGGCCTGTCCTGCCTTTCTGGATTTTACACTTTTTTCAGTGGTCCTTTTGACCGGGGGGAAGTGAGACTTCATTGTAGTGCAGATTTCCTTTGCAAGCTTGCTTGGTTGGCCAAAAAGTGCGTATGCGTTTTTTCCTGAATATATTCAGGAAAAAACGCATACGCCCTTTTTGGCCAAGTGCATCATTGTCGACGTTCTGCCTCTTTTCCTATGCTTTAAGTGCAATTCCAGTCTACCTCCTGAAATCGGTTTCCTGCAATTTTGCCCCACTTTCAAGTCCTCTTGGCAGCCTTACTTCAGTATATTTTTGGACGATAGCTGTCATTTATAACTCTGCAGGTTTGTGAATTACAGTGCCCCTGAGCTCCTTTCTTCAACTCGCTTTCTTGTGAGCTGGCCGCAACACCGCAGGATTGCTTCAGGCCCTAATCTGGTTCTGGCACGGCACGCTGAGCCTTTGGTTAATTCCTCTTCCTGGTGGGAAATGAGAGTTAAATTTGCCCGTCCAGACACCTCCAGCTAGTCTCTCATTGGTTCTCCCTATTCCTGTTCATCTGCCGCAGAAATTGCAAACAGGGCCAAACAGGAGGTTAAAGGCACTGACTCTCCCAGTCGGGAGAGTGTTAGTAAAGCGTCTGGAATGTTGCACCCGAGTACCAGGGGACGAGTCCTGAGACATATTGGAACACGTCTCCCGATCACACGGTTGATCATACTCTGGGTTCCACATGCATGATTTAGCTGAAGGAAGAATCCCTTAAACCTGGAGAGTTGAGACCCGTGGAATGGGTACCATGCAATATGACTTCAAAGCGTCTTCATTTGCTCACCGAACCTCTCCAATCCTATCACTGCTGCGTTTATGCCCCTGTACACACGCTTGATTCTCTTTCGGAGGCATAGCGATCCATAGGTTTTAAGATACTTACTAGTCAGGTACATTCTTAGGCATTTAATATGGGGTGTTGAGTCCATTTCGTTGAGGAAGGAGTAGCTCTGGTCTATTACATATTTGGCTTAAGGAACTTTATCTGTGCTCATTTCAACCTCTGGTTTTATGCAGCACTCCAACTCACCTTTCCCCTTAAGCAAGCATAAGTTGGTTTTCTAAATTTGAGACCCTGTTCTGTTTTGTAATCCAGTTCCTGTGTAGCCAAGTTTACATTTCGTGTATTAGTGATATCTTATGATGTTTCTTTTTCTGTGTGACTTATTTCAGTTAGAATCATCATACCTGAATCCACTCATTATGCTGCTACGGGCCTGATGACATAGATTTCATTGCTGAGTGATATTGAATTGTACGTAAGTACCATACCTTCTTTATCCATTTTTCGCCTTCTGCGATATTGAACTTGTACCATAAACGCGGTTCTTGTAAACAGAGCCGTCCCAAACTTTGGGGTGGCTGTGTCTTTTTGATTTTAATTTCCCTAAGCTATAGAACCATAAGTGGAAGTGCCCTAGGCTCTGTTGCTTTGTTTTTTAGATGTTTCAGGAAACACCATACACTTCTCCCTAGTGGCTGTTGGGAAATTACATCCCTCCCATCAGCATAACAAGGCTCCCAGTGCTCCATGGCCTGTCCTGCCTTTCTGGATTTTACACTTTTTTCAGATGTCCCTTTTGACCGGGGGGAAGTGAGACTTCATTGCAGTGCAGATTTCCTTTGCAAGCTTGCTTGGTTGGCCAAAAAGGGCGTATGCGTTTTTTCCTGAATATATTCAGGAAAAAATGCATACGCCCTTTTGGCCAAGTGCATCATTGTCCACGTTCTACCTCTTTTCCTATGCTTTAAATGCAATTCCAGTCTACCTCCTGAAATCGGTTTCCTGCAATTCTGCCCTGCTTTCAAGTCCTCTTGGCAGCCTTACTTCAATATATTTTTGGACGATAGCTGTCATTTATAACTCTGCAGCTTTGTGAATTACAGTGCCCCTGAGCTCGTTTCTTCAAATCTCTTTCTTGTGAGCTGGCCGCAACACCGCAGGATTGCTTCAGGCCCTAATCTGGTTCCGGCACGGCACGCTGAGCCTTTGCTTAATTCCTCTTCCTGTTGGGAAATGAGAGTTAAATTTGCCCGTCCAGAAACCTCCAGCTAGTCTCTCATTGGTTCTCCCTATTCCTGTTCATCTTCCGCAGAAATTGCAAACTGCGCAAAACAGGAGTTTAAAGGCACTGACTCTACAAGTCGGGAGAGTGTTAGTAAAGCGTCTGGAATGTTGCACCCAAGTACCAGGGGATGAGAACTGAGACATTGGAACACGTCTCCCGATCACACGGTTGATCATACTGTGGGTTCCACATGCACGTTTTAGCTGAAGGAAGAATCCCTTAAACCTGGAGAGTTGAGACCCGTGGAATGGGTACCATGCAGTATGACTTCAAAGGGTCTTCATTTTCTCACCGAACCTCTCCAATCCTATCACTGCTGCGTTTATGCCCCTGTACACACGCTTGATTCTCTTTCGGAGACATAGCAATCCATAGTTTTAAGATACTTACTAGTCAGGTACATTCTCAGGCGTTTAATATGGGGTGTTGAGTCCATTTCGTTGAGCAAGGTGTAGCTCTTGTTTATTCCATATTTGGCTTAAGGAACTTTATCTGTGCTCATTTCAATCTCTGGTTTTATGCAGCACCCCAACTCACCTTTCCCCTTAAGCAAGCATAAGTTGGTTTTCTAAATTTGAGACCCTGTTCTGTTTTGTAATCCAGTTCCTGTGTAGCCAAGTTTACATTCCGTGTATTAGTGATATCTTATGATGTTTCTTTTTCTGTGTGACTTATTTCAGTTAGAATCATCATACCTGAATCCACTCATTATGCTGCTATGGGCCTGATGACATAGATTTCATTGCTGAGTGATATTGCATTGTACGTAAGTAAAACAACTTCGTTATTCATTTTTCTCTTTATGCGATATTGAACTTGTACCGTAAACGAGGTTCTTGTAAACAGAGCCGTCCCAAACTTTGGGGTGGCTGTGTCTTTTTTATTTTAATTTCCCTAAGCTATAGGACCATAAGTGGAAGTGCCCTAGGCTCTGTTGCTTTGTTTTAGATGTTCCAGGAAACACCATACACTTCTCCTGAGTGGCTGTTGGCAATTTACATCCCGCCCATCAGCATAACAAGGCTCCCAGTTCTCCATGGCCTGTCCTGCCTTTCTGGATTTTACACTTTTTTCAGATGGCCCTTTTGACCGGGGGGAAGTGAGACTTCATTGTAGTGCAGATTTCCTTTGCAAGCTTGCTTGGTTGGCCAAAAAGGGCGTATGCGTTTTTTCCTGAATATATTCAGGAAAAAACGCATACGCCCTTTTTGGCCAAGTGCATCATTGTCGACGTTCTGCCTCTTTTCCTATGCTTTAAATGCAATTCCAGTCTACCACCTGAAATCGGTTTCGTGCAATTCTGCCCCGCTTTCAAGTCCTCTTGGCAGCCTTACTTCAGTATATTTTTGGATGATAGCTGTCATTTATAACTCTGCAGGTTTGTGAATTACAGTGCCCCTGAGCTCCTTTCTTCAACTCGCTTTCTTGTGAGCTGGCCGCAACACCGCAAGAGTGCTTCATGCCATAATCTGTTTCTGGCATGGCACGCTGAGCCTTTGGTTAATTCCTCTTCCTGGTGGGAAATGAGAGTTAAATTTGCCCGTCCAGACACCTCAGGCTAGTCTCTCATTGGTTCTCCCTATACCTGTTCATCCTCCATAGAAATTTCAAACTGGGCCAAACAGGAGGTTAAAGGCACTGACTCTCCATGTCGGGAGAGTGTTAGTTAAACTTCTGGAATGTTGCACCCGAGTACCAGGGGACGAGAACTGAGACATATTGGAACACATCTCCCGATCACACGGTTGATCATACTCTGGGTTCCACATGCATGTTTTAGCTGAAGGAAGAATCCCTTAAACCTGGAGAGTTGAGACCCGTGTAATGGGTACCATACAATACGACTTCAAAGGGTCTTCATTTGCTCACCAAAACTCTCCAATCCTATCACTGCTGGGTTTATGCCCCTGTACTCACGATTGATTCACTTTCAGAGACATAGCAATCCATAGGTTTTAAGATACTTACTACTCAGGTACATTATTAGGCGTTTAATATGGGGTTTTGAGTCCATTTCGTTGAGCAAGGAGTAGCTCTTGTCTATTACATATTTGGCTTAAGGAACTTTATCTGTGCTCATTTCAATCTCTGGTTTTATGCGGCACCCCAACTCACCTTTCCCCTTAAGCAAGCATAAGTTGGTTTTCTAAATTTGAGACTCTGTTCTGTTTTGTAATCCAGTTCCTGTGTAGCCAAGTTTACATTCCGTGTATTAGTGATATCTTATGATGTTTCTTATTCTGTGTGACTTATTTCAGTTAGAATCATCATACCTGAATCCACTCTATGCTGCTAAGGTCCTGATGACATACATTTCATTGTTGAGTGATATTGCATTGTACGTAAGTACCACAACTTCTTTATCCATTTTTCACATTCTGTGATATTGAACTTGTACCGTAAACGAGGTTCTTGTAAACAGAGCCGTCCCAAACATTGGGGTGGCTGTGTCTTTTTGATTTTAATTTCCCTAAGCTACAGGACCATAAGTGGAAGTGCCCTAGGCTCTGTTGCTTTGTTTTAGATGTTCCAGGAAACACCATACACTTCTCCCGAGTGGCTGTTGGCAATTTACATCCCGCCCATCAGCATAACAAGGCTCCCAGTTCTCCATGGCCTGTCCTGCCTTTCTGGATTTTACACTTTTTTCAGATGGCCCTTTTGACTGGGGGGAAGTGAGACTTCATTGTAGTGCAGATTTCCTTTGCAAGCTTGCTTGGTTGGCCAAAAAGGGCGTATGCGTTTTTTCCTGAATATATTCAGGAAAAAAAGCATACGCCCTTTTTGGCCAAGTGCATCATTGTCGACGTTCTGCCTCTTTTCCTGTGCTTTAAATGCAAATCCAGTCTACCTCCTGAAATCGGTTTCCTGCAGTTCTGCCCCGCTTTCAAGTCCTCTTGGCAGCCTTACTTCAGTATATTTTTGGACGATAGCTGTCATTTATAACTCTGCAGGTTTGTGAATTACAGTGCCCCTGAGCTCCTTTCTTCAACTCGCTTTCTTGTGAGCTGGCCGTAACACCTCAGGATTGCTTCAGGCCCTAATCTGGTTCCGGCACGGCATGCTGACCCTTTGGTTAATTCCTCTCCCTGGTGGGAAATGAGAGTGAAATTTGCCCGTCCAGACGCCTCCAGCTAGTCTCTCATTTGTTCTCCCTATTCCTGTTCGTCTTCCGCGGAATTTGCAAACTGGGCCAAACAGGAGGTTAAAGGCAATGACTCTCCAAGTCGGGAGAGTGTTAGTAAAGCATCTGGAATGTTGCACCCGAGTACCAGGGGAGGAAAACTGAGACATATTTGAACACGTCTCCCGATCACACGGTTGATCATACTCTGCGTTCCACATGCATGTTTTAGCTGAAGGAAGAATCCCTTAAACCTGGAGAGTTGAGACCCGTGGAATGGGTACCATGCAATATGACATCAAAGGGTCTTCGTTTGCTCACCGAACCTCTCCAATCCTATCACTGCTGCGTTTATGCCCCTCTACACATGCTTGATTCTCTTTCGGAGACATAGCAATCCATAGATTTTAAGATATTTCTAGTCATGTACATTCTTAGGCGTTTAATATGGGGTTTTGAGTCCATTTCGTTGAGCAAGGAGTAGCTCTTGTCTATTACATACTTGGCTTAAGGAACTTTATTTGTGCTCATTTCAATCTCTGGTTTTATGCAGCACCCCAACTCACCTTTCCCCTTAAGCAAGCATAAGTTGATTTTCTAAATTTGGGACAATGTTCTGTTTTGAAATTCAGTTCCTGTGTAGCCAAGTTTACATTCCGTGTATTAGTGATAACTTATGATGTTTCTGTTTCTGTGTGACTTATTTCAGTTAGAATCATCATACCTGAATCCACTCATTATGCTGCTACGGGCCTGATGACATAGATTTCATTGCTGAGTGATATTGCATTGTACGTAAGTACCACCACTTCTTTATCCATTTTTCACTTTCTGCGATATTGAACTTGTACCGTAAACGAGTTTCTTGTAAACAGAGCCGTCCCAAACTTTGGGGTGGCTGTGTCTTTTTGATTTTAATTTCCCTAAGCTATAGGACCATAAGTGGAAGTGCCCTAGGCTCTGTTGCTTTGTTTTTTAGATGTTTCAGGAAACACCATACACTTCTCCCGAGGGGCTGTTGGCAATTTACATCCCGCCCATCAGCATAACAAGGCTCCCAGTTCTCCATGGCCTGTCCTGCCTTTCTGGATTTTACACTTTTTTCAGGTGGCCCTTTTGACCAGGGAGAAGTGAGACTTCATTGTAGTGTAGTGCAGATTTCCTTTGCAAGCTTGCTTGGTTGGCCAAAAAGGGCGTATGCGTTTTTTCCTGAATATATTCAGGAAAAAAGGCATACCCCCTTTTTGGCCAAGTGCATCATTGTGGACGTTCTGCCTCTTTTCCTATGCTTTAAATGCAATTCTAGTCTACCTCCTGAAATCGGTTTCCTGCAATTCTGCCCCGCTTTCAAGTCCTCTTGGCAGCCTAACTTCAGCATATTTTTGGACGATAGCTACCATTTATAACTCTGCATGTGTGTGAATTACAGTGCCCCTGAGCTCCTTTCTTCAACTCGCTTTCTTGTGAGCTGGCCACAACACCGCAGGATTGCTTCAGGCCCTAATCTGGTGCCGGCACGGCATGGTGAGCCTTTGGTTAATTCCTCTTCGTGGTGGGAAATGAGAGTGAAATTTGCCCGTCCAGACACCTCCAGCTAGTCTCTCATTGGTTCTCCCTATTCCTATTCATCTTCCGCAGAAATTGCAAACTGGGCCAAACAGGAGGTTAAAGGCACTGACTCTCAAAGTCGGGAGAGTGTTAGTAAAGCGTCTGCAATGTTGCACCCGAGTACCAGGGGACGAGAACTGAGACATATTGGAACACGTCTCCCGATCACATGGTTGATCATATTCTGGGTTCCACATGCATGTTTTAGCTGAAGGAAGAATCCCATAAACCTGGAGAGTTGAAACCCGTGGAATGGGTTCCATGCAATATGACTTCGAAGGGTCTTCATTTGCTCACCGAACCTCTCCAATCCTCTCACTGCTGCTTTTATGCCCCTGTACTCACGCTTGATTCTCTTTCAGAGACATAGCAATACATAGGTTTTAAGATACTTACTAGTCAGGTACATTTTTAGGCGTTTAATATGTGGTGTTGAGTCCATTTCGTTGAGCAAGGAGTAGCTCTTGTCTATTACATATTTGGCTTAAGGAACTTTATCTGTGCTCATTTCAATCTCTGGTTTTATGCAGCACCCCAACTCACCTTTCCCCTTAAGCAAGCATAAGTTGGTTTTCTAAATTGGAGACCCTGTTCTGTTTTGTAATCCAGTTCCTGTGTAGACAAGTTTACATTCCGTGTATTAGTGATATCTTATGATGTTTCTTTTTCTGTGTGACTTATTTCAGTTAGAATCATCATACCTGAATCCACTCATTATGCTGCTACGGGCCTGATGACATAGATTTCATTGCTGAGTGATATTGCATTGTACGTAAGTAGCACAACTTCTTTATCCATTTTTCACTTTCTGCGATATTGAACTTGTACCGTAAACGAGGTTCTTGTAAACAGAGCTGTCCCAAACTTTGGGGTGGCTGTGTCTTTTTGATTTTAATTTCCCTAAGCTATAGGACCATAAGTGGAAGTGCCCTAGGCTCTGTTGCTTTGTTTTTTAGATGTTTCAGGAAACACCATACACTTCTCCCGAGTGGCTGTTGGCAATTTACATCCCTCGCATCAGCATAACAAGGCTCCCAGTTCTCCAACGCCTGTCCTGCCTTTCTGGATTTTACACTTTTTTCAGATGGCCCTTTTGACCGCGGGGAAGTGAGACTTCATTTTAGTGCAGATTTTCTTTGTAAGCTTGCTTGGTTGGCCAAAAAGGGCGTATGCGTTTTTTCCTGAATATATTCAGGAAAAAACGCATACGCCCTTTTTGGCCAAGTGCATCATTGTGGAAGTTCTGCCTCTTTTCCTATGCTTTAAATGCAATTCCAGTCTACCTCCTGAAATCGGTTTCCTGCAATTCTGCCCCGCTTTCAAGTCCTCTTGGCAGCCTTACTTCAGTATATTTTTGGACGATAGCTGTCATTTATAACTCTGCAGGATTGTGAATTACAGTGCCCATGAGCTCCTTTCTTCAACTCGCTTTCTTGTGAGCTGGCCGCAACACCGCAGGATTGCTTCAGGCCCTAATCTGGTTCCGGCACCGCACGCTGAGCCTTTGGTTAATTCCTCTTCCTGGTGGGAAATGAGAGTTAAAATTGCCCGTCCAGACACCTCCAGCTAGTCTCTCATTGGTCCTCCTTATCCCTGTTCATCTTCCGCAGAAATTGCAAACTGTGTCAAACAGGAGGTTAAAGGCACTGACTCTCCAAGTCGGGAGAGTGTTAGTAAAGCATCTGGAATGTTGCACCCGAGTACCAGGGGACGAGAACTGAGACATATTTGAACACGTCTCCCGATCACACGGTTGATCATACTTTGTGTTCCACATGCATTTTTTAGCTGAAGGAAGAATCCCTTAAACTTGGAGAGTTGAGACCCGTGGAATGGGTACCATGCAATATGACTTCAAAGGGTCTTCATTTGCTCACCGAACCTCTCCAATCCTATCACTGCTGCGTTTATGCCCCTGTACTCACGCTTGATTCTCTTTCAGAGACATACCAATCCATAAGTTTTAAGATACTTACTAGTCAGGTACATTGTTAGGCGTTTAATATGGGGTTTTGAGTCCATTTCGTTGAGCAAGGAGTAGCCCTTGTCTATTACATATTTGGCTTAAGGAACTTTATCTGTGCTCATTTCAATCTCTGGTTTTATGCAGCACCCCAACTCACCTTTCCCCTTAAGCAAGCATAAGTTGGTTTTCTAAATTTGAGACCCTGTTCTGTTTTGTAATTCAGTGCCTGTGTAGCCAAGTTTACATTCCGTGTATTAGTGATATCTTATGATGTTTCTTTTTCTGTGTGACTTATTTCAGTTAGAATCATCATACCTGAATCCACTCTATGCTTTACAGGCCTGATGACATAGATTTCATTGCTGATTGATATTGCATTGTACGTAAGTACCACAACTTCTTTATCCATTTTTCGCTTTCTGCGATATTGAACTTGTACCGTGACTGAGGTTCTTGTAAACAGAGCTGTCCCAAATTTTGGGGTGGCTGTGTCTTTTTTATTTTAATTTCCCTAAGCTATAGGACCATAAGTGGAAGTGCCCTAGGCTGTGTTCCTCAGTTTTTTAGATGTTTCAGGAAACACCATACACTTCTCCCGAGTGGCTGTTGGCAATTTACATCCTGCCCATCAGCATAACCAGGCTCCCAGTTCTCCATGGCCTGTCCTGCCTTTCTGGATTTTACACTTTTTTCAGATGGCCCTTTTGACCGGGGGGAAGTGAGACTTCATTGTAGTGCAGATTTCCTTTGCAAGCTTGCTTGGTTGGCTAAAAATTGCGTATGCGTTTTGTCCTGAATATATTCAGGAAAAAACGCATACGCCCTTTTTGGCCAGTGCATCATTGTGGACGTTCTGCCTCTTTTCCTATGCTTTAAATGCAATTCCAGTCTACCTCCTGAAATCGGTTTCCTGCAATTCGGCCCCGCTTTCAAGTCCTCTTGGCAGCCTTACTTCAGTATATTTTTGGACAATAACTGTCATTTATAACACTGCAGGTTTGTGAATTACAGTGTCCCTGAGCTCCTTTCTTCAACTCGCTTTCTTGTGAGCTGGCCGCAACACTGCAGGATTGCTTCAGGCCCTAATCTGGTTCCGGCACGGTATGCTGAGCCTTTGGTTAATTCCTCTTCCTGGTGGGAAATGAGAGTTAAATTCGCCCGTCCAGACACCTCCAGCTAGTCTCTCATTGGTTCTCCCTATTTCTGTTCATCTTCCGCAGAAATTGCAAACTGGGCCAAACAGGAGGTTAAAGGCACTGACTCTCCAACTCGGGAGAGTGTTAGTAAAGCGTCTGGAATGTTGCACCCGAGTACCAGGGGACGAGAATGGAGACATATTGGAACACGACTCCCGATCACACGGTTGATCATACTCCGGGTTCCACATGCATGATTTAGCCGAAGGAAGAATCCCTTAAACCTGGAGAGTTGAGACCCGTGGAATGGGTACCATGCAATATGACTTCAAAGGGTCTTCATTTGCTCACCGAACCTCTCCAATCCTATCACTGCTGCGTTTATGCCCCTGTACACACGCTTGATTCTCTTTCGGAGACATAGCGATCCATTGGTTTTAAGATACTTACTAGTCAGGTACATTCTTAGGCGTTTAATATGGGGTGTTGAGTCCATTTTGTTGAGCAAGGAGTAGCTCTTGTCTATTCCATATTTGGCTTAAGGAACTTTATCTGTGCTCATTTCAATCTCTGGTTTTATGCAGCACCCCAACTCACCTTTCCCCTTAAGCAAGCATAAGTTGGTTTTCTACATTTGAGACCCTGTTCTGTTTTGTAATCCAGTTCCTGTGTAGCCAAGTTTACATTCCGTGTATTAGTGATATCTTATGATGTTTCTTTTTCTGTGTGACTTATTTCAGTTAGAATCATCATACCTGAATCCACTCATTATGCTGCTATGGGCCTGATGACATAGATTTCATTGCTGAGTGATATTGCATTGTACGTAAGTACCACAACTTCTTTATCCATTTTTCGCTTTCTGTGAAATTGAACTTGTACCGTAAACGAGGTTCTTGTAAACAGAGCCGTCCCAAACTTTGGGGTGGCTGTGTCTTTTTTATTTTAATTTCCCTAAGCTATAGGACCATAAGTGGAAGTGCCCTAGGCTCTGTTGCTTTGTTTTAGATGTTCCAGGAAACACCATACACTTCTCCTGAGTGGCTGTTGGCAATTTACATCCCGCTCATCAGCATAACAAGGCTCCCAGTTCTCCATGGCCTTTCCTGCCTTTCTGGATTTTACACTTTTTTCAGTGGTCCTTTTGACCGGGGGGAAGTGAGACTTCATTGTAGTGCAGATTTCCTTTGCAAGCTTGCTTGGTTGGCCAAAAAGGGCGTATGCGTATTTTCCTGAATATATTCAGGAAAAAACGCATACGCACTTTTTGGTCAAGTGCATCATTGTCGATGTTCTGCCTCTTTTCCTATGCTTTAAATGCAATTCCAGTCTACCTCCTGAAATCGGTTTCCTGCAATTCTGCCCCGCTTTCAAGTCCTCTTGGCAGCGTTACTTCAATATATTTTTGGACGATAGCTGTCATTTATAACTCTGCAGGTTTGTGAATTACAGTGCCCCTGAGCTCCTTTCTTCAACTCGCTTTCTTTTGAGCTGGCTGCAACACCACAGGATTGCTTCAGGCCCTAATCTGGTTCCGGCACGGCACGCAGAGCCTTTGCTTAATTCCTCTTCCTGTTGGGAAATGAGAGTTAAATTTGCCCGTCCAGAAACCTCCAGCTAGTCTCTCATTGGTTCTCCCTATTCCTGTTCATCTTCCGCAGAAATTGCAAACTGCGCAAAACAGGAGTTTAAAGGCACTGACTCTCCAAGTCGGGAGAGTGTTAGTAAAGCGTCTGGAATGTTGCACCCAAGTACCAGGGGATGAGAACTGAGACATTGGAACACGTCTCCCGATCACACGGTTGATCATACTGTGGGTTCCACATGCATGTTTTAGCTGAAGGAAGAATCCCTTAAACCTGGAGAGTTGAGACCCGTGGAATGGGTACCATGCAGTATGACTTCAAAGGGTCTTCATTTTCTCACCGAACCTCTCCAATCCTATCACTGCTGCGTTTATGCCCCTGTACACACGCTTGATGCTCTTTCGGAGACATAGCAATCCATAGCATTTAAGATACTTACTAGTCAGGTACATTCTCAGGCGTTTAATATGGGGTGTTGAGTCCATTTCGTTGAGCAAGGTGTAGCTCTTGTTTATTCCATATTTGGCTTAAGGAACCTTATCTGTGCTCATTTCAATCTCTGGTTTTATGCAGCACCCCAACTCACCTTTCCCCTTAAGCAAGCATAAGTTGGTTTTCTAAATTTGAGACCCTGTTCTGTTTTGTAATCCAGTTCCTGTGTAGCCAAGTTTACATTCCGTGTATTAGTGATATCTTATGATGTTTCTTTTTCTGTGTGACTTATTTCAGTTAGAATCATCATACCTGAATCCACTCATTATGCTGCTATGGGCCTGATGACATAGATTTCATTGCTGAGTGATATTGCATTGTACGTAAGTACCACAACTTCGTTATTCATTTTTCGCTTTATGCGATACTGAACTTGTACCGTAAACGAGGTTCTTGTAAACAGAGCCATCCCAAACTTTGGGGTGGCTGTGTCTTTTTGATTTTAATTTCCCTAAGCTATAGGACCATAAGTGGAAGTGCCCTAGGCTCTGTTGCTTTGTTTTTTAGATGTTTCAGGAAACACCATACACTTCTCCCAAGTGGCTGTTGGCAATTTACATCCCGCCCATCAGCATAACAAGGCTCCCAGTTCTCCATGGCCTGTCCTGCCTTTCTGGATTTTACACTTTTTTCAGATGGCCCTTTTGACCGGGGGGAAGTGAGACTTCATTGTAGTGCAGATTTCCTTTGCAAGCTTGCTTGGTTGGCCAAAAAGGGCGTATGCGTTTTTTCCTGAATATATTCAGGAAAAAACGCATACGCCCTTTTTGGCCAAGTGCATCATTGTCGACGTTCTGCCTCTTTTCCTATGCTTTAAATGCAATTCCAGTCTACCACCTGAAATCGGTTTCGTGCAATTCTGCCCGGCTTTCAAGTCCTCTTGGCAGCCTTACTTCAGTATATTTTTGGATGATAGCTGTCATTTATAACTCTGCAGGTTTGTGAATTACAGTGCCCCTGAGCTCCTTTCTTCAACTCGCTTTCTTGTGAGCTGGCCGCAACACCGCAGGATTGCTTCATGCCATAATCTGGTTCCGGCATGGCACGCTGAGCCTTTGGTTAATTCCTCTTCCTGGTGGGAAATGAGAGTTAAATTTGCCCGTCCAGACACCTCAGGCTAGTCTCTCATTGGTTCTCCCTATACCTGTTCATCCTCCATAGAAATTTCAAACTGGGCCAAACAGGAGGTTAAAGGCACTGACTCTCCATGTCGGGAGAGTGTTAGTTAAACTTCTGGAATGTTGCACCCGAGTACCAGGGGACGAGAACTGAGACATATTGGAACACATCTCCCGATCACACGGTTGATCATACTCTGGGTTCCACATGCATGTTTTAGCTGAAGGAAGAATCCCTTAAACCTGGAGAGTTGAGACCCGTGTAATGGGTACCATACAATACGACTTCAAAGGGTCTTCATTTGCTCACCAAAACTCTCCAATCCTATCACTGCTGGGTTTATGCCCCTGTACTCACGATTGATTCACTTTCAGAGACATAGCAATCCATAGGTTTTAAGATACTTACTACTCAGGTACATTATTAGGCGTTTAATATGGGGTTTTGAGTCCATTTCGTTGAGCAAGGAGTAGCTCTTGTCTATTCCATATTTGGCTTAAGGAACTTTATCTGTGCTCATTTCAATCTCTGGTTTTATGCAACACCCCAACTCACCTTTCCCCTTAAGCAAGCATAAGTTGGTTTTCTAAATTTGAGACCCTGTTCTGTTTTGTAAACCAGTTCCTGTGTAGCCAAGTTTACATTCCGTGTATTAGTGATATCTTATGATGTTTCTTATTCTGTGTGACTTATTTCAGTTAGAATCATCATACCTGAATCCACTCTATGCTGCTAAGGGCCTGATGACATAGATTTCATTGTTGAGTGATATTGCGTTGTACGTAAGTACCACAACTTCTTTATCCATTTTTCACTTTCTGTGATATTGAACTTGTACCATAAACGAGGTTCTTGTAAACAGAGCTGTCCCAAACATTGGGGTGGCTGTGTCTTTTTGATTTTAATTTCCCTAAGCTACAGGACCATAAGTGGAAGTGCCCTAGGCTCTGTTGCTTTGTTTTAGATGTTCCAGGAAACACCATACACTTCTCCCGAGTGGCTGTTGGCAATTTACATCCCGCCCATCAGCATAACAAGGCTCCCAGTTCTCCATGGCCTGTCCTGCCTTTCTGGATTTTACACTTTTTTCAGATGGCCCTTTTGACTGGGGGGAAGTGAGACTTCATTGTAGTGCAGATTTCCTTTGCAAGCTTGCTTGGTTGGCCAAAAAGGGCGTATGCGTTTTTTCCTGAATATATTCAGGAAAAAAAGCATACGCCCTTTTTGGCAAAGTGCATCATTGTCGACGTTCTGCCTCTTTTCCTGTGCTTTAAATGCAAATCCAGTCTACCTCCTGAAATCGGTTTCCTGCAGTTCTGCCCCGCTTTCAAGTCCTCTTGGCAGCCTTACTTCAGTATATTTTTGGACGATAGCTGTCATTTATAACTCTGCAGGTTTGTGAATTACAGTGCCCCTGAGCTCCTTTCTTCAACTCGCTTTCTTGTGAGCTGGCCGCAACACCGCAGGATTGCTTCAGGCCCTAATCTGGTTCCGGCACGGCACGCTGAGCCTTTGGTTAATTCCTCTCCCTGGTGGGAAATGAGAGTGAAATTTGCCCGTCCAGACGCCTCCAGCTAGTCTCTCATTTGTTCTCCCTATTCCTGTTCGTCTTCCGCGGAATTTGCAAACTGGGCCAAACAGGAGGTTAAAGGCAATGACTCTCCAAGTCGGGAGAGTGTTAGTAAAGCATCTGGAATGTTGCACCCGAGTACCAGGGGAGGAAAACTGAGACATATTTGAACACGTCTCCCGATCACACGGTTGATCATACTCTGCGTTCCACATGCATGATTTAGCCGAAGGAAGAATCCCTTAAACCTGGAGAGTTGAGACCCGTGGAATGGGTACCATGCAATATGACTTCAAAGGGTCTTCATTTGCTCACCGAACCTCTCCAATCCTATCACTGCTGCGTTTATGCCCCTCTACACATGCTTGATTCTCTTTCGGAGACATAGCAATCCATAGATTTTAAGATATTTCTAGTCATGTACATTCTTAGGCGTTTAATATGGGGTTTTGAGTCCATTTCGTTGAGCAAGGAGTAGCTCTTGTCTATTACATATTTGGCTTAAGGAACTTTATTTGTGCTCATTTCAATCTCTGGTTTTATGCAGCACCCCAACTCACCTTTCCCCTTAAGCAAGCATAAGTTGATTTTCTAAATTTGGGACAATGTTCTGTTTTGAAATTCAGTTCCTGTGTAGCCGAGTTTACATTCCGTGTATTAGTGATAACTTATGATGTTTCTTTTTCTGTGTTACTTATTTCAGTTAGAATCATCATACCTGAATCCACTCATTATGCTGCTACGGGCCTGATGACATAGATTTCATTGCTGAGTGATATTGCATTGTACGTAAGTACCACCACTTCTTTATCCATTTTTCACTTTCTGCGATATTGAACTTGTACCATAAACGAGGTTCTTGTAAACAGAGCCGTCCCAAACTTTGGGGTGGCTGTGTCTTTTTGATTTTAATTTCCCTAAGCTATAGGACCATAAGTGGAAGTGCCCTAGGCTCTGTTGCTTTGTTTTTTAGATGTTTCAGGAAGCACCATACACTTCTCCCGAGTGGCTGTTGGCAATTTACATCCCGCCCATCAGCATAACAAGGCTCCCAGTTCTCCATGGCCTGTCCTGCCTTTCTGGATTTTACACTTTTTTCAGGTGGCCCTTTTGACCAGGGAGAAGTGAGACTTCATTGTAGTGTAGTGCAGATTTCCTGTGCAAGCTTGCTTGGTTGGCCAAAAAGGGCGTATGCGTTTTTTCCTGAATATATTCAGGAAAAAAGGCATACCCCCTTTTTGGCCAAGTGCATCATTGTGGACGTTCTGCCTCTTTTCCTATGCTTTAAATGCAATTCCAGTCTACCTCCTGAAATCGGTTTCCTGCAATTCTGCCCCGCTTTCAAGTCCTCTTGGCAGCCTAACTTCAGCATATTTTTGGACGATAGCTACCATTTATAACTCTGCAGGTGTGTGAATTACAGTGCCCCTGAGCTCCTTTCTTCAACTCGCTTTCTTGTGAGCTGGCCACAACACCGCAGGATTGCTTCAGCCCCTAATCTGGTGCCGGCACGGCATGCTGAGCCTTTGGTTAATTCCTCTTCGTGGTGGGAAATGAGAGTGAAATTTGCCCGTCCAGACACCTCCAGCTAGTCTCTCATTGGTTCTCCCTATTCCTATTCATCTTCCGCAGAAATTGCAAACTGGGCCAAACAGGAGGTTAAAGGCACTGACTCTCAAAGTCGGGAGAGTGTTAGTAAAGCGTCTGGAATGTTGCACCCGAGTACCAAGGGACGAGAACTGAGACATATTGGAACACGTCTCCCGATCACATGGTTGATCATATTTTGGGTTCCACATGCATGTTTTAGCTGAAGGAAGAATCCCATAAACCTGGAGAGTTGAAACCCGTGGAATGGGTTCCATGCAATATGACTTCAAAGGGTCTTCATTTGCTCACCGAACCTCTCCAATCCTATCACTGCTGCGTTTATGCCCCTGTAAACACGCTTGATTCTCTTTCAGAGACATAGCAATCCATAGGTTTTAAGATACTTACTAATCAGGTACATTCTTAGGCGTTTAATATGGGGTGTTGAGCCCATTTCGTTGAGCAAGGAGTAGCTCTTGTCTATTAATATTTGGCTTAAGGAACTTTATCTGTGCTCATTTCAATCTCTGGTTTTATGCAGCACCCCAACTCACCTTTCCCCTTAAGCAAGCATAAGTTGGTTTTCTACATTTGAGACCCTGTTCTGTTTTGTAATCCAGTTCCTGTGTAGCCAAGTTTACATTCCGTGTATTAGTGATATCTTATGATGTTTCTTTTTCTGTGTGACTTATTTCAGTTAGAATCATCATACCTGAATCCACTAATTATGCTGCTATGGCCCTGATGCCTTAGATTTCATTGCTGAGTGAAATTGCATTGTACGTAAGTAGCACAATTTCTTTATCCATTTTTCACTCTCTGCGATATTGAACTTGTACCGTAAACGAGGTTCTTGTAAACAGAGCCATCCCAAACTTTGGGGTGGCTGAGTCTTTTTGATTATAATTTCCCTAAGCTATAGGACCATAAGTGGAAGTGCCCTAGGCTCTGTTGCTTTGTTTTTTAGATGTTTCAGGAAACACCATACACTTCTCCCAAGTGGCTGTTGGCAATTTACATCCCACCCATTAGCATAACAAGTCTCACAGTTGTCCATGGCCTGTCCTGCCTTTCTGGATTTTACACTTTTTTCAGATGGCCCTTTTGCCCGGGGGGAAATGAGACTTCATTGTAGTGCAGATTTCCTTTGCAAGCTTGCTTGGTTGGCCAAAAAGGGCGTATGCGTTTTTTCCTGAATATATTCAGGAAAAAACGCATACGTCCTTTTTGGCCAAGTGCATCATTGTCGACGTTCTGCCTCTTTTCCTATGCTTTAAATGCAATTCCAGTCTACCTCCTGAAATCGGTTTCCTGCAATTCTGCTCTGCTTTCAAGTCCTCTTGGCATCCTTACTTCAGTATATTTTTGGACGATAGCTGTCATTTATAACTCTGCAGGTTTGTGAATTACAGTGCCCCTGAGCTCCTTTCTTCAACTCGCTTTCTTGTGAAATGGCCGCAACACAGCAGGATTGCTTCAGGCCCTAATCTGGTTCCGGCACGACACACTGAGCCTTTGGTTAATTCCTCTTCCTGGTGGGAAATGAGAGTTAAATTTGCCCGTCCAGACACCTCCAGCTAGTCTCTCATTGGTTCTCCCTATTCCTGTTCATCTTCCGTGGAATTTGCAAACTGGGCCAAAGAGGAGGTTAAAGGCACTGACTCTCCAAGTCGGGAGAGTGTTAGTAAAGCGTCTGGAATGTTGCACCCGAGTACCAGGGGATGAGAACTGAGACATATTTCAACACGTCTCCCGATCACACGGTTGATCATACTCTGGGTTCCACATGCATGTTTTAGCTGAAGGAAGAATCCCTTAAACCTGGAGAGTTGAGACCCGTGGAATGGGTACCATGCAATATGACTTCAAAGGGTCTTCATTTGCTCACCGAACCTCTCCAATCCTCTCACTGCTGCTTTTATGCCCCTGTACTCACGCTTGATTCTCTTTCAGAGACATAGCAATCCATAGGTTTTAAGATACTTACTAGTCAGGTACATTATTAGGCGTTTAGTATGTGGTGTTGAGTCCATTTCGTTGAGCAAGGAGTAGCTCTTGTCTATTACATATTTGGCTTAAGGAACTTTATCTGTGCTCATTTCAATCTCTGGTTTTATGCAGCACCCCAACTCACCTTTCCCCTTAAGCAAGCATAAGTTGGTTTTCTAAATTGGAGACCCTGTTCTGTTTTGTAATCCAGTTCCTGTGTAGCCAAGTTTACATTCTCTGTATTAGTGATATCTTATGATGTTTCTTTTTCTGTGTGACTTATTTCAGTTAGAATCATCATACCTGAATCCACTCATTATGCTGCTACGGGCCTGATGACATAGATTTCATTGCTGAGTGATATTGCATTGTACGTAAGTAGCACAACTTTTTTATCCATTTTTCACTTTCTGCGATATTGAACTTGTACCGTAAACGAGGTTCTTGTAAACAGAGCTGTCCCAAACTTTGGGGTGGCTGTGTCTTTTTGATTTTAATTTCCCTAAGCTATAGGACCATAAGTGGAAGTGCCCTAGGCTCTGTTGCTTTGTTTTTTAGATGTTTCAGGAAACACCATACACTTCTCCCCAGTGGCTGCTGGCAATTTACATCCCTCGCATCAGCATAACAAGGCTCCCAGTTCTCCATGGCCTGTCCTGCCTTTCTGGATTTTACACTTTTTTCAGATGGCCCTTTTGACCGCGGGGTAGTGAGACTTCATTTTAGTGCAGATTTCCTTTGTAAGCTTGCTTGGTTGGCCAAAAAGGGCGTATGCGTTTTTTCCTGAATATATTCAGGAAAAAACGCATACGCCCTTTTTGGCCAAGTGCATCATTGTGGAAGTTCTGCCTCTTTTCCTATGCTTTAAATGCAATTCCAGTCTACCTCCTGAAATCGGTTTCCTGCAATTCTGCCCCGCTTTCAAGTCCTCTTGGCAGCCTTACTTCAGTATATTTTTGGACGATAGCTGTCATTTATAACTCTGCAGGATTGTGAATTACAGTGCCCATGAGCTTCTTTCTTCAACTCGCTTTCTTGTGAGCTGGCCGCAACACCGCAGGATTGCTTCAGGCCCTAATCTGGTTCCGGCACCGCACGCTGAGCCTTTGTTAATTCCTCTTCCTGGTGGGAAATGAGAGTTAAAATTGCCCGTCCAGACACCTCCAGCTAGTCTCTCATTGGTCCTCCTTATCCCTGTTCATCTTCCGCAGAAATTGCAAACTGTGTCAAACAGGAGGTTAAAGGCACTGACTCTCCAAGTCGGGAGAGTGTTAGTAAAGCATCTGGAATGTTGCACCCGAGTACCAGGGGACGAGAACTGAGACATATTTGAACACGTCTCCCGATCACACGGTTGATCATACTCTGTGTTCCACATGCATTTTTTAGCTGAAGGAAGAATCCCTTAAACTTGGAGAGTTGAGACCCGTGGAATGGGTACCATGCAATATGACTTCAAAGGGTCTTCATTTGCTCACCGAACCTCTCCAATCCTATCACTGCTGCGTTTATGCCCCTGTACTCACGCTTGATTCTCTTTCAGAGACATACCAATCCATAAGTTTTAAGATACTTACTAGTCAGGTACATTGTTAGGCGTTTAATAAGGGGTTTTGAGTCCATTTCGTTGAGCAAGGAGTAGCCCTTGTCTATTACATATTTGGCTTCAGGAACTTTATCTGTGCTCATTTCAATCTCTGGTTTTATGCAGCACCCCAACTCACCTTTCCCCTTAAGCAAGCATAAGTTGGTTTTCTAAATTTGAGACACTGTTCTGTTTTGTAATTCAGTGCCTGTGTAGCCAAGTTTACATTCCGTGTATTAGTGATATCTTATGATGTTTCTTTTTCTGTGTGACTTATTTCAGTTAGAATCATCATACCTGAATCCACTCTATGCTTTACAGGCCTGATGACATAGATTTCATTGCTGATTGATATTGCATTGTACGTAAGTACCACAACTTCTTTATCCATTTTTCGCTTTCTGCGATATTGAACTTGTACCGTGACTGAGGTTCTTGTAAACAGAGCTGTCCCAAATTTTGGGGTGGCTGTGTCTTTTTTATTTTAATTTCCCTAAGCTATAGGACCATAAGTGGAAGTGCCCTAGGCTGTGTTCCTCAGTTTTTTAGATGTTTCAGGAAACACCATACACTTCTCCCGAGTGGCTGTTGGCAATTTACATCCTGCCCATCAGCATAACAAGGCTCCCAGTTCTCCATGGCCTGTCCTGCCTTTCTGGATTTTACACTTTTTTCAGATGGCCCTTTTGACCGGGGGGAAGTGAGACTTCATTGTAGTGCAGATTTCCTTTGCAAGCTTGCTTGGTTGGCCAAAAAGGGCGTATGCGTTTTGTCCTGAATATATTCAGGAAAAAACGCATACGCCCTTTTTGGCCAGTGCATCATTGTGGACGTTCTGCCTCTTTTCCTATGCTTTAAATGCAATTCCAGTCTACCTCCTGAAATCGGTTTCCTGCAATTCGGCCCCGCTTTCAAGTCCTCTTGGCAGCCTTACTTCAGTATATTTTTGGACAATAACTGTCATTTATAACTCTGCAGGTTTGTGAATTACAGTGTCCCTGAGCTCCTTTCTTCAGTTCGCTTTCTTGTGAGCTGGCCGCAACACCGCAGGATTGCTTCAGGCCCTAATCTGGTTCCGGCACGGTATGCTGAGCCTTTGGTTAATTCCTCTTCCTGGTGGGAAATGAGAGTGAAATTTGCCCGTCCAGACACCTCCAGCTAGTCTCTCATTGGTTCTCCCTGTTTCTGTTCATCTTCCGCAGAAATTGCAAACTGGGCCAAAGAGGAGGTTAAAGGCACTGACTCTCCAAGTCGGGAGAGTGTTAGTAAAGCGTCTGGAATGTTGCACCCGAGTACCAGGGGACGAGTCCTGAGACATATTGGAACACGACTCCCGATCACACGGTTGATCATACTCCGGGTTCCACATGCATGATTTAGCTGAAGGAAGAATCCCTTAAACCTGGAGAGTTGATACCCGTGGAATGGGTACCATGCAATATGACTTCAAAGCGTCTTCATTTGCTCACCGAACCTCTCCAATCCTATCACTGCTGCGTTTATGCCCCTGTACACACGCTTGATTCTCTTTCGGAGACATAGCGATCCATAGGTTTTAAGATACTTACTAGTCAGGTACATTCTTAGGCGTTTAATATGGGGTGTTGAGTCCATTTCGTTGAGCAAGGAGTAGCTCTTGTCTATTCCATATTTGGCTTAAGGAACTTTATCTGTGCTCATTACAATCTCTGGTTTTATGCAGCACCCCAACTCACCTTTCGCCTTAAGCAAGCATAAGTTGGTTTTCTAAATTTGAGACCCTCTTCTTTTTTGTAATTCAGTTCCTGTGTAGCCAAGTTTACATTCCGTGTATTAGTGATATCTTATGATGTTTCTTTTTCTGTGTGACTTATTTCAGTTAGAATCATCATACCTGAATCCATTCATTATGCTGCTATGGGCCTGATGACATAGATTACATTGCTGAGTGATATTGCATTGTACGTAAGTACCACAACTTCTTTATCCATTTTTCGCTTTCTGTGAAATTGAACTTGTACCGTAAACGAGGTTCTTGTAAACAGAGCCGTCCCAAACTTTGGGGTGGCTGTGTCTTTTTTATTTTAATTTCCCTAAGCTATAGGACCATAAGTGGAAGTGCCCTAGGCTCTGTTGCTTTGTTTTAGATGTTCCAGGAAACACCATACACTTCTCCTGAGTGGCTGTTGGCAATTTACATCCCGCCCATCAGCATAACAAGGCTCCCAGTTCTCCATGGCCTGTCCTGCCTTTCTGGATTTTACACTTTTTTCAGATGGCCCATTTGACTGGGGGGAAGTGAGACTTCATTGTAGTGCAGATTTCCTTTGCAAGCTTGCTTGGTTGGCCTAAAAGGGCGTATGCTTTTTTTCCTGAATATATTCAGGAAAAAAAGCATACGCCCTTTTTGGCAAGTGCATCATTGTCGACGTTCTGCCTCTTTTCCTATGCTTTAAATGCAAATCAAGTCTACCACCTGAAATCGGTTTCCTGCAATTCTGCCCCGCTTTCAAGCCCTCTTGGCAGCCTTACTTCAGTAGATTTTTGTACGATAGCTGTCATTTATAACTCTGCAGGTTTGTGAATTACAGTGCCCCTGAGCTCCTTTCTTCAACTCGCTTTCTTGTGAGCTGGCCTCAACACCGCAGGATTGCTTCAGGCCCTAATCTGGTTCTGGCACGGCACGCTGAGCCTTTGGTTAATTCCTCTTCCTGGTGGGAAATTAGAGTTAAATTTGCCCGTCCAGACACCTCCAGCTAGTCTCTCATTGGTTCTCCCTATTCCTGTTCATCTTCCGCAGAAATTGCAAACTGGGCCAAACAGGAGGTTAAAGGCACTGTCTCTCCAACTCGGGAGAATATTAGTAAAGCGTCTGCAATTTTGCACCCGAGTACCAGGGGATGAGAACTGAGACATATTAGAACACATCTCCCGATCACACGGTTGATCACACTCTGTGTTCCACATTCATTTTTTAGCTGAAGGAAGAATCCCTTAAACTTGGAGAGTTGAGACCCGTGGAATGGGTACCATGCAATATGACTTCAAAGGGTCTTCATTTGCTCACCAAACCTCTCCAATCCTATCACTGCTGCGTTTATGCCCGTGTACTCACGCTTGATTCTCTTTCAGAGACATAGCAATCCATAAGTTTTAAGATACTTACTAGTGAGGTACATTATTAGGGGTTTAATAAGGGGTTTTGAGTCCATTTCGTTGAGCAAGGAGTAGCCCTTGTCTATTACATATTTGGCTTAAGGAACTTTATCTGTGCTCATTTCAATCTCTGGTTTTATGCAGCACCCCAACTCACCTTTCCCCTTAAGCAAGCATAAGTTGGTTTTCTAAATTTGAGACCCTGTTCTGTTTTGTAATCCAGTTCCTGTGTAGCCAAGTTTACACTCCGTGTATTAGTGTTATCTTATGATGTTTCTTTTTCTGTGTGACTTATTTCAGTTAGAATCATCATACCTGAATCCACTCTATGCTTTTCAGGCCTGATGACATAGATTTCATTGCTGATTGATCTTGCATTGTACGTAAGTACCACAACTTCTTTATCCAGTTTTCACTTTCTGCGATATTGAACTTGTACCATAAACGGGGTTCTTGTAAACAGAGCTGTCCCAAACTTTGGGGTGGCTGTGTCTTTTTGATTTCAATTTCCCTAAGCTATAGGACCATAAGTGGAACTGCCCTAGGCTCTGTTGCTTTGTTTTTTCGATGTTTCAGGAAACACCATACACTTCTCCTGAGTGGCTGTTGGCAATTTACATCCCGCCCATCAACATAACAAGGCTCCCAGTTCTCCATGGCCTGTCCTGCCTTTCTGGATTTTACACTTTTTTCAGATGGCCCTTTTGACCCGGGGGAAGTGAGACTTCATTGTAGTGCAGATTTCCTTTGCAAGCTTGCTTTGTTGGCCAAAAAGGGCTTATGCGTTTTTTCCTGAATATATTCAGGAAAAAACGCATAAGCCCTTTTTGGCCTAGTGCATCATTCTCGACGTTCTGCCTCTTTTCCTATGCTTTAAATGCAATTCCAGTCTACCTCCTGAAATCGGTTTCCTGCAATTCTGCCCGGCTTTCAAGTCCTCTTGGCAGCCTTACTTCAGTATATTTTTGGATGATAGCTGTCATTTATAACTCTGCAAGTTTGTGAATTACAGTGCCCCAGAGCTGCTTTCTTAAACTCGCTTTCTTGTGAGCTGGCCGCAACACCGCAGGATTCCTTCAGGCCCTAATCTGCTTCCGGAACGGCACGCTGAGCCTTTGGTTAATTCCTCTTCCTGGTGGGAAATGGGAGTTAAATTTGCCCGTCCAGACACCTCCAGCTTGTCTCTCATTGGTTCTCCCTATTCCTGTTCATCTTCCACGGAATTTGCAAACTGGGCCAAACAGGAGGTTAAAGGCACTGACTCTCCAAGTCGGGAGAGTGTTAGTAAAGCGTCTGGAATGTTGCACCCGAGTACCAGGGGACGAGAACTGAGACATATTTCAACACGTCTCCCGATCACACGGTTGATCATACTCTGGGTTCCACATGCATGTTTTAGCTGAAGGAAGAATCCTTTAAACCTGGAGAGTTGAGACCCGTGGAATGGGTACCATGCAATATGACTTCAAAGGGTCTTCATTTGCTCACCGAACCTCTCCAATCCTATCACTGCTGCGTTTATGTCCCTGTACTCACGCTTGATTCTCTTTCAGAGACATAGCAATCTTTAGGTTTTAAGATACTTACTAGTCAGGTACATTATAAGGTGTTTAACATGGGGTTTTGAGTCCATTTCGTTGAGCAAGGAGTAGCTCTTGTCTATTCCATATTTGGCTTAAGGAACTTTATCTGTGCTCATTTCAATCTCTGGTTTTATGCAACACCCCAACTCACCTTTCCCCTTAAGCAAGCATAAGTTGGTTTTCTAAATTTGAGACCCTGTTCTGTTTTGTAATCCAGTTCCTGTGTAGCCAAGTTTACATTCCGTGTATTAGTGATATCTTATGATGTTTCTTTTTCTGTGTGACTTATTTCAGTTAGAATCATCATACCTGAACACACTCATTTTCTGCTACGTGCCTGATGACATAGATTTCATTGCTGAGTGATATTGCATTGTACATAAGTACCACAACTTCTTTATCCATTTTTCACTTTCTGTAATATTGAACTTGTACCGTAAACGAGGTTCTTGTAAACAGAGCCATCCCAAACTTTGGGGTGGCTGTGTCTTTTTGATTTTAATTTCCCTAAGCTATAGGACCATAAGTGGAAGTGCCCTAGGCTCTGTTGATTAGTTTTTTAGATGTTTCAGGAAACACCATACAGTTCTCCTGAGTGGCTGTTGGCAATTTACATCCCACCCATCAGCATAACAAGTTCTCCATGGCCTGTCCTGCCTTTCTGGAGTTTACACTTTTTTCAGATGGCCCTTTTGACCAGGCGGAAGTGAGACTTCATTGTAGTGCAGATTTCCTTTGCAAGCTTGCTTGGTTGGCCAAAAAGGGCGTATGCGTTTTTTCCTGAATATATTCAGGAAAAAACGCATACGCCCTTTTTGGACAAGTGCATCATTGTCGACGTTCTGCCTCTTTTCCTATGCTTTAAATGCAATTCCAGTCTACCTCCTGAAATCGGTTTCCTGCAATTCTGCCCCGCTTTCAAGTCCTCTTGGCAGCCTTACTTCAGTATATTTTTGGACGATAGCTGTCATTTATAACTCTGCAGGTTTGTGAATTACAGTGCCCATGAGCTCCTTTCTTCAACTCGCTTTCTTGTGAGCTGGCCGCAACACCGCAAGATTGCTTCAGGCCCTAATCTGGTTCCGGCACCGCACGCTGAGACTTTGCTTAATTCCTCTTCCTGGTGGGAAATGAGAGTTAAAATTGCCCGTCCAGACACCTCCAGCTAGTCTCTCATTGGTCCTCCTTATCCCTGATCATCTTCCGCAGAAATTGCAAACTGGGTCAAACAGGAGGTTAAAGGCACTGACTCTCCAAGTCGGGAGAGTGTTAGTAAAGCATCTGGAATGTTGCACCCGAGTACCAGGGGACGAAAACTGAGACATATTTGAACACGTCTCCCGATCACACGGTTGATCATACTCTGGGTTCCACATGCATGTTTCAGCTGAAGGAAGAATCCCTTAAACCTGGAGAGTTGAGACCCGTGGAATGGGTACCATGCAATATTACTTCAAAGGGTCTTCATTTGCTCACCGAACCTCTCCAATCCTATCACTGCTGCGTTTATGACCCTGTACACACGCTTGATTCTCTTTCAGAGACATAGCAATCCATAGGTTTTAAGATACTTACTAGACAGGTACATTCATTGGCGTTTAATATGGGGTGTTGAGTCCATTTCGTTGAGCAAGGAGTAGCTCTTGTCTATTCCATATTTGGCTTAAGGAACTTTATCTGTGCTCATTTCAATCTCTGGTTTTATGCAGCACCCCAACTCACCTTTCCCTTTAAGCAAGCATAAGTTGGTTTTCTAAATTTGAGACCCTGTTCTGTTTTGTAATTCAGTGCCTGTGTAGCCAAGGTTACATTCCGTGTATTAGTGATATCTTATGATGTTTCTTTTTCTGTGTGACTTATTTCAGTTAGAATCATCATACCTGAATCCACTCATTATGCTGCTACGTGCCTGATGACATAGATTTCATTGCTGAGTGATATTGCATTGTACATAAGTACCACAACTTCTTTATCCATTTTTTGCTTTCTGCGATATTAAACTTGTACCGTAAACGAGGTTCTTGTAAAGAGAGCCGTCACAAGCTTTGGGGTGGCTGTGTCTTTTTTATTTTAATTTCCCTAAGCTATAGGACCATAAGTGGAAGTGCCCTAGGCTCTGTTGCTTTGTTTTTTATATGTTTCAGGAAACACCATACACCTCTCCCTAGTGGCTGTTGGCAATTTACATCCCGCCCATCAGCATATCAAGGCTCCCAGTTCTCCATGGCCTGTCCTGCCTTTCTGGATTTTATACTTTTTTCAGATGACCCTTTTGACTGGGGGGAAGTGAGACTTCATTGTAGTGCAGATTTCCTTTGCAAGCTTGCTTGGTTGGCTAAAAAGGGCGTATGCGTTTTTTCCTGAATATATTCAGGAAAAAACGCATACGCCCTTTTTGGCAAGTGCATCATTGACGACGTTCTGCCTCTTTTCCTATGCTTTAAATGCAAATCAAGTCTACCTCCTGAAATCGGTTTCCCGCAATTCTGCCCTGGTTTCAAGCCCTCTTGGCAGCCTTACTTCAGTAGATATTTGGGCGATAGCTGTCATTTATAACTCTGCAGGTTTGTGAATTACAGTGCCCCTGAGCTCCTTTCTTCAACTCGCTTTCTTGTGAGCTGGCCGCAACACCGCAGGATTGCTTCAGGCCCTAATCTGGTTCCGGCACGGCACACTGAGCCTTTGGTTAATTCCTCTTCCTGGTGGGAAATGAGAGTTAAATTTGCCCGTCCAGACACCTCCAGCTAGTCTCTCATTGGTTCTCCCTATTCCTGTTCCTCTTCCGCAGAAATTGCAAACTGGGCCAAACAGGAGGTTAAAGGCACTGTCTCTCCATGTCGGGAGAATGTTAGTAAAGCGTCTGCAATGTTGCACCTGAGTACCAGGGGATGAGAACTGAGATATATTAGAACACGTCTCCCGATCACACGGTTCATCACACTCTGTGTTCCACATGCATTTTTTAGCTGAAGGAAGAATCCCTTAAACCTGGAGAGTTGAGACCCGTGGAATGGGTACCATGCAATATGACATCAAAGGGTCTTCGTTTGCTCACCGAACCTCTCCAATCCTATCACTGCTGCGTTTATGCCCCTCTACACATGCTTGATTCTCTTTCGGAGACATAGCAATCCATAGATTTTAAGATATTTCTAGTCATGTACATTCTTAGGCGTTTAATATGGGGTTTTGAGTCCATTTCGTTGAGCAAGGAGTAGCTCTTGTCTATTACATACTTGGCTTAAGGAACTTTATTTGTGCTCATTTCAATCTCTGGTTTTATGCAGCACCCCAACTCACCTTTCCCCTTAAGCAAGCATAAGTTGATTTTCTAAATTTGGGACAATGTTCTGTTTTGAAATTCAGTTCCTGTGTAGCCAAGTTTACATTCCGTGTATTAGTGATAACTTATGATGTTTCTGTTTCTGTGTGACTTATTTCAGTTAGAATCATCATACCTGAATCCACTCATTATGCTGCTACGGGCCTGATGACATAGATTTCATTGCTGAGTGATATTGCATTGTACGTAAGTACCACCACTTCTTTATCCATTTTTCACTTTCTGCGATATTGAACTTGTACCGTAAACGAGTTTCTTGTAAACAGAGCCGTCCCAAACTTTGGGGTGGCTGTGTCTTTTTGATTTTAATTTCCCTAAGCTATAGGACCATAAGTGGAAGTGCCCTAGGCTCTGTTGCTTTGTTTTTTAGATGTTTCAGGAAACACCATACACTTCTCCCGAGTGGCTGTTGGCAATTTACATCCCGCCCATCAGCATAACAAGGCTCCCAGTTCTCCATGGCCTGTCCTGCCTTTCTGGATTTTACACTTTTTTCAGGTGGCCCTTTTGACCAGGGAGAAGTGAGACTTCATTGTAGTGTAGTGCAGATTTCCTTTGCAAGCTTGCTTGGTTGGCCAAAAAGGGCGTATGCGTTTTTTCCTGAATATATTCAGGAAAAAAGGCATACCCCCTTTTTGGCCAAGTGCATCATTGTGGACGTTCTGCCTCTTTTCCTATGCTTTAAATGCAATTCTAGTCTACCTCCTGAAATCGGTTTCCTGCAATTCTGCCCCGCTTTCAAGTCCTCTTGGCAGCCTAACTTCAGCATATTTTTGGACGATAGCTACCATTTATAACTCTGCATGTGTGTGAATTACAGTGCCCCTGAGCTCCTTTCTTCAACTCGCTTTCTTGTGAGCTGGCCACAACACCGCAGGATTGCTTCAGGCCCTAATCTGGTGCCGGCACGGCATGGTGAGCCTTTGGTTAATTCCTCTTCGTGGTGGGAAATGAGAGTGAAATTTGCCCGTCCAGACACCTCCAGCTAGTCTCTCATTGGTTCTCCCTATTCCTATTCATCTTCCGCAGAAATTGCAAACTGGGCCAAACAGGAGGTTAAAGGCACTGACTCTCAAAGTCGGGAGAGTGTTAGTAAAGCGTCTGCAATGTTGCACCCGAGTACCAGGGGACGAGAACTGAGACATATTGGAACACGTCTCCCGATCACATGGTTGATCATATTCTGGGTTCCACATGCATGTTTTAGCTGAAGGAAGAATCCCATAAACCTGGAGAGTTGAAACCCGTGGAATGGGTTCCATGCAATATGACTTCGAAGGGTCTTCATTTGCTCACCGAACCTCTCCAATCCTCTCACTGCTGCTTTTATGCCCCTGTACTCACGCTTGATTCTCTTTCAGAGACATAGCAATACATAGGTTTTAAGATACTTACTAGTCAGGTACATTGTTAGGCGTTTAATATGTGGTGTTGAGTCCATTTCGTTGAGCAAGGAGTAGCTCTTGTCTATTACATATTTGGCTTAAGGAACTTTATCTGTGCTCATTTCAATCTCTGGTTTTATGCAGCACCCCAACTCACCTTTCCCCTTAAGCAAGCATAAGTTGGTTTTCTAAATTGGAGACCCTGTTCTGTTTTGTAATCCAGTTCCTGTGTAGACAAGTTTACATTCCGTGTATTAGTGATATCTTATGATGTTTCTTTTTCTGTGTGACTTATTTCAGTTAGAATCATCATACCTGAATCCACTCATTATGCTGCTACGGGCCTGATGACATAGATTTCATTGCTGAGTGATATTGCATTGTACGTAAGTAGCACAACTTCTTTATCCATTTTTCACTTTCTGCGATATTGAACTTGTACCGTAAACGAGGTTCTTGTAAACAGAGCTGTCCCAAACTTTGGGGTGGCTGTGTCTTTTTGATTTTAATTTCCCTAAGCTATAGGACCATAAGTGGAAGTGCCCTAGGCTCTGTTGCTTTGTTTTTTAGATGTTTCAGGAAACACCATACACTTCTCCCGAGTGGCTGTTGGCAATTTACATCCCTCGCATCAGCATAACAAGGCTCCCAGTTCTCCAATGCCTGTCCTGCCTTTCTGGATTTTACACTTTTTTCAGATGGCCCTTTTGACCGCGGGGAAGTGAGACTTCATTTTAGTGCAGATTTTCTTTGTAAGCTTGCTTGGTTGGCCAAAAAGGGCGTATGCGTTTTTTCCTGAATATATTCAGGAAAAAACGCATACGCCCTTTTTGGCCAAGTGCATCATTGTGGAAGTTCTGCCTCTTTTCCTATGCTTTAAATGCAATTCCAGTCTACCTCCTGAAATCGGTTTCCTGCAATTCTGCCCCGCTTTCAAGTCCTCTTGGCAGCCTTACTTCAGTATATTTTTGGACGATAGCTGTCATTTATAACTCTGCAGGATTGTGAATTACAGTGCCCATGAGCTCCTTTCTTCAACTCGCTTTCTTGTGAGCTGGCCGCAACACCGCAGGATTGCTTCAGGCCCTAATCTGGTTCCGGCACCGCACGCTGAGCCTTTGGTTAATTCCTCTTCCTGGTGGGAAATGAGAGTTAAAATTGCCCGTCCAGACACCTCCAGCTAGTCTCTCATTGGTCCTCCTTATCCCTGTTCATCTTCCGCAGAAATTGCAAACTTTGTCAAACAGGAGGTTAAAGGCACTGACTCTCCAAGTCGGGAGAGTGTTAGTAAAGCATCTGGAATGTTGCACCCGAGTACCAGGGGACGAGAACTGAGACATATTTGAACACGTCTCCCGATCACACGGTTGATCATACTCTGTGTTCCACATGCATTTTTTAGCTGAAGGAAGAATCCCTTAAACTTGGAGAGTTGAGACCCGTGGAATGGGTACCATGCAATATGACTTCAAAGGGTCTTCATTTGCTCACCGAACCTCTCCAATCCTATCACTGCTGCGTTTATGCCCCTGTACTCACGCTTGATTCTCTTTCAGAGACATACCAATCCATAAGTTTTAAGATACTTACTAGTCAGGTACATTGTTAGGCGTTTAATATGGGGTTTTGAGTCCATTTCGTTGAGCAAGGAGTAGCCCTTGTCTATTACATATTTGGCTTAAGGAACTTTATCTGTGCTCATTTCAATCTCTGGTTTTATGCAGCACCCCAACTCACCTTTCCCCTTAAGCAAGCATAAGTTGGTTTTCTAAATTTGAGACCCTGTTCTGTTTTGTAATTCAGTGCCTGTGTAGCCAAGTTTACATTCCGTGTATTAGTGATATCTTATGATGTTTCTTTTTCTGTGTGACTTATTTCAGTTAGAATCATCATACCTGAATCCACTCTATGCTTTACAGGCCTGATGACATAGATTTCATTGCTGATTGATATTGCATTGTACGTAAGTACCACAACTTCTTTATCCATTTTTCGCTTTCTGCGATATTGAACTTGTACCGTGACTGAGGTTCTTGTAAACAGAGCTGTCCCAAATTTTGGGGTGGCTGTGTCTTTTTTATTTTAATTTCCCTAAGCTATAGGACCATAAGTGGAAGTGCCCTAGGCTGTGTTCCTCAGTTTTTTAGATGTTTCAGGAAACACCATACACTTCTCCCGAGTGGCTGTTGGCAATTTACATCCTGCCCATCAGCATAACCAGGCTCCCAGTTCTCCATGGCCTGTCCTGCCTTTCTGGATTTTACACTTTTTTCAGATGGCCCTTTTGACCGGGGGGAAGTGAGACTTCATTGTAGTGCAGATTTCCTTTGCAAGCTTGCTTGGTTGGCTAAAAATTGCGTATGCGTTTTGTCCTGAATATATTCAGGAAAAAACGCATACGCCCTTTTTGGCCAGTGCATCATTGTGGACGTTCTGCCTCTTTTCCTATGCTTTAAATGCAATTCCAGTCTACCTCCTGAAATCGGTTTCCTGCAATTCGGCCCCGCTTTCAAGTCCTCTTGGCAGCCTTACTTCAGTATATTTTTGGACAATAACTGTCATTTATAACACTGCAGGTTTGTGAATTACAGTGTCCCTGAGCTCCTTTCTTCAACTCGCTTTCTTGTGAGCTGGCCGCAACACTGCAGGATTGCTTCAGGCCCTAATCTGGTTCCGGCACGGTATGCTGAGCCTTTGGTTAATTCCTCTTCCTGGTGGGAAATGAGAGTTAAATTCGCCCGTCCAGACACCTCCAGCTAGTCTCTCATTGGTTCTCCCTATTTCTGTTCATCTTCCGCAGAAATTGCAAACTGGGCCAAACAGGAGGTTAAAGGCACTGACTCTCCAACTCGGGAGAGTGTTAGTAAAGCGTCTGGAATGTTGCACCCGAGTACCAGGGGACGAGAATGGAGACATATTGGAACACGACTCCCGATCACACGGTTGATCATACTCCGGGTTCCACATGCATGATTTAGCCGAAGGAAGAATCCCTTAAACCTGGAGAGTTGAGACCCGTGGAATGGGTACCATGCAATATGACTTCAAAGGGTCTTCATTTGCTCACCGAACCTCTCCAATCCTATCACTGCTGCGTTTATGCCCCTGTACACACGCTTGATTCTCTTTCGGAGACATAGCGATCCATTGGTTTTAAGATACTTACTAGTCAGGTACATTCTTAGGCGTTTAATATGGGGTGTTGAGTCCATTTCGTTGAGCAAGGAGTAGCTCTTGTCTATTCCATATTTGGCTTAAGGAACTTTATCTGTGCTCATTTCAATCTCTGGTTTTATGCAGCACCCCAACTCACCTTTCCCCTTAAGCAAGCATAAGTTGGTTTTCTACATTTGAGACCCTGTTCTGTTTTGTAATCCAGTTCCTGTGTAGCCAAGTTTACATTCCGTGTATTAGTGATATCTTATGATGTTTCTTTTTCTGTGTGACTTATTTCAGTTAGAATCATCATACCTGAATCCACTCATTATGCTGCTATGGGCCTGATGACATAGATTTCATTGCTGAGTGATATTGCATTGTACGTAAGTACCACAACTTCTTTATCCATTTTTCGCTTTCTGTGAAATTGAACTTGTACCGTAAACGAGGTTCTTGTAAACAGAGCCGTCCCAAACTTTGGGGTGGCTGTGTCTTTTTTATTTTAATTTCCCTAAGCTATAGGACCATAAGTGGAAGTGCCCTAGGCTCTGTTGCTTTGTTTTAGATGTTCCAGGAAACACCATACACTTCTCCTGAGTGGCTGTTGGCAATTTACATCCCGCTCATCAGCATAACAAGGCTCCCAGTTCTCCATGGCCTTTCCTGCCTTTCTGGATTTTACACTTTTTTCAGTGGTCCTTTTGACCGGGGGGAAGTGAGACTTCATTGTAGTGCAGATTTCCTTTGCAAGCTTGCTTGGTTGGCCAAAAAGGGCGTATGCGTATTTTCCTGAATATATTCAGGAAAAAACGCATACGCACTTTTTGGTCAAGTGCATCATTGTCGATGTTCTGCCTCTTTTCCTATGCTTTAAATGCAATTCCAGTCTACCTCCTGAAATCGGTTTCCTGCAATTCTGCCCCGCTTTCAAGTCCTCTTGGCAGCGTTACTTCAATATATTTTTGGACGATAGCTGTCATTTATAACTCTGCAGGTTTGTGAATTACAGTGCCCCTGAGCTCCTTTCTTCAACTCGCTTTCTTTTGAGCTGGCTGCAACACCACAGGATTGCTTCAGGCCCTAATCTGGTTCCGGCACGGCACGCAGAGCCTTTGCTTAATTCCTCTTCCTGTTGGGAAATGAGAGTTAAATTTGCCCGTCCAGAAACCTCCAGCTAGTCTCTCATTGGTTCTCCCTATTCCTGTTCATCTTCCGCAGAAATTGCAAACTGCGCAAAACAGGAGTTTAAAGGCACTGACTCTCCAAGTCGGGAGAGTGTTAGTAAAGCGTCTGGAATGTTGCACCCAAGTACCAGGGGATGAGAACTGAGACATTGGAACACGTCTCCCGATCACACGGTTGATCATACTGTGGGTTCCACATGCATGTTTTAGCTGAAGGAAGAATCCCTTAAACCTGGAGAGTTGAGACCCGTGGAATGGGTACCATGCAGTATGACTTCAAAGGGTCTTCATTTTCTCACCGAACCTCTCCAATCCTATCACTGCTGCGTTTATGCCCCTGTACACACGCTTGATGCTCTTTCGGAGACATAGCAATCCATAGCATTTAAGATACTTACTAGTCAGGTACATTCTCAGGCGTTTAATATGGGGTGTTGAGTCCATTTCGTTGAGCAAGGTGTAGCTCTTGTTTATTCCATATTTGGCTTAAGGAACCTTATCTGTGCTCATTTCAATCTCTGGTTTTATGCAGCACCCCAACTCACCTTTCCCCTTAAGCAAGCATAAGTTGGTTTTCTAAATTTGAGACCCTGTTCTGTTTTGTAATCCAGTTCCTGTGTAGCCAAGTTTACATTCCGTGTATTAGTGATATCTTATGATGTTTCTTTTTCTGTGTGACTTATTTCAGTTAGAATCATCATACCTGAATCCACTCATTATGCTGCTATGGGCCTGATGACATAGATTTCATTGCTGAGTGATATTGCATTGTACGTAAGTACCACAACTTCGTTATTCATTTTTCGCTTTATGCGATACTGAACTTGTACCGTAAACGAGGTTCTTGTAAACAGAGCCATCCCAAACTTTGGGGTGGCTGTGTCTTTTTGATTTTAATTTCCCTAAGCTATAGGACCATAAGTGGAAGTGCCCTAGGCTCTGTTGCTTTGTTTTTTAGATGTTTCAGGAAACACCATACACTTCTCCCGAGTGGCTGTTGGCAATTTACATCCCGCCCATCAGCATAACAAGGCTCCCAGTTCTCCATGGCCTGTCCTGCCTTTCTGGATTTTACACTTTTTTCAGATGGCCCTTTTGACCGGGGGGAAGTGAGACTTCATTGTAGTGCAGATTTCCTTTGCAAGCTTGCTTGGTTGGCCAAAAAGGGCGTATGCGTTTTTTCCTGAATATATTCAGGAAAAAACGCATACGCCCTTTTTGGCCAAGTGCATCATTGTCGACGTTCTGCCTCTTTTCCTATGCTTTAAATGCAATTCCAGTCTACCACCTGAAATCGGTTTCGTGCAATTCTGCCCGGCTTTCAAGTCCTCTTGGCAGCCTTACTTCAGTATATTTTTGGATGATAGCTGTCATTTATAACTCTGCAGGTTTGTGAATTACAGTGCCCCTGAGCTCCTTTCTTCAACTCGCTTTCTTGTGAGCTGGCCGCAACACCGCAGGATTGCTTCATGCCATAATCTGGTTCCGGCATGGCACGCTGAGCCTTTGGTTAATTCCTCTTCCTGGTGGGAAATGAGAGTTAAATTTGCCCGTCCAGACACCTCAGGCTAGTCTCTCATTGGTTCTCCCTATACCTGTTCATCCTCCATAGAAATTTCAAACTGGGCCAAACAGGAGGTTAAAGGCACTGACTCTCCATGTCGGGAGAGTGTTAGTTAAACTTCTGGAATGTTGCACCCGAGTACCAGGGGACGAGAACTGAGACATATTGGAACACATCTCCCGATCACACGGTTGATCATACTCTGGGTTCCACATGCATGTTTTAGCTGAAGGAAGAATCCCTTAAACCTGGAGAGTTGAGACCCGTGTAATGGGTACCATACAATACGACTTCAAAGGGTCTTCATTTGCTCACCAAAACTCTCCAATCCTATCACTGCTGGGTTTATGCCCCTGTACTCACGATTGATTCACTTTCAGAGACATAGCAATCCATAGGTTTTAAGATACTTACTACTCAGGTACATTATTAGGCGTTTAATATGGGGTTTTGAGTCCATTTCGTTGAGCAAGGAGTAGCTCTTGTCTATTACATATTTGGCTTAAGGAACTTTATCTGTGCTCATTTCAATCTCTGGTTTTATGCGGCACCCCAACTCACCTTTCCCCTTAAGCAAGCATAAGTTGGTTTTCTAAATTTGAGACCCTGTTCTGTTTTGTAAACCAGTTCCTGTGTAGCCAAGTTTACATTCCGTGTATTAGTGATATCTTATGATGTTTCTTATTCTGTGTGACTTATTTCAGTTAGAATCATCATACCTGAATCCACTCTATGCTGCTAAGGGCCTGATGACATAGATTTCATTGTTGAGTGATATTGCGTTGTACGTAAGTACCACAACTTCTTTATCCATTTTTCACTTTCTGTGATATTGAACTTGTACCATAAACGAGGTTCTTGTAAACAGAGCCGTCCCAAACATTGGGGTGGCTGTGTCTTTTTGATTTTAATTTCCCTAAGCTACAGGACCATAAGTGGAAGTGCCCTAGGCTCTGTTGCTTTGTTTTAGATGTTCCAGGAAACACCATACACTTCTCCCGAGTGGCTGTTGGCAATTTACATCCCGCCCATCAGCATAACAAGGCTCCCAGTTCTCCATGGCCTGTCCTGCCTTTCTGGATTTTACACTTTTTTCAGATGGCCCTTTTGACTGGGGGGAAGTGAGACTTCATTGTAGTGCAGATTTCCTTTGCAAGCTTGCTTGGTTGGCCAAAAAGGGCGTATGCGTTTTTTCCTGAATATATTCAGGAAAAAAAGCATACGCCCTTTTTGGCAAAGTGCATCATTGTCGACGTTCTGCCTCTTTTCCTGTGCTTTAAATGCAAATCCAGTCTACCTCCTGAAATCGGTTTCCTGCAGTTCTGCCCCGCTTTCAAGTCCTCTTGGCAGCCTTACTTCAGTATATTTTTGGACGATAGCTGTCATTTATAACTCTGCAGGTTTGTGAATTACAGTGCCCCTGAGCTCCTTTCTTCAACTCGCTTTCTTGTGAGCTGGCCGCAACACCGCAGGATTGCTTCAGGCCCTAATCTGGTTCCGGCACGGCACGCTGAGCCTTTGGTTAATTCCTCTCCCTGGTGGGAAATGAGAGTGAAATTTGCCCGTCCAGACGCCTCCAGCTAGTCTCTCATTTGTTCTCCCTATTCCTGTTCGTCTTCCGCGGAATTTGCAAACTGGGCCAAACAGGAGGTTAAAGGCAATGACTCTCCAAGTCGGGAGAGTGTTAGTAAAGCATCTGGAATGTTGCACCCGAGTACCAGGGGAGGAAAACTGAGACATATTTGAACACGTCTCCCGATCACACGGTTGATCATACTCTGCGTTCCACATGCATGTTTTAGCTGAAGGAAGAATCCCTTAAACCTGGAGAGTTGAGACCCGTGGAATGGGTACCATGCAATATGACATCAAAGGGTCTTCGTTTGCTCACCGAACCTCTCCAATCCTATCACTGCTGCGTTTATGCCCCTCTACACATGCTTGATTCTCTTTCGGAGACATAGCAATCCATAGATTTTAAGATATTTCTAGTCATGTACATTCTTAGGCGTTTAATATGGGGTTTTGAGTCCATTTCGTTGAGCAAGGAGTAGCTCTTGTCTATTACATATTTGGCTTAAGGAACTTTATTTGTGCTCATTTCAATCTCTGGTTTTATGCAGCACCCCAACTCACCTTTCCCCTTAAGCAAGCATAAGTTGATTTTCTAAATTTGGGACAATGTTCTGTTTTGAAATTCAGTTCCTGTGTAGCCGAGTTTACATTCCGTGTATTAGTGATAACTTATGATGTTTCTTTTTCTGTGTTACTTATTTCAGTTAGAATCATCATACCTGAATCCACTCATTATGCTGCTACGGGCCTGATGACATAGATTTCATTGCTGAGTGATATTGCATTGTACGTAAGTACCACCACTTCTTTATCCATTTTTCACTTTCTGCGATATTGAACTTGTACCATAAACGAGGTTCTTGTAAACAGAGCCGTCCCAAACTTTGGGGTGGCTGTGTCTTTTTGATTTTAATTTCCCTAAGCTATAGGACCATAAGTGGAAGTGCCCTAGGCTCTGTTGCTTTGTTTTTTAGATGTTTCAGGAAGCACCATACACTTCTCCCGAGTGGCTGTTGGCAATTTACATCCCGCCCATCAGCATAACAAGGCTCCCAGTTCTCCATGGCCTGTCCTGCCTTTCTGGATTTTACACTTTTTTCAGGTGGCCCTTTTGACCAGGGAGAAGTGAGACTTCATTGTAGTGTAGTGCAGATTTCCTGTGCAAGCTTGCTTGGTTGGCCAAAAAGGGCGTATGCGTTTTTTCCTGAATATATTCAGGAAAAAAGGCATACCCCCTTTTTGGCCAAGTGCATCATTGTGGACGTTCTGCCTCTTTTCCTATGCTTTAAATGCAATTCCAGTCTACCTCCTGAAATCGGTTTCCTGCAATTCTGCCCCGCTTTCAAGTCCTCTTGGCAGCCTAACTTCAGCATATTTTTGGACGATAGCTACCATTTATAACTCTGCAGGTGTGTGAATTACAGTGCCCCTGAGCTCCTTTCTTCAACTCGCTTTCTTGTGAGCTGGCCACAACACCGCAGGATTGCTTCAGCCCCTAATCTGGTGCCGGCACGGCATGCTGAGCCTTTGGTTAATTCCTCTTCGTGGTGGGAAATGAGAGTGAAATTTGCCCGTCCAGACACCTCCAGCTAGTCTCTCATTGGTTCTCCCTATTCCTATTCATCTTCCGCAGAAATTGCAAACTGGGCCAAACAGGAGGTTAAAGGCACTGACTCTCAAAGTCGGGAGAGTGTTAGTAAAGCGTCTGGAATGTTGCACCCGAGTACCAAGGGACGAGAACTGAGACATATTGGAACACGTCTCCCGATCACATGGTTGATCATATTTTGGGTTCCACATGCATGTTTTAGCTGAAGGAAGAATCCCATAAACCTGGAGAGTTGAAACCCGTGGAATGGGTTCCATGCAATATGACTTCAAAGGGTCTTCATTTGCTCACCGAACCTCTCCAATCCTATCACTGCTGCGTTTATGCCCCTGTAAACACGCTTGATTCTCTTTCAGAGACATAGCAATCCATAGGTTTTAAGATACTTACTAATCAGGTACATTCTTAGGCGTTTAATATGGGGTGTTGAGCCCATTTCGTTGAGCAAGGAGTAGCTCTTGTCTATTAATATTTGGCTTAAGGAACTTTATCTGTGCTCATTTCAATCTCTGGTTTTATGCAGCACCCCAACTCACCTTTCCCCTTAAGCAAGCATAAGTTGGTTTTCTACATTTGAGACCCTGTTCTGTTTTGTAATCCAGTTCCTGTGTAGCCAAGTTTACATTCCGTGTATTAGTGATATCTTATGATGTTTCTTTTTCTGTGTGACTTATTTCAGTTAGAATCATCATACCTGAATCCACTAATTATGCTGCTATGGCCCTGATGCCTTAGATTTCATTGCTGAGTGAAATTGCATTGTACGTAAGTAGCACAATTTCTTTATCCATTTTTCACTCTCTGCGATATTGAACTTGTACCGTAAACGAGGTTCTTGTAAACAGAGCCATCCCAAACTTTGGGGTGGCTGAGTCTTTTTGATTATAATTTCCCTAAGCTATAGGACCATAAGTGGAAGTGCCCTAGGCTCTGTTGCTTTGTTTTTTAGATGTTTCAGGAAACACCATACACTTCTCCCAAGTGGCTGTTGGCAATTTACATCCCACCCATTAGCATAACAAGTCTCACAGTTGTCCATGGCCTGTCCTGCCTTTCTGGATTTTACACTTTTTTCAGATGGCCCTTTTGCCCGGGGGGAAATGAGACTTCATTGTAGTGCAGATTTCCTTTGCAAGCTTGCTTGGTTGGCCAAAAAGGGCGTATGCGTTTTTTCCTGAATATATTCAGGAAAAAACGCATACGTCCTTTTTGGCCAAGTGCATCATTGTCGACGTTCTGCCTCTTTTCCTATGCTTTAAATGCAATTCCAGTCTACCTCCTGAAATCGGTTTCCTGCAATTCTGCTCTGCTTTCAAGACCTCTTGGCATCCTTACTTCAGTATATTTTTGGACGATAGCTGTCATTTATAACTCTGCAGGTTTGTGAATTACAGTGCCCCTGAGCTCCTTTCTTCAACTCGCTTTCTTGTGAAATGGCCGCAACACAGCAGGATTGCTTCAGGCCCTAATCTGGTTCCGGCACGACACACTGAGCCTTTGGTTAATTCCTCTTCCTGGTGGGAAATGAGAGTTAAATTTGCCCGTCCAGACACCTCCAGCTAGTCTCTCATTGGTTCTCCCTATTCCTGTTCATCTTCCGTGGAATTTGCAAACTGGGCCAAAGAGGAGGTTAAAGGCACTGACTCTCCAAGTCGGGAGAGTGTTAGTAAAGCGTCTGGAATGTTGCACCCGAGTACCAGGGGATGAGAACTGAGACATATTTCAACACGTCTCCCGATCACACGGTTGATCATACTCTGGGTTCCACATGCATGTTTTAGCTGAAGGAAGAATCCCTTAAACCTGGAGAGTTGAGACCCGTGGAATGGGTACCATGCAATATGACTTCAAAGGGTCTTCATTTGCTCACCGAACCTCTCCAATCCTCTCACTGCTGCTTTTATGCCCCTGTACTCACGCTTGATTCTCTTTCAGAGACATAGCAATCCATAGGTTTTAAGATACTTACTAGTCAGGTACATTATTAGGCGTTTAGTATGTGGTGTTGAGTCCATTTCGTTGAGCAAGGAGTAGCTCTTGTCTATTACATATTTGGCTTAAGGAACTTTATCTGTGCTCATTTCAATCTCTGGTTTTATGCAGCACCCCAACTCACCTTTCCCCTTAAGCAAGCATAAGTTGGTTTTCTAAATTGGAGACCCTGTTCTGTTTTGTAATCCAGTTCCTGTGTAGCCAAGTTTACATTCTCTGTATTAGTGATATCTTATGATGTTTCTTTTTCTGTGTGACTTATTTCAGTTAGAATCATCATACCTGAATCCACTCATTATGCTGCTACGGGCCTGATGACATAGATTTCATTGCTGAGTGATATTGCATTGTACGTAAGTAGCACAACTTTTTTATCCATTTTTCACTTTCTGCGATATTGAACTTGTACCGTAAACGAGGTTCTTGTAAACAGAGCTGTCCCAAACTTTGGGGTGGCTGTGTCTTTTTGATTTTAATTTCCCTAAGCTATAGGACCATAAGTGGAAGTGCCCTAGGCTCTGTTGCTTTGTTTTTTAGATGTTTCAGGAAACACCATACACTTCTCCCCAGTGGCTGCTGGCAATTTACATCCCTCGCATCAGCATAACAAGGCTCCCAGTTCTCCATGGCCTGTCCTGCCTTTCTGGATTTTACACTTTTTTCAGATGGCCCTTTTGACCGCGGGGAAGTGAGACTTCATTTTAGTGCAGATTTCCTTTGTAAGCTTGCTTGGTTGGCCAAAAAGTGCGTATGCGTTTTTTCCTGAATATATTCAGGAAAAAACGCATACGCCCTTTTTGGCCAAGTGCATCATTGTGGAAGTTCTGCCTCTTTTCCTATGCTTTAAATGCAATTCCAGTCTACCTCCTGAAATCGGTTTCCTGCAATTCTGCCCCGCTTTCAAGTCCTCTTGGCAGCCTTACTTCAGTATATTTTTGGACGATAGCTGTCATTTATAACTCTGCAGGATTGTGAATTACAGTGCCCATGAGCTTCTTTCTTCAACTCGCTTTCTTGTGAGCTGGCCGCAACACCGCAGGATTGCTTCAGGCCCTAATCTGGTTCCGGCACCGCACGCTGAGCCTTTGTTAATTCCTCTTCCTGGTGGGAAATGAGAGTTAAAATTGCCCGTCCAGACACCTCCAGCTAGTCTCTCATTGGTCCTCCTTATCCCTGTTCATCTTCCGCAGAAATTGCAAACTGTGTCAAACAGGAGGTTAAAGGCACTGACTCTCCAAGTCGGGAGAGTGTTAGTAAAGCATCTGGAATGTTGCACCCGAGTACCAGGGGACGAGAACTGAGACATATTTGAACACGTCTCCCGATCACACGGTTGATCATACTCTGTGTTCCACATGCATTTTTTAGCTGAAGGAAGAATCCCTTAAACTTGGAGAGTTGAGACCCGTGGAATGGGTACCATGCAATATGACTTCAAAGGGTCTTCATTTGCTCACCGAACCTCTCCAATCCTATCACTGCTGCGTTTATGCCCCTGTACTCACGCTTGATTCTCTTTCAGAGACATACCAATCCATAAGTTTTAAGATACTTACTAGTCAGGTACATTGTTAGGCGTTTAATAAGGGGTTTTGAGTCCATTTCGTTGAGCAAGGAGTAGCCCTTGTCTATTACATATTTGGCTTCAGGAACTTTATCTGTGCTCATTTCAATCTCTGGTTTTATGCAGCACCCCAACTCACCTTTCCCCTTAAGCAAGCATAAGTTGGTTTTCTAAATTTGAGACACTGTTCTGTTTTGTAATTCAGTGCCTGTGTAGCCAAGTTTACATTCCGTGTATTAGTGATATCTTATGATGTTTCTTTTTCTGTGTGACTTATTTCAGTTAGAATCATCATACCTGAATCCACTCTATGCTTTACAGGCCTGATGACATAGATTTCATTGCTGATTGATATTGCATTGTACGTAAGTACCACAACTTCTTTATCCATTTTTCGCTTTCTGCGATATTGAACTTGTACCGTGACTGAGGTTCTTGTAAACAGAGCTGTCCCAAATTTTGGGGTGGCTGTGTCTTTTTTATTTTAATTTCCCTAAGCTATAGGACCATAAGTGGAAGTGCCCTAGGCTGTGTTCCTCAGTTTTTTAGATGTTTCAGGAAACACCATACACTTCTCCCGAGTGGCTGTTGGCAATTTACATCCTGCCCATCAGCATAACAAGGCTCCCAGTTCTCCATGGCCTGTCCTGCCTTTCTGGATTTTACACTTTTTTCAGATGGCCCTTTTGACCGGGGGGAAGTGAGACTTCATTGTAGTGCAGATTTCCTTTGCAAGCTTGCTTGGTTGGCCAAAAAGGGCGTATGCGTTTTGTCCTGAATATATTCAGGAAAAAACGCATACGCCCTTTTTGGCCAGTGCATCATTGTGGACGTTCTGCCTCTTTTCCTATGCTTTAAATGCAATTCCAGTCTACCTCCTGAAATCGGTTTCCTGCAATTCGGCCCCGCTTTCAAGTCCTCTTGGCAGCCTTACTTCAGTATATTTTTGGACAATAACTGTCATTTATAACTCTGCAGGTTTGTGAATTACAGTGCCCCTGAGCTCCTTTCTTCAATTCGCTTTCTTGTGAGCTGGCCGCAACACCGCAGGATTGCTTCAGGCCCTAATCTGGTTCCGGCACGGTATGCTGAGCCTTTGGTTAATTCCTCTTCCTGGTGGGAAATGAGAGTGAAATTTGCCCGTCCAGACACCTCCAGCTAGTCTCTCATTGGTTCTCCCTGTTTCTGTTCATCTTCCGCAGAAATTGCAAACTGGGCCAAAGAGGAGGTTAAAGGCACTGACTCTCCAAGTCGGGAGAGTGTTAGTAAAGCGTCTGGAATGTTGCACCCGAGTACCAGGGGACGAGAATGGAGACATATTGGAACACGACTCCCGATCACACGGTTGATCATACTCCGGGTTCCACATGCATGATTTAGCTGAAGGAAGAATCCCTTAAACCTGGAGAGTTGATACCCGTGGAATGGGTACCATGCAATATGACTTCAAAGCGTCTTCATTTGCTCACCGAACCTCTCCAATCCTATCACTGCTGCGTTTATGCCCCTGTACACACGCTTGATTCTCTTTCGGAGACATAGCGATCCATAGGTTTTAAGATACTTACTAGTCAGGTACATTCTTAGGCGTTTAATATGGGGTGTTGAGTCCATTTCGTTGAGCAAGGAGTAGCTCTTGTCTATTCCATATTTGGCTTAAGGAACTTTATCTGTGCTCATTACAATCTCTGGTTTTATGCAGCACCCCAACTCACCTTTCGCCTTAAGCAAGCATAAGTTGGTTTTCTAAATTTGAGACCCTCTTCTTTTTTGTAATCCAGTTCCTGTGTAGCCAAGTTTACATTCCGTGTATTAGTGATATCTTATGATGTTTCTTTTTCTGTGTGACTTATTTCAGTTAGAATCATCATACCTGAATCCATTCATTATGCTGCTATGGGCCTGATGACATAGATTACATTGCTGAGTGATATTGCATTGTACGTAAGTACCACAACTTCTTTATCCATTTTTCGCTTTCTGTGAAATTGAACTTGTACCGTAAACGAGGTTCTTGTAAACAGAGCCGTCCCAAACTTTGGGGTGGCTGTGTCTTTTTTATTTTAATTTCCCTAAGCTATAGGACCATAAGTGGAAGTGCCCTAGGCTCTGTTGCTTTGTTTTAGATGTTCCAGGAAACACCATACACTTCTCCTGAGTGGCTGTTGGCAATTTACATCCCGCCCATCAGCATAACAAGGCTCCCAGTTCTCCATGGCCTGTCCTGCCTTTCTGGATTTTACACTTTTTTCAGATGGCCCATTTGACTGGGGGGAAGTGAGACTTCATTGTAGTGCAGATTTCCTTTGCAAGCTTGCTTGGTTGGCCTAAAAGGGCGTATGCTTTTTTTCCTGAATATATTCAGGAAAAAAAGCATACGCCCTTTTTGGCAAGTGCATCATTGTCGACGTTCTGCCTCTTTTCCTATGCTTTAAATGCAAATCAAGTCTACCACCTGAAATCGGTTTCCTGCAATTCTGCCCCGCTTTCAAGCCCTCTTGGCAGCCTTACTTCAGTAGATTTTTGTACGATAGCTGTCATTTATAACTCTGCAGGTTTGTGAATTACAGTGCCCCTGAGCTCCTTTCTTCAACTCGCTTTCTTGTGAGCTGGCCTCAACACCGCAGGATTGCTTCAGGCCCTAATCTGGTTCTGGCACGGCACGCTGAGCCTTTGGTTAATTCCTCTTCCTGGTGGGAAATTAGAGTTAAATTTGCCCGTCCAGACACCTCCAGCTAGTCTCTCATTGGTTCTCCCTATTCCTGTTCATCTTCCGCAGAAATTGCAAACTGGGCCAAACAGGAGGTTAAAGGCACTGTCTCTCCAACTCGGGAGAATATTAGTAAAGCGTCTGCAATTTTGCACCCGAGTACCAGGGGATGAGAACTGAGACATATTAGAACACATCTCCCGATCACACGGTTGATCACACTCTGTGTTCCACATTCATTTTTTAGCTGAAGGAAGAATCCCTTAAACTTGGAGAGTTGAGACCCGTGGAATGGGTACCATGCAATATGACTTCAAAGGGTCTTCATTTGCTCACCAAACCTCTCCAATCCTATCACTGCTGCGTTTATGCCCGTGTACTCACGCTTGATTCTCTTTCAGAGACATAGCAATCCATAAGTTTTAAGATACTTACTAGTGAGGTACATTATTAGGGGTTTAATAAGGGGTTTTGAGTCCATTTCGTTGAGCAAGGAGTAGCCCTTGTCTATTACATATTTGGCTTAAGGAACTTTATCTGTGCTCATTTCAATCTCTGGTTTTATGCAGCACCCCAACTCACCTTTCCCCTTAAGCAAGCATAAGTTGGTTTTCTAAATTTGAGACCCTGTTCTGTTTTGTAATCCAGTTCCTGTGTAGCCAAGTTTACACTCCGTGTATTAGTGTTATCTTATGATGTTTCTTTTTCTGTGTGACTTATTTCAGTTAGAATCATCATACCTGAATCCACTCTATGCTTTTCAGGCCTGATGACATAGATTTCATTGCTGATTGATCTTGCATTGTACGTAAGTACCACAACTTCTTTATCCAGTTTTCACTTTCTGCGATATTGAACTTGTACCATAAACGGGGTTCTTGTAAACAGAGCTGTCCCAAACTTTGGGGTGGCTGTGTCTTTTTGATTTCAATTTCCCTAAGCTATAGGACCATAAGTGGAACTGCCCTAGGCTCTGTTGCTTTGTTTTTTCGATGTTTCAGGAAACACCATACACTTCTCCTGAGTGGCTGTTGGCAATTTACATCCCGCCCATCAACATAACAAGGCTCCCAGTTCTCCATGGCCTGTCCTGCCTTTCTGGATTTTACACTTTTTTCAGATGGCCCTTTTGACCCGGGGGAAGTGAGACTTCATTGTAGTGCAGATTTCCTTTGCAAGCTTGCTTTGTTGGCCAAAAAGGGCTTATGCGTTTTTTCCTGAATATATTCAGGAAAAAACGCATAAGCCCTTTTTGGCCTAGTGCATCATTCTCGACGTTCTGCCTCTTTTCCTATGCTTTAAATGCAATTCCAGTCTACCTCCTGAAATCGGTTTCCTGCAATTCTGCCCGGCTTTCAAGTCCTCTTGGCAGCCTTACTTCAGTATATTTTTGGATGATAGCTGTCATTTATAACTCTGCAAGTTTGTGAATTACAGTGCCCCAGAGCTGCTTTCTTAAACTCGCTTTCTTGTGAGCTGGCCGCAACACCGCAGGATTCCTTCAGGCCCTAATCTGCTTCCGGAACGGCACGCTGAGCCTTTGGTTAATTCCTCTTCCTGGTGGGAAATGGGAGTTAAATTTGCCCGTCCAGACACCTCCAGCTTGTCTCTCATTGGTTCTCCCTATTCCTGTTCATCTTCCACGGAATTTGCAAACTGGGCCAAACAGGAGGTTAAAGGCACTGACTCTCCAAGTCGGGAGAGTGTTAGTAAAGCGTCTGGAATGTTGCACCCGAGTACCAGGGGACGAGAACTGAGACATATTTCAACACGTCTCCCGATCACACGGTTGATCATACTCTGGGTTCCACATGCATGTTTTAGCTGAAGGAAGAATCCTTTAAACCTGGAGAGTTGAGACCCGTGGAATGGGTACCATGCAATATGACTTCAAAGGGTCTTCATTTGCTCACCGAACCTCTCCAATCCTATCACTGCTGCGTTTATGTCCCTGTACTCACGCTTGATTCTCTTTCAGAGACATAGCAATCTTTAGGTTTTAAGATACTTACTAGTCAGGTACATTATAAGGTGTTTAACATGGGGTTTTGAGTCCATTTCGTTGAGCAAGGAGTAGCTCTTGTCTATTCCATATTTGGCTTAAGGAACTTTATCTGTGCTCATTTCAATCTCTGGTTTTATGCAACACCCCAACTCACCTTTCCCCTTAAGCAAGCATAAGTTGGTTTTCTAAATTTGAGACCCTGTTCTGTTTTGTAATCCAGTTCCTGTGTAGCCAAGTTTACATTCCGTGTATTAGTGATATCTTATGATGTTTCTTTTTCTGTGTGACTTATTTCAGTTAGAATCATCATACCTGAACACACTCATTTTCTGCTACGTGCCTGATGACATAGATTTCATTGCTGAGTGATATTGCATTGTACATAAGTACCACAACTTCTTTATCCATTTTTCACTTTCTGTAATATTGAACTTGTACCGTAAACGAGGTTCTTGTAAACAGAGCCATCCCAAACTTTGGGGTGGCTGTGTCTTTTTGATTTTAATTTCCCTAAGCTATAGGACCATAAGTGGAAGTGCCCTAGGCTCTGTTGATTAGTTTTTTAGATGTTTCAGGAAACACCATACAGTTCTCCTGAGTGGCTGTTGGCAATTTACATCCCACCCATCAGCATAACAAGTTCTCCATGGCCTGTCCTGCCTTTCTGGAGTTTACACTTTTTTCAGATGGCCCTTTTGACCAGGCGGAAGTGAGACTTCATTGTAGTGCAGATTTCCTTTGCAAGCTTGCTTGGTTGGCCAAAAAGGGCGTATGCGTTTTTTCCTGAATATATTCAGGAAAAAACGCATACGCCCTTTTTGGACAAGTGCATCATTGTCGACGTTCTGCCTCTTTTCCTATGCTTTAAATGCAATTCCAGTCTACCTCCTGAAATCGGTTTCCTGCAATTCTGCCCCGCTTTCAAGTCCTCTTGGCAGCCTTACTTCAGTATATTTTTGGACGATAGCTGTCATTTATAACTCTGCAGGTTTGTGAATTACAGTGCCCATGAGCTCCTTTCTTCAACTCGCTTTCTTGTGAGCTGGCCGCAACACCGCAAGATTGCTTCAGGCCCTAATCTGGTTCCGGCACCGCACGCTGAGACTTTGCTTAATTCCTCTTCCTGGTGGGAAATGAGAGTTAAAATTGCCCGTCCAGACACCTCCAGCTAGTCTCTCATTGGTCCTCCTTATCCCTGATCATCTTCCGCAGAAATTGCAAACTGGGTCAAACAGGAGGTTAAAGGCACTGACTCTCCAAGTCGGGAGAGTGTTAGTAAAGCATCTGGAATGTTGCACCCGAGTACCAGGGGACGAAAACTGAGACATATTTGAACACGTCTCCCGATCACACGGTTGATCATACTCTGGGTTCCACATGCATGTTTCAGCTGAAGGAAGAATCCCTTAAACCTGGAGAGTTGAGACCCGTGGAATGGGTACCATGCAATATTACTTCAAAGGGTCTTCATTTGCTCACCGAACCTCTCCAATCCTATCACTGCTGCGTTTATGACCCTGTACACACGCTTGATTCTCTTTCAGAGACATAGCAATCCATAGGTTTTAAGATACTTACTAGACAGGTACATTCATTGGCGTTTAATATGGGGTGTTGAGTCCATTTCGTTGAGCAAGGAGTAGCTCTTGTCTATTCCATATTTGGCTTAAGGAACTTTATCTGTGCTCATTTCAATCTCTGGTTTTATGCAGCACCCCAACTCACCTTTCCCTTTAAGCAAGCATAAGTTGGTTTTCTAAATTTGAGACCCTGTTCTGTTTTGTAATTCAGTGCCTGTGTAGCCAAGGTTACATTCCGTGTATTAGTGATATCTTATGATGTTTCTTTTTCTGTGTGACTTATTTCAGTTAGAATCATCATACCTGAATCCACTCATTATGCTGCTACGTGCCTGATGACATAGATTTCATTGCTGAGTGATATTGCATTGTACATAAGTACCACAACTTCTTTATCCATTTTTTGCTTTCTGCGATATTAAACTTGTACCGTAAACGAGGTTCTTGTAAAGAGAGCCGTCACAAGCTTTGGGGTGGCTGTGTCTTTTTTATTTTAATTTCCCTAAGCTATAGGACCATAAGTGGAAGTGCCCTAGGCTCTGTTGCTTTGTTTTTTATATGTTTCAGGAAACACCATACACCTCTCCCTAGTGGCTGTTGGCAATTTACATCCCGCCCATCAGCATATCAAGGCTCCCAGTTCTCCATGGCCTGTCCTGCCTTTCTGGATTTTATACTTTTTTCAGATGACCCTTTTGACTGGGGGGAAGTGAGACTTCATTGTAGTGCAGATTTCCTTTGCAAGCTTGCTTGGTTGGCTAAAAAGGGCGTATGCGTTTTTTCCTGAATATATTCAGGAAAAAACGCATACGCCCTTTTTGGCAAGTGCATCATTGACGACGTTCTGCCTCTTTTCCTATGCTTTAAATGCAAATCAAGTCTACCTCCTGAAATCGGTTTCCCGCAATTCTGCCCTGGTTTCAAGCCCTCTTGGCAGCCTTACTTCAGTAGATATTTGGGCGATAGCTGTCATTTATAACTCTGCAGGTTTGTGAATTACAGTGCCCCTGAGCTCCTTTCTTCAACTCGCTTTCTTGTGAGCTGGCCGCAACACCGCAGGATTGCTTCAGGCCCTAATCTGGTTCCGGCACGGCACACTGAGCCTTTGGTTAATTCCTCTTCCTGGTGGGAAATGAGAGTTAAATTTGCCCGTCCAGACACCTCCAGCTAGTCTCTCATTGGTTCTCCCTATTCCTGTTCCTCTTCCGCAGAAATTGCAAACTGGGCCAAACAGGAGGTTAAAGGCACTGTCTCTCCATGTCGGGAGAATGTTAGTAAAGCGTCTGCAATGTTGCACCTGAGTACCAGGGGATGAGAACTGAGATATATTAGAACACGTCTCCCGATCACACGGTTCATCACACTCTGTGTTCCACATGCATTTTTTAGCTGAAGGAAGAATCCCTTAAACTTGGAGAGTTGAGACCCGTGGAATGGGTACCATGCAATATGACTTCAAAGGGTCTTCATTTGCTCACCGAACCTCTCCAATCCTATCACTGTTGCGTTTATGCCCCTGTACTCACGCTTGATTCTCTTTCAGAGACATACCAATCCATAAGTTTTAAGATACTTACTAGTCAGGTACATTCTTAGGCATTTAATATGGGGTTTTGAGTCCATTTCGTTGAGCAAGGAGTAGCCCTTGTCTATTACATATTTGGCTTAAGGAACTTTATCTGTGCTCATTTCAATCTCTGATTTTATGCAGCACCCCAACTCACCTTTCCCCTTAAGCAAGCATAAGTTGGTTTTCTAAATTTGAGACCCTGTTCTGTTTTGTAATTCAGTGCCTGTGTAGCCAAGTTTACATTCCGTGTATTAGTGATATCTTATGACGTTTCTTTTTCTGTGTGACTTATTTCAGTTAGAATCATCGTACCTGAATCCACTCTATGCTTTACAGGCCTGATGACATAGATTTTATTGCTGATTGATATTGCATTGTACGTAAGTACCACAACTTCTTTATCCATTTTTCACTTTCTGCGATATTGAACTTGTACCGTGACTGAGGTTCTTGTAAACAGAGCTGTCCCAAATTGTGGGATGGCTGTGTCTTTTTTATTTTAATTTCCCTAAGCTATAGGACCATAATTGGAAGTGCCCTGGGCTGTGTTCCTCAGTTTTTTAGATGTTTCAGGAAACACCATACACTTCTCCCGAGTGGCTGTTGGCAATTTACATCCTGCCCATCAGCATAACAAGGCTCCCAGTTCTCCATGGCCTGTCCTGCCTTTCTGGATTTTACACTTTTTTCAGATGGCCCTTTTGACTGGGGGGAAGTGAGACTTCATTGTAGTGCAGATTTCCTTTGCAAGCTTGCTTGGTTGGCCAAAAAGGGCGTATGCGTTTTGTCCTGAATATATTCAGGAAAAAACACATACGCCCTTTTTGGCCAGTGCATCATTGAGGACGTTCTGCCTCTTTTCCTATGCTTTAAATGCAATTCCAGTCTACCTCCTGAAATCGGTTTCCTGCAATTCTGCCCGGCTTTCAAGTCCTCTTGGCAGCCTTACTTCAGTATATTTTTGGACAATAACTGTCATTTATAACTCTGCAGGTTTGTGAATTACAGTGTCCCTGAGCTCCTTTCTTCAACTCGCTTTCTTGTGAGCTGGCCGCAACACCGCAGGATTGCTTCAGGCCCTAATCTGGTTCCGGCACGGTATGCTGAGCTTTTGGTTAATTCCTCTTCCTGGTGGGAAATGAGAGTTAAATTCGCCCGTCCAGACACCTCCAGCTAGTCTCTCATTGGTTCTCCCTATTCCTGTTCATCTTCCTCAGAAATTGCAAACTGGGCCAAACAGGAGGTTAAAGGCACTGACTCTCCAAGTCGGGAGAGTGTTAATAAAGCATTTGGAATGTTGCACCCGAGTACCAGGGTACGAGAACTTAGACATATTTGAACACGTCTCGCGATCACATGGTTGATCATACTCTGGGTTCCACATGCATGTTTTTGCTGAAGGAAGAATCCCTTAAACCTGGAGAGTTGAGACCCGTGGAATGGGTACCATGCAATGTGACTTCAAAGGGTCTTCATTTGCTCACCGAACCTCTCCAATCCTATCACTGCTGCGTTTATGCCCCTGTACACACGCTTGGTTCTCTTTTGGAGACATAGCAATCCATAGGTTTTAAGATACTTACTAGTCAGGTACATTCTTAGGCATTTAATATGGGGTGTTGAGTCCATTTCGTTGAGCAAGGAGTAGCTCTTGTCTATTACATATTTGGCTTAAGGAACTTTATCTGTGCTCATTTCAATCTCTGGTTTTATGCAGCTCCCCAACTCACCTTTCCCCTTAAGCAAGCATAAGTTGGTTTTCTAAATTTGAGACCCTGTTCTGTTTTGTAATTCAGTGCCTGTGTAGCCAAGTTTACATTCCGTGTATTAGTGATATCTTATTACGTTTCTTTTTCTGTGTGACTTATTTCAGTTAGAATCATCATACCTGAATCCACTCATTATGCTGCTACGGGCATGATGACATAGATTTCATTGCTGAGTGATATTGCATTGTACGTAAGTACCACAACTTTTTTATCCATTTTTCGCTTTCTGCGATATTGAACTTGTACCGTAAACGAGGTTCTTGTAAACAGAGCTGTCCCAAACTTTGGGGTGGCTGTGTCTTTTTTATTTTAATTTACCTAAGCTATAGGACCATAAGTGGAAGTGCCCTAGGCTCTGTTCCTCAGTTTTTTAGATGTTTCAGGAAACACCATACACTTCTCCTGAGTGGCTGTTGGCAATTTACATCCCGCCCATCCGCATAACAAGGCTCCCAGTTCTCCATGGCCTGTCCTGCCTTTCTGGATTTTACACTTTTTTCAGATAGCCCTTTTGACCGTGGGGAAGTGAGACTTCATTATAGTGCAGATTTCCTTTGCAAGCTTGCTTGGTTGGCCAAAAAGTGCGTATGCGTTTTTTCCTGAATATATTCAGGAAAAAACGCATACGTCCTTTTTGGCCAAGTGCATCATTGTCGACGTTCTGCCTCTTTTCCTATGCTTTAAATGCAATTCCAGTCTACCTCCTGAAATCGGTTTCCTGCAATTCTGCCCCGCTTTCAAGTCCTCTTGGAAGCCTTACTTCAGTATATTTTTTGACGATAGCTGTCATTTATAACTCTGCAGGTTTGTGAATTACAGTGCCCCTGAGCTCCTTTCTTCAACTCGCTTGCCTGTGAGCTGGCCGCAACACCGCAGGATTGCTTCAGGCCCTAATCATGTTCTGGCACGGCACGCTGAGCCTTTGGTTAATTCCTGTTCCTGGTGGGAAATGAGAGTTAAATTTGCCCGTCCAGACACCTCCAGCTAGTCTCTCATTGGTTCTCCCTATTCCTGTTCATCTTCCGCAGAAATTGCAAACTGGGCCAAACAGGAGGTTAAAGGCACTGACTCTCCAAGTCGGGAGAGTGTTAGTAAAGCGTCTGGAATGTTGCACCCGAGTACCAGGGGACGAGAATGGAGACATATTGGACCACGACTCCCGATCACACGGTTGATCATACTCTGGGTTCCACATGCATGATTTAGCTGAAGGAAGAATCCCTTAAACCTGGAGAGTTGAGACCCGTGGAATGGGTACCATGCAATATGACTTCAAAGCGTCTTCATTTGCTCACCGAACCTCTCCAATCCTATCACTGCTGCGTTTATGCCCCTGTACACACGCTTGATTCTCTTTCGGAGACATAGCGATCCATAGGTTTTAAGATACTTACTAGTCAGGTACATTCTTAGGCGTTTAATATGGGGTGTTGAGTCCATTTCGTTGAGCAAGGAGTAGCTCTTGTCTATTCCATATTTGGCTTAAGGAACTTTATCTGTGCTCATTTCAATCTCTGGTTTTATGCAGCACCCCAACTCACCTTTCGCCTTAAGCAAGCATAAGTTGGTTTTCTAAATTTGAGACCCTATTCTGTTTTGTAATCCAGTTCCTGTGTAGCCAAGTTTACATTCCGTGTATTAGTGATATCTTATGATGTTTCTTTTTCTGTGTGACTTATTTCAGTTAGAATCATCATACCTGAATCCACTCATTATGCTGCTATGGGCCTGATCACATAGATTTCATTGCTGAGTGATATTGCATTGTACTTAAGTACCACAACTTCTTTATCCATTTTTCGCTTTCTGTGAAACTGAACTTGTACCGTAAACGAGGTTCTTGTAAACAGAGCCGTCCCAAACTTTGGGGTGGCTGTGTCTTTTTTATTTTAATTTCCCTAAGCTATAGGACCATAAGTGGAAGTGCCCTAGGCTCTGTTGCTTTGTTTTAGACGTTCCAGGAAACACCATACACTTCTCCTGAGTGGCTGTTGGCAATTTACATCCCGCCCATCAGCATAACAAGGCTCCCAGTTCTCCATGGCCTGTCCTGCATTTCTGGATTTTACACTTTTTTCAGATGGCCCATTTGACTGGGGGGAAGTGAGACTTCATTGTAGTGCAGATTTCCTTTGCAAGCTTGCTTGGTTGGCCTAAAAGGGCGTACGCTTTTTTTCCTGAATATATTCAGGAAAAAAAGCATACGCCCTTTTTGGCAAGTGAATCATTGTCGACGTTCTGCCTCTTTTCCTATGCTTTAAATGCAAATCAAGTCTACCACCTGAAATCGGTTTCCTGCAATTCTGCCCCGGTTTCAGGCCCTCTTGGCAGCCTTACTTCAGTAGATTTTTGTACGATAGCTGTCATTTATAACTCTGCAGGTTTGTGAATTACAGTGTCCCTGAGCTCCTTTCTTCAACTCGCTTTCTTGTGAGCTGGCCTCAACACCGCAGGATTGCTTCAGGCCCTAATCTGGTTCTGGCACGGCACGCTGAGCCTTTGGTTAATTCCTCTTCCTGGTGGGAAATGAGAGTTAAATTTGCCCGTCCAGACACCTCCAGCTAGTCTCTCATTGGTTCTCCCTATTCCTGTTCATCTTCCGCAGAAATTGCAAACTGGGCCAAACAGGAGGTTAAAGGCACTGTCTCTCCAAGTCGGGAGAATATTAGTAAAGCGTCTGCAATTTTGCACCCGAGTACCAGGGGATGAGAACTGAGACATATTAGAACACATCTCCCGATCACACGGTTGATCACACTCTGTGTTCCACATGCATTTTTTAGCTGAAGGAAGAATCCCTTAAACTTGGAGAGTTGCGACCCGTGGAATGGGTACCATGCAATATGACTTCAAAGGGTCTTCATTTGCTCACCAAACCTCTCCAATCCTATCACTGCTGCGTTTATGCCCCTGTACTCACGCTTGATTCTCTTTCAGAGACATAGCAATCCATAAGTTTTAAGATACTTACTAGTCAGGTACATTATTAGGCGTTTAATAAGGGGTTTTGAGTCCATTTCGTTGAGCAAGGAGTAGCCCTTGTCTATTACATATTTGGCTTAAGGAACTTTATCTGTGCTCATTTCAATCTCTGGTTTTATGCAGCACCCCAACTCACCTTTCCCCTTAAGCAAGCATAAGTTGGTTTTCTAAATTTGAGACCCTGTTCTGTTTTGTAATCCAGTTCCTGTGTAGCCAAGTTTACACTCCGTGTATTAGTGTTATCTTATGATGTTTCTTTTTCTGTGTGACTTATTTCAGTTAGAATCATCATACCTGAATCCACTCTATGCTTTACAGGCCTGATGACATAGATTTCATTGCTGATTGATGTTGCATTGTACGTAAGTACCACAACTTCTTTATCCAGTTTTCACTTTCTGCGATATTGAACTTGTACCATAAACGGGGTTCTTGTAAACAGAGCTGTCCCAAATTTTGGGGTGGCTGTGTCTTTTTGATTTCAATTTCCCTAAGCTATAGGACCATAAGTGGAACTGCCCTAGGCTCTGTTGCTTTGTCTTTTCGATGTTTCAGGAAACACCATACACTTCTCCTGAGTGGCTGTTGGCAATTTACATCCCTCCCATCAACATAACAAGGCTCCCAGTTCTCCATGGCCTGTCCTGCCTTTCTGGATTTTACACTTTTTTCAGATGGCCCTTTTGACCGGGGGGAAGTGAGACTTCATTGTAGTGCAGATTTCCTTTGCAAGCTTGCTTGGTTGGCCAAAAAGTGCGTATGCGTTTTTTCCTGAATATATTCAGGAAAAAACGCATACTCCCTTTTTGGCCTAGTGCATCATTCTCGACGTTCTGCCTCTTTTCCTATGCTTTAAATGCAATTCCAGTCTACCTCCTTAAATCGGTTTCCTGCAATTCTGCCCGGCTTTCAAGTCCTCTTGGCAGCCTTACTTCAGTATATTTTTGGACGATAGCTGTCATTTATAACTCTGCAGGTTTGTGAATTACAGTGCCCTTGAGCTGCTTTCTTAAACTCGCTTTCTTGTGAGCTGGCCGAAACACCGCAGGATTCCTTCAGGCCCTAATCTGGTTCCGGCACGGCACGCTGAGCCTTTGGTTAATTCCTCTTCCTGGTGGGAAATGGGAGTTAAATTTGCCCGTCCAGACACCTCCAGCTAGTCTCTCATTGGTTCTCCCTATTCCTGTTCATCTTCCGCGTAATTTGCAAACTGGGCCAAACAGGAGGTTAAAGGCACTGACTCTCCAAGTCGGGAGAGTGTTAGTAAAGCGTCTGGAATGTTACACCCGAGTACCGGGGGATGAGAACTGAGACATATTTCAACACGTCTCCCGGTCACACGGTTGATCATACTCTGGGTTCCACATGCATGTTTTAGCTGAAGGAAGAATCCCTTAAACCTGGAGAGTTGAGACCCGTGGAATGGGTACCATGCAATATGACTTCAAAGGGTCTTCATTTGCTCACCGAACCTCTCCAATCCTATCACTGCTGCGTTTATGCCCCTGTACTCACGCTTGATTCTCTTTCAGAGACATAGCAATCTTTAGGTTTTAAGATACTTACTAGTCAGGTACATTATAAGGTGTTTAACATGGGGTTTTGAGTCCATTTCGTTGAGCAGGGAGTAGCTCTTTTCTATTCCATATTTGGCTTAAGGAACTTTATCTGTGCTCATTTCAATCTCTGGTTTTATGCAGCACCCCAACTCACCTTTCCCCTTAAGCAAGCATAAGTTGGTTTTCTACATTTGAGACCCTGTTCTGTTTTGTAATCCATTTCCTGTGTAGCCAAGTTTACATTCCGTGTATTAGTGATATCTTATGTTGTTTCTTTTTCTGTGTGACTTATTTCAGTTAGAATCATCATACCTGAATCCACTCATTATGCTGCTACGTGCCTGATGACATAGATTTCATTGCTGAGTGTTATTGCATTGTATGTAAGTACTACAACATCTTAATCCATTTTTCACTTTCTGTGATATTGAACTTGTACCGTAAACGAGGTTCTTGTAATAAGAGCCATACCAAATTTTGGGGTGGCTGTGTCTTTTTGATTTTAATTTCCCTAAGCTATAGGATCATAAGTGGAAGTGCCCTAGCCTCTGTTGCTTTGTTTTTTACATGTTTCAGGAAACACCATACACTTCTCCCGAGTGGCTGTTGTCAACTTACATCCCGCCCATCAGCATAACAAGGCTCCCAGTTCTCCATGGCCTGTCCTGCCTTTCTGGATTTTACACTTTTTTCAGATGGCCGTTTTGACCCGGCAGAAGTGAGACTTCATTGTAGTGCAGATTTCCTTTGCAAGCTTGCTTGGTTGGCCAAAAAGGGCGTATGCGTTTTTTCCTGAATATATTCAGGAAAAAACGCATACGCCCTTTTTGGACAAGTGCATCATTGTCGACGTTCTGCCTCTTTTCCTATGCTTTAAGTGCAATTCCAGTCTACCTCCTGAAATTGGTTTCCTGCAATTTTGCCCCACTTTCAAGTCCTCTTGGCAGCCTTACTTCAGTATATTTTTGGACGATAGCTGTCATTTATAACTCTGCAGGTTTTTGAATTACAGTGCCCCTGAGCTCCTTTCTTCAACTCGCTTTCTTGTGAGCTGGCCGCAACACCGCAGGATTGCTTCAGGCCCTAATATGGTTCCGGCACGGCACGCTGAGCCTTTGGTTAATTACTCTTCCTGTAGGGAAATTAGAGTTAAATTTGCCCGTCCAGACACCTCCAGCTAGTCTCTCATTGGTTCTCCCTATTCCGGTTCATCTGCCACAGAAATTGCAAACTGGGCCAAACAGGAGGTTAAAGGCACTGACTCTCCGAGTCGGGAGAGTGTTAGTAAAGCGTCTGGAATGTTGCACCCAAGTACCAGGGGACGAGTCCTGACACATATTGGAACACATCTCCCGATCACACGGTTGATCATACTGTGGGTTCCACATGCATGATTTAGCTGAAGGAAGAATCCCTTAAACCTGGAGAGTTGAGACCCGTGGAATGGGTACCATGCAATATGATTTCAAAGGGTCTTCATTTGCTCACCGAATGTCTCCAATCCTATCATTGCTGCATTTATGCCCCTGTACACACGCTTGATTCTCTTTCAGAGACATAGCAATTCATAGGTTTTAAGATACTTACTAGTCAGGTACATTCTTAGGTGTTTAATATGGGGTGTTGAGTCCATTTCATTGAGCAAGGAGTAGCTCTTGTCTATTACATATTTGGCTTAAGGAACTTTATCTGTGCTCATTTCAATCTCTGGTTTTATGCAGCACCCCAACTCACCTTTCCCCTTAAGCAAGCATAAGTTGGTTTTCTAAATTTGAGACCCTCTTCTGATTTGTAATCCATTTCCTTTATACCAAGTTTACATTCCATGTATTAGTGATATCTTATGATGTTTCTTTTTCTGTGTGACTTATTTCAGTTAGAATCATCATACCTGAATCCACTCATTATGCTGCTACGGGCCTGATGACATAGATTTCATTGCTGAGTGATATTGCATTGTACGTAAGTACCACACCTTCTTTATCCATTTTTCGCTTTCTGCGATATTGAACTTGTACCGTAAACAAGGTTCTTGTAAACAGAGCCGTCCCAAACTTTGGGGTGGCTGTGTCTTTTTGATTTTAATTTCCCTAAGATATAGGACCATAAGTGGAAGTGCCCTAGGCTCTGTTGCTTTGTTTTTTAGATGTTTCAGGAAACACCATACACTTCTCCCCAGTGGCTGTTGGCAATTTACATCCCGCCCATCAGCATAACAAGGTTCCCAGTTCTCCATGGCCTGTCCTGCCTTTCTGGATTTTACACTTTTTTCAGATGGCCCTGTTGACCTGGGGGAAGTGAGACTTCATTGTAGTGCAGATTTCCTTTGCAAGCTTGCTTGGTTGGCGAAAAAGTGCGTATGCTTTTTTTCCTGAATATATTCAGGAAAAAACGCATACGCCCTTTTTGGCCAAGTGCATCATTGTCGACGTTCTGCCTCTTTTCCTATGCTTTAAATGCAATTCCAGTCTACCTCCTGAAATCGGTTTCCTACATTTCTGCCCTGCTTTCAAGTCCTCTTGGCAGCCTTACTTCAGTATATTTTTGGACGATAGCTGTCATTTATAACTCTGCAGGTTTGTGAATTACACTGCCCCTGAGCTCCTTTCTTCAACTCGCTTTCTTGTGAGCTGGCCGCAACACCGCAGGATTGCTTCAGGCCCTAATCTTGTTCTGGCATGGCACGCTGAGCCTTTGGTTAATTCCTCTTCCTGGTGGGAAATGAGAGTTAAATTTGCCCGTCCAGAAACCTCCAGCTAGTCTCTCATTGGTTCTCCCTATTCCTGTTCATCTTCCACAGAAATTGCAAACTGGGCCAAACAGGAGGTTAAAGGCACTGACTCTCCAAGTCGGGAGAGTGTTAGTAAAGCGTCTGGAATGTTGCACCCGAGTACAAGGGGATGAGAACTGAGACATTGGAACACGTCTCCCGATCACACGGTTGATCATACTCTGGGTTCCACATGCATGTTTTAGCTGAAGGAAGAATCCCTTAAACCTGGAGAGTTGAGACCCGTGGAATGGGTACCATGCAATATGACTTCAAAGGGTCTTCATTTTCTCACCGAACCTCTCCAATCCTATCACTGCTGCGTTTATGCCCCTGTACACACGCTTGATTCTCTTTCGGAGACATAGCGATCCATAGGTTTTAAGATACTTACTAGTCAGGTACATTCTTAGGCGTTTAATATGGGGTGTTGAGTCCATTTCGTTGAGCAAGGAGTAGCTCTTGTCTATTACATATTTGGCTTAAGGAACTTTATCTGTGCTCATTTCAATCTCTGGTTTTATGCAGCACCCCAACTCACCTTTCCCCTTAAGCAATCATAAGTTGGTTTTCTAAATTGGAGACCCTGTTCTATTTTGTAATCCAGTTCCTGTGTAGCCAAGTTTACATTCCGTGTATTAGTGATATCTTATGATGTTTCTTTTCCTGTGTGACTTATTTCAGTTAGAATCATCATACCTGAATCCACTCATTATGCTGCTACGGGCCTGATGACATAGATTTCATTGCTGAGTGATATTGCATTGTATGTAAGTACCACAACATCTTTATCCATTTTTCACTTTCTGTGATATTGAACTTGTCCCGTAAACGAGTTTCTTGTAAACAGAGCCGTCCCAAACGTTGGGGTGGCTGTGTCTTTTTGATTTTAATTTCCCTAAGCTATAGGGCCATAAGTGGAAGTGCCCTAGGCTCTGTTGCTTTGTTTTTTAGATGTTTCAGGAAACACCATACACTTCTCCCAAGTGGCTGTTGGCAATATACATCCCGCCCATCAGCATAACAAGGCTCCCAGTTCTCCATGGCCTGTCCTGCCTTTCTGGATTTTACACTTTTTTCAGTGTTCCTTTTGACCGGGGGGAAGTGAGATTCATTGTAGTGCAGATTTCCTTTGCAAGCTTGCTTGGTTGGACAAAAAGGGCGTATGCGTTTTTTCCTGAATATATTCAGGAAAAAACGCATACGCCCTTTTTGGCCAAGTGCATCATTGTCGACGTTCTGCCTCTTTTCCTATGCTTTAAGTGCAATTCCAGTCTACCTCCTGAAATCGGTTTCCTGCAATTTTGCCCCACTTTCAAGTCCTCTTGGCAGCCTTACTTCAGTATATTTTTGGACGATAGCTGTCATTTATAACTCTGCAGGTTTGTGAATTACAGTGCCCCTGAGCTCCTTTCTTCAACTCGCTTTCTTGTGAGCTGGCCGCAACACCGCAGGATTGCTTCAGACCCTAATCTGGTTCTGGCACGGCACGCTGAGCCTTTGGTTAATTCCTCTTCCTGGTGGGAAATGAGAGTTAAATTTGCCCGTCCAGACACCTCCAGCAGGTCTCTCATTGGTTCTCCCTATTCCTGTTTATCTGCCGCAGAAATTGCAAACTGGGCCAAACAGGAGGTTAAAGGCACTGACTCTCCCAGTCGGGAGATTGTTAGTAAAGCGTCTGGAATGTTGCACCCGAGTACCAGGGGACGAGTCCTGAGACATATTTGAACACGTCTCCCGATCACACGGTTGATCATACTCTGGGTTCCACATGCATGATTTAGCTGAAGGAAGAATCCCTTAAACCTGGAGAGTTGAGACCCGTGGAATGGGTACCATGCAATATGATTTCAAAGGGTCTTCATTTGCTCACCAAATGTCTCCAATCCTATCATTGCTGCATTTATGCCCCTGTACACACGCTTGTTTCTCTTTCGGAGACATAGCAATTCATAGGTTTTAAGATACTTACTAGTCAGGTACATACTTAGGCGTTTAATATGGGGTGTTGAGTCCATTTCGTTGAGCAAGGAGTAGCTCTTGTCTATTACATATTTGGCTTAAAGAACTTTATCTGTGCTCATTTCAATCTCTGGTTTTATGCAGCACCCCAACTCAACTTTCCCCTTAAGCAAGCATAAGTTGGTTTTCTAAATTTGAGACCCTGTTCTCTTTTGTAATCCAGTTCCTGTGTAGCCAAGTTTACATTACGTGTATTAGTGATATCTTATGATGTTTCTTTTTCTGTGTGACTTATTTCAGTTAGAATCATCATACCTGAATCCACTCATTATGCTGCTACGGGCCTGATGACATAGATTTCATTGCTGAGTGATATTGCATTGTACGTAAGTACCACACCTTCTTTATCCATTTTTCACTTTCTGCGATATTGAACTTGTCCCGTAAACGAGTTTCTTGTAAACAGAGCCGTCCCAAACGTTGGGGTGGCTGTGTCTTTTTGATTTTAATTTCCCTAAGCTATAGGGCCATAAGTGGAAGTGCCCTAGGCTCTGTTGCTTTGTTTTTTAGATGTTTCAGGAAACACCATAAACTTCTCCCCAGTGGCTGTTGTCAATTTACATCCCGCCCATCAGCATAACAAGGCTCCCAGTTCTCCATGGCCTGTCCTGCTTTTCTGGATTTTACACTTTTTTCAGATGTCCCTTTTGACTGGGGGGAAGTGAGACTTCATTGTAGTGCAGATTTCCTTTGCAAGCTTGCTTGGTTGGCCAAAAACGGCGTATGCGTTTTTTCCTGAATATATTAAGGAAAAAACGCATACGCCCTTTTGGCCAAGTGCATCATTGTCGATGTTCTGCCTCTTTTCCTATGCTTTAAATGCAATTCCAGTCTACCTCCTGAAATCGGTTTCCTGCAATTCTGCCCCGCTTTCAAGTCCTCTTGGCAGCCTTACTTCAATATATTTTTGGACGATAGCTGTCATTTATAACTCTGCAGGTTTGTGAATTACAGTGCCCCTGAGCTCCTTTCTTCAACTCGCTTTCTTGTGAGCTGGCTGCAACACCACAGGATTGCTTCAGGCCCTAATCTGGTTCCGGCACGGCACGCTGAGCCTTTGCTTAATTCCTCTTCCTGTTGGGAAATGAGAGTTAAATTTGCCCGTCCAGAAACCTCCAGCTAGTCTCTCATTGGTTCTCCCTATTCCTGTTCATCTTCCGCAGAAATTGCAAACTGCGCCAAACAGGAGTTTAAAGGCACTGACTCTCCAAGTCGGGAGAGTGTTAGTAAAGCGTCTGGAATGTTGCACCCAAGTACCAGGGGATGAGAACTGAGACATTGGAACACGTCTCCCGATCACACGGTTGATCATACTGTGGGTTCCACATGCATGTTTTAGCTGAAGGAAGAATCCCTTAAACCTGGAGAGTTGAGACCCGTGGAATGGGTACCATGCAATATGACTTCAAAGGGTCTTCATTTTCTCACCGAACCTCTCCAATCCTATCACTGCTGCGTTTCTGCCCCTGTACACACGCTTGATTCTCTTTTGGAGACATAGCAATCCATAGGATTTAAGATACTTACTAGTCAGGTACATTCTCAGGCGTTTAATATGGGGTGTTGAGTCCATTTCGTTGAGCAAGGAGTAGCTCTTGTCTATTCCATATTTGGCTTAAAGAACTTTATCTGTGCTCATTTCAATCTCTGGTTTTATGCAGCACCCCAACTCACCTTTCCCCTTAAGCAAGCATAAGTTGGTTTTCTAAATTTGAGACCCTCTTCTGATTTGTAATCCATTTCAATTATACCAAGTTTACATTCCGTGTATTAGTGATATCTTATGATGTTTCTTTTTCTGTGTGACTTCTTTCAGTTAGAATCATCATACCTGAATCCACTCATTATGCTGCTACGGGCCTGATGACATAGATTTCATTGCTGAGTGATATTGTATTGTACGTAAGTACCACAACTTCTTTATCCATTTTTCACTTTCTGCGATATTGAACTTGTACCATAAACGAGGTTCTTGTAAACAGAGCCATCCGAAACTTTTGGGTGGCTGTGTCTTTTTGATTTTAATTTCCCTAAGCTATAGGACCATAAGTGGAAGTGCCCTAGGCTCTGTTCATCTGTTTTTCAGATGTTTCAGGAAACACCATACACTTCTCCCGAGTGGCTGTTGGCAATTTACATCCCGCCCATCAGCATAACAGGGCTCCCAGTTCTCCATGGCCTGTCCTGCCTTTCTGGATTTTACACTTCTTTCAGTGGCCCTTTTGACCGGGGAGAAGTGAGACTTCATTGTAGTGCAGATTTCATTTGCAAGCTTGCTTGGTTGGCCAAAAAGGACCTATGCCTTTTTTCCTGAATACATTCAGGAAAAAACAAATACGCCCTTTTTGGCCAAGTGCATCATTGTCGACTTTCTGCCTCTTTTCCTATGCTTTAAATGCAATTCCAGTCTACCTCCTGAAATCGGTTTCCTGCAATTCTGCCCCGCTTTCAAGTCCTCTTGGCAGCCTTACTTCAGTATATTTTTGGACGATAGCTGTCATTTATAACTCTGCAGGTTTGTGAATTACAGTGCCCCTGAGCTCCTTTCTTCAACTCACTTTCTTGTGAGCTGGCCGCAACACCGCAGGATTGCTTCAGGCCCTAATCTGGTTCCGGCACGGCATGCTGAGCCTTTGGTTAATTCCTCTTCCTGGTGGGAAATGAGAGTTAAATTTGCCCGTCCAGACACCTCCAGCTAGTCTCTCATTGTTTCTCCCTATTCCTGTTCATCTTCCGCAGAAATTGAAAACTGGGCCAAACAGGAGTTTAAAGGCACTGACTCTCCAAGTCGGGAGAGTGTCAGTTAAGCGTCTGGAATGTTGCACCCGAGTACCAGGGGAATAGAACTGAGACATTTTGGAACACGTCTCCTGATCACACGGTTGATCATACTCTGGGTTCCACATGCATGATTTTGCTGAAGGAAGAATCCCTTAAACCTGGAGAGTTGAGACCCGTGGAATGGGTACCATGCAATATGACTTCAAAGGGTCTTTGTTTGCTCACCGAACCTCTCCAATCCTATCACTGCTGCGTTTATGCCCCTGTACACATGCTTGATTCTCTTTCGGAAACATAGCAATCCATAGGTTTTAAGATAATTAGTAGTCAGGTACATTCTTAGGCGTTTAATATGGGGTGTTGAGTCCATTTCGTTGAGCAAGGAGTAGCTCTTGTTTATTACATATTTGGCTTAAGGAACTTTATCTGTGCTCATTTCAATCTCTGGTTTTATGCAGCACCCCAACTCACCTTTCCCCTTAAGCAAGCATAAGTTGGTTTTCTAAATTTGAGACCCTGTTCTGTTTTGTAATTCAGTTCCTGTGTAGCCAAGTTTACATTCCGTGTATTAGTGATATCTTATGATGTTTCTTTTTCTGTGTGACTTATTTCAGTTAGAATCATCATACCTGAATCCACTCATTATGCTGCTACGGGCCTGATGACATAGGTTTCATTGCTGAGTGATGTTGCATTGTACGTAAGTACCACAACTTCTTTATCCATTTTTCACTTTCTGTGATATTGAACTTGTCCCGTAAATGAGTTTCTTGTAAACAGAGCCGTCCCAAACGTTGGGGTGGCTGTGTCTTTTTGATTTCAATTTCCCTAAGCTATAGGGCCATAAGTGGAATTGCCCTAGGCTCTGTTTCCTCTGTTTTTTAGATGTTTCAGGAAACACCATACACTTATCCCAAGTGGCTGTTGGCAATATACATCCCGCCCATCAGCGTAACAAGGCTCCCAGTTCTCCATGGCCTGTCCTGCCTTTCTGGATTTTACACTTTTTTCAGTGGTCCTTTTGACCGGGGGGAAGTGAGACTTCATTGTAGTGCAGATTTCCTTTGCAAGCTTGCTTGGTTGGCCAAAATGGGCGTATGCGTTTTTTCCTGAATATATTCAGGAAAAAACTCATACGTCCTTTTTGGCCAAGTGCATCATTGTCGACGTTTTGCCTCTTTTCCTATGCTTTAAATGCAATTCCTGTGTACCTCCTGAAATTGGTTTCCTGCAATTCTGCCCTGCTTTCAAGTCCTCTTGGCAGCGTTACTTCAGTATATTTTTGGACGATAGCTGTCATTTATAACTCTGCAGGTTTGTGAATTACAGTGCCCCTGAGCTCCTTTCTTCAACTCCCTTTCTTGTGAGCTGGCCGCAACACCGCAGGATTGCTTCAGGCCCTAATCTGGTTCCGGCACGGCACGCTGAGCCTTTGGTTAATTCCTCTTCCTGGTGGGAAATGAGAGTTAAATTTGCCCGTCCAGACACCTCCAGCTAGTCTCTCATTGGTTCTCCCTATTCCTGTTCATCTTCCACAGAAATTGCAAACTGGGCCAAACAGGAGGTTAAAGGCACTGACTCTCCAAGTCGGGAGAGTGTTAGTAAAGCGTCTGGAATGTTGCACCCGAGTACCAGGGAACGAGAATGGAGACATATTGGAACACGACTCCCGATCACACGGTTGATCATACTCCGGGATCCACATGCATGATTTAGCTGAAGGAAGAATCCCTTAAACCTGGAGAGTTGAGACCCGTGGAATGGGTACCATGCAATATGACTTCAAAGGGTCTTCATTTGCTCACCGAACCTCTCCAATCCTATCACTGCTGCGTTTATGCCCCTGTACACACGCTTGATTCTCTTTCGGAGACATAGCGATCCATAGGTTTTAAGATACTTACTAGTCAGGTACATTCTTAGGCGTTTAATATGGGGTGTTGAGTCCATTTCGTTGAGCAAGGAGTAGCTCTTGTCTATTCCATATTTGGCTTAAGGAACTTTATCTGTGCTCATTTCAATCTCTGGTTTTATGCAGCACCCCAACTCACCTTTCGCCTTAAGCAAGCATAAGTTGGTTTTCTAAATTTGAGACCCTGTTCTGTTTTGTAATCCAGTTCCTGTGTAGCCAAGTTTACATTCCGTGTATTAGTGATATCTTATGATGTTTCTTTTTCTGTGTGACTTATTTCAGTTAGAATCATCATACCTGAATCCACTCATTATGCTGCTATGGGCCTGATGACATAGATTTCATTGCTGAGTGATATTGCATTGTACGTAAGTACCACAACTTCTTTATCCATTTTTCGCTTTCTGTGAAATTTAACTTGTACCGTAAACGAGGTTCTTGTAAACAGAGCCGTCCCAAACTTTGGGGTAGCTGTGTCTTTTTGATTTCAATTTCCCTAAGCTATAGGACCATAAGTGGAACTGCCCTAGGCTCTGTTACTTTGTTTTTTCGATGTTTCAGGAAACACCATACACTTCTCCTGAGTGGCTGTTGGCAATTTACATCCCGCCCATCAACATAACAAGGCTCCCAGTTCTCCATGGCCTGTCCTGCCTTTCTGGATTTTACACTTTTTTCAGATGGCCCTTTTGACCGGGGGGAAGTGAGACTTCATTGTAGTGCAGATTTCCTTTGCAAGCTTGCTTGGTTGGCCAAAAAGGGCGTATGCGTTTTTTCCTGAATATATTCAGGAAAAAACGCATACGCCCTTTTTGGCCTAGTGCATCATTGTCGACGTTCTGCCTCTTTTCCTATGCTTTAAATGCAATTCCAGTCTACCTCCTGAAATCGGTTTCCTGCAATTCTACCCGGCTTTCAAGTCCTCTTGGAAGCCTTACTTCAGTATATTTTTGGACGATAGCTGTCATTTATAACTCTGCAGGTTTGTGAATTACAGTGCCCCTGAACTCCTTTCTTTAAATTGCTTTCTTGTGAGCTGGCAGCAACACCGCAGGATTGCTTCAGGCCCTAATCTGATTCCGACATGGCACGCTGAGCCTTTGGTTAATTCCTCTTCGTGGTGGGAAATGAGAGTTAAATTTGCCCGTCCAGACACCTCCAGCTAGTCTCTCATTGGTTCGCCCTATTCCTGTTCATCTTCCACAGAAATTGCAAACTGGGCCAAACAGGAGGTTAAAGGCACTGACTCTCCAAGTCGGGAGAGTGTTAGTAAAGCGTCTGGAATGTTGCACCCGAGTACAAGGGGATGAGAACTGAGACATTGGAACACGTCTCCCGATCACACGGTTGATCATACTCTGGGTTCCACATGCATGTTTTAGCTGAAGGAAGAATCCCTTAAACCTGGAGAGTTGAGACCCGTGGAATGGGTACCATGCAATATGACTTCAAAGGGTCTTCATTTTCTCACCGAACCTCTCCAATCCTATCACTGCTGCGTTTATGCCCCTGTACACACGCTTGATTCCCTTTCGGAGACATAGCGATCCATAGGTTTTAAGATACTTACTAGTCAGGTACATTCTTAGGCGTTTAATATGGGGTGTTGAGTCCATTTCGTTGAGCAAGGAGTAGCTCTTGTCTATTACATATTTGGCTTAAGGAACTTTATCTGTGCTCATTTCAATCTCTGGTTTTATGCAGCACCCCAACTCACCTTTCCCCTTAAGCAATCATAAGTTGGTTTTCTAAATTGGAGACCCTGTTCTCTTTGTAATCCAGTTCCTGTGTAGCCAAGTTTACATTCCGTGTATTAGTGATATCTTATGATGTTTCTTTTCCTGTGTGACTTATTTCAGTTAGAATCATCATACCTGAATCCACTCATTATGCTGCTACGGGCCTGATGACATAGATTTCATTGCTGAGTGATATTGCATTGTACGTAAGTACCACAACTTCTTTATCCATTTTTCACTTTCTGTGATATTGAACTTGTCCCGTAAACGAGTTTCTTGTAAACAGAGCCGTCCCAAACGTTGGGGTGGCTGTGTCTTTTTGATTTTAATTTCCCTAAGCTATAGGGCCATAAGTGGAAGTGCCCTAGGCTCTGTTGCTTTGTTTTTTAGATGTTTCAGGAAACACCATACACTTCTCCCAAGTGGCTGTTGGCAATATACATCCCGCCCATCAGCATAACAAGGCTCCCAGTTCTCCATGGCCTGTCCTGCCTTTCTGGATTTTACACTTTTTTCAGTGTTCCTTTTGACCGGGGGGAAGTGAGACTTCATTGTAGTGCAGATTTCCTTTGCAAGCTTGCTTGGTTGGCCAAAAAGGGCGTATGCGTTTTTTCCTGAATATATTCAGGAAAAAACGCATACGCCCTTTTTGGCCAAGTGCATCATTGTCGACGTTCTGCCTCTTTTCCTATGCTTTAAATGCAATTCCAGTCTACCTCCTGAAATCGGTTTCCTGCAATTTTGCCCCACTTTCAAGTCCTCTTGGCAGCCTTACTTCAGTATATTTTTGGATGATAGCTGTCATTTATAACTCTGCAGGTTAGTGAATTACAGTGCCCCTGAGCTCCTTTCTTCAACTCGCTTTCTTGTGAGCTGGCCGCAACACCGCAGGATTGCTTCAGGCCCTAATCTGGTTCCGGCACGGCACGCTGAGCCTTTGGTTAATTCCTCTTCCTGGTGGGAAATGAGAGTTAAATTTGCCCGTCCAGACACCTCCAGCTAGTCTCTCATTGGTTCTCCCTATTCCTGTTCATCTGCCGCAGAAATTGCAAACTGGGCCAAACAGGAGGTTAAAGGCACTGACTCTCCCAGTCGGGAGATTGTTAGTAAAGCGTCTGGAATGTTGCACCCGAGTACCAGGGGACGAGTCCTGAGACATATTGGAACACGTCTCCCGATCACACGGTTGATCATACTCTGGGTTCCACATGCGTGATTTAGCTGAAGGAAGAATCCCTTAAACCTGGAGAGTTGAGACCCGTGGAATGGGTACCATGCAATATGATTTCAAAGGGTCTTCATTTTCTCACCGAACCTCTCCAATCCTATCACTGCTGCGTTTATGCCCCTGTACACACGCTTGATTCTCTTTCGGAGACATAGCAATCCATAGGATTTAAGATACTTACTAGTCAGGTACATTCTCAGGCGTTTAATTTGGGGTGTTGAGTCCATTTCGTTGAGCAAGGAGTAGCTCTTGTCTATTCCATATTTGGCTTAAGGAACTTTATCTGTGCTCATTTCAATCTCTGGTTTTATGCAGCACCCCAACTCACCTTTCCCCTTAAGCAAGCATAAGTTGGTTTTCTAAATTTGAGACCCTGTTCTGTTTTGTAATCCAGTTCCTGTGTAGCCAAGTTTACATTCCATGTATTAGTGATATCTTATGATGTTTCTTTTTCTGTGTGACTTATTTCAGTTAGAATCATCATACCTGAATCCACTCATTATGCTGCTACGGGCCTGATGACATAGATTTCATTGCTGAGTGATATTGTATTGTACGTAAGTACCACAACTTCTTTATCCATTTTACACTTTCTGCGATATTGAACTTGTACCATAAACGAGGTTCTTGTAAACAGAGCCATCCGAAACATTTGGGTGGCTGTGTCTTTTTGATTTTAATTTCCCTAAGCTATAGGACCATAAGTGGAAGTGCCCTAGGCTCTGTTCATCTGTTTTTTAGATGTTTCAGGAAACACCATACACTTCTCCCGAGTGGCTGTTGGCAATTTACATCCCGCCCATCAGCATAACAGGGCTCCCAGTTCTCCATGGCCTGTCCTGCCTTTCTGGATTTTACACTTCTTTCAGTGGCCCTTTTGACCGGGGAGAAGTGAGACTTCATTGTAGTGCAGATTTCTTTTGCAAGCTTGCTTGGTTGGCCAAAAAGGACCTATGCCTTTTTTCCTGAATATATTCAGGAAAAAACAAATACGCCCTTTTTGGCCAAGTGCATCATTGCCGACTTTCTGCCTCTTTTCCTATGCTTTAAATGTAATTCCAGTCTACCTCCTGAAATCGGTTTCCTGCAATTCTGCCCCGCTTTCAAGTCCTCTTGGCAGCCTTACTTCAGTAAATTTTTGGACGATAGCTGTCATTTATAACTCTGCAGGTTTGTGAATTACAGTGCCCCTGAGCTCCTTTCTTCAACTCACTTTCTTGTGAGCTGGCCGCAACACCGCAGGATTGCTTCAGGCCCTAATCTGCTTCCGGCACGGCATGCTGAGCCTTTGGTTAATTCCTCTTCCTGGTGGGAAATGAGAGTTAAATTTGCCCGTCCAGACACCTCCAGCTAGTCTCTCATTGGTTCTCCCTATTCCTGTTCATCTTCCGCAGAAATTGCAAACTGGGCCAAACAGGAGGTTAAAGGCACTGACTCTCCAAGTCGGGAGAGTGTCAGTTAAGCGTCTGGAATGTTGCACCCGAGTACCAGGGGAATAGAACTGAGACATATTGGAACACGTCTCCTGATCACACGGTTGATCATACTCTGGGTTCCACATGCATGATTTTGCTGAAGGAAGAATCCCTTAAACCTGGAGAGTTGAGACCCGTGGAATGGGTACCATGCAATATGACTTCAAAGGGTCTTTGTTTGCTCACCGAACCTCTCAAATCCTATCACTGCTGCGTTTATGCCCCTGTACACATGCTTGATTCTCTTTCGGAGACATAGCAATCCATAGGTTTTAAGATAATTAGTAGTCAGGTACATTCTTAGGCGTTTAATATGGGGTGTTGAGTCCATTTCGTTGAGCAAGGAGTAGCTCTTGTCTATTACATATTTGGCTTAAGGAACTTTATCTGTGCTCATTTCAATCTCTGGTTTTATGCAGCACCCCAACTCACCTTTCCCCTTAAGCAAGCATAAGTTGGTTTTCTAAATTTGAGACCCTGTTCTGTTTTGTAATTCAGTTCCTGTGTAGCCAAGTTTACATTCCGTGTATTAGTGATATCTTATGATGTTTCTTTTTCTGTGTGACTTATTTCAGTTAGAATCATCATACCTGAATCCACTCATTATGCTGCTACGGGCCTGATGACATAGGTTTCATTGCTGAGTGATGTTGCATTGTACGTAAGTACCACAACTTCTTTATCCATTTTTCACTTTCTGTGATATTGAACTTGTCCCGTAAATGAGTTTCTTGTAAACAGAGCCGTCCCAAACGTTGGGGTGGCTGTGTCTTTTTGATTTTAATTTCCCTAAGCTATAGGGCCATAAGTGGAATTGCCCTAGGCTCTGTTCCTCTGTTTTTTAGATGTTTCAGGAAACACCATACACTTCTCCCAAGTGGCTGTTGGCAATATACATCCCGCCCATCAGCATAACAAGGCTCCCAGTTCTCCATGGCCTGTCCTGCCTTTCTGGATTTTACACTTTTTTCAGATGGCCCTTTTGACCGGGGGGAAGTGAGACTTCATTGTAGTGCAGATTTCCTTTGCAAGCTTGCTTGGTTGGCCAAAAAGGGCGTATGCGTTTTTTCCTGAATATATTCAGGAAAAAACGCATACGCCCTTTTTGGCCAAGTGCATCATTGTCGACGTTCTGCCTCTTTTCCTATGCTTTAAATGCAATTCCAGTCTACCTCCTGAAATCGGTTTCCTGCAATTCTGCCCTGCTTTCAAGTCCTCTTGGCAGCCTTACTTCAGTATATTTTTGGACGATAGCTGTCATTTATAACTCTGCAGGTTTGTGAATTACAGTGCCCCTGAGCTCCTTTCTTCAACTCGCTTTCTTGTGAGCTGGCCGCAACACCGCAGGATTGCTTCAGGCCCTAATCTGGTTCCGGCACGGCACGCTGAGCCTTTGGTTAATTCCTCTTCCTGGTGGGAAATGAGAGTTAAATTTGCCCGTCCAGACACCTCCAGCTAGTCTCTCATTGGTTCTCCCTATTCCTGTTCATCTTCCGCAGAAATTGCAAACTGGGCCAAACAGGAGGTTAAAGGCACTGACTCTCCAAGTCGGGAGAGTGTTAGTAAAGCGTCTGGAATGTTGCACCCGAGTACCAGGGGACGAGAACTGAGACATATTGGAACACGTCTCCCGATCACACGGTTGATCATACTCTGGGTTCCACATGCATGATTTCGCCTAAGGAAGAATCCCTTAAGTTGGAGAGTTGAGACCCGTGGAATGGGTACCATGCAATATGACTTCAAAGGGTCTTCATTTGCTCACCGAACCTCTCCAATCCTATCACTGCTGCGTTTATGCCCCTGTACACACGCTTGATTCTCTTTCGGAGACATAGCGATCCATAGGTTTTAAGATACTTACTAGTCAGGTACATTGTTAGGCGTTTAATATGGGGTGTTGAGTCCATTTCGTTGAGCAAGGAGTAGCTCTTGTCTATTACATATTTGGCTTAAGGAACTTTATCTGTGCTCATTTCAATCTCTGGTTTTATGCAGCACCCCAACTCACCTTTCCCCTTAAGCAATCATAAGATGGTTTTCTAAATTTGAGACCCTGTTCTCTTTTGTAATCCAGTTCCTGTGTAGCCAAGTTTACATTCCGTGTATTAGTGATATCTTATGATGTTTCTTTTTCTATGTGACTTATTTCAGTTAGAATCATCATACCTGAATCCACTCATTATGCTGCTATGGGCCTGATGACATAGATTTCATTGCTGAGTGATATTGCATTCTACGTAAGTACCACAACTTCTTTATCCATTTTTCACTTTCTGTGATATTGAACTTGTCCCGTAAATTAGGTTCTTGTAAAGAGAGCCGTCACAAACTTTTGGGTGGCTGTGTCTTTTTTATTTTAATTTCCCTTAACTATAGGACCATAAGTGGAATTGCCCTAGGCTCTGTTCCTCTGTTTTTTAGATGTTTCAGGAAGCACCATACACTTCTCCCGAGTGGCTGTTGACAATTTACATCCCGCCCATCAGCATAAGAAGGCTCCCAATTCTCCATGGCCTGTCCTGCCTTTCTGGATTTTACACTTTTTTCAGATGGCCGTTTTGACCGGTGGGAAGTGAGACTTCATTGTAGTGCAGATTTCCTTTGCAAGCTTGCTTGGTTGGCAAAAAAGTGCGTATGCGTTTTTTCCTGAATATATTCAGGAAAAAACGAATACGCCCTTTTTGGCCAAGTGCATCATTGTCAACATTCTGCCTCTTTTCCTATGCTTTAAATGCAATTCCAGTCTACCTCCTGAAATCGGTTTCCTGCAATTCTGCCCCGCTTTCAAGTCCTCTTGGCAGCCTTACTTCAGTAAATTTTTGGACGATAGCTGTCATTTATAACTCTGCAGGTTTGTGAATTACAGTGCCCCTGAGCTCCTTTCTTCAACTCGCTTTCTTGTGAGCTGGCCGTAACACCGCAGGATTGCTTCAGGCCCTAATCTGGTTCCGGCACGGCACGCTGAGCCTTTGCTTAATTCCTCTTCCTGGTGGGAAATGAGAGTTAAATTTGCCCGTCCAGAAACCTCCAGCTAGTCTCTCATTGGTTCTCCCTATTCCTGTTCATCTTCCGCAGAAATTGCAAACTGGGCCAAAGAGGAGGTTAAAGGCACTGACTCTCCAAGTCGGGAGAGTGTTAGTTATGCGTCTGGAATGTTGCACCCGAGTACCAGGGGACGAGAACTGAGACATTGGAACACGTCTCCCGATCACACGGTTGATCATACTGTGGGTTCCACATGCATGTTTTAGCTGAAGGAAGAATCCCTTAAACCTGGAGAGTTGAGACCCGTGGAATGGGTACCATGCAATATGACTTCAAAAGGTCTTCATTTGCTCACCGAACCTCTCCAATCCTATCACTGCTGCGTTTAGGCCCCTGTACACATGCTTGATTCTCTTTCGGAGACATAGCAATCCATAAGTTTTAAGACACTTACTAGTCAGGTACATTCTCAGGCGTTTAATATGGTGTGTTGAGTCCATTTCGTTGAGCAAGGAGTAGCTCTTGTCTATTCCATATTTGGCTTAAGGAACTTTATCTGTGCTCATTTCAATCTCTGGTTTTATGCAGCACCCCAACTCACCTTTCCCCTTAAGCAAGCATAAGTTGGTTTTCTAAATTTGAGACCCTGTTCTGTTTTGTAATCCAGTTCCTGTGTAGCCAAGTTTACATTCCATGTATTAGTGATATCTTATGATGTTTCTTTTTCTGTGTGACTTATTTCAGTTAGAATCATCATACCTGAATCCACTCATTATGCTGCTACTGGCCTGATGACATAGATTTCATTGCTGAGTGATATTGTATTGTACGTAAGTACCACAACTTCTTTATCCATTTTTCACTTTCTGCGATATTGAACTTGTACCATAAACGAGGTTCTTGTAAACAGAGCCATCCGAAACTTTTGGGTGGCTGTGTCTTTTTGATTTTAATTTCCCTAAGCTATAGGACCATAAGTGGAAGTGCCCTAGGCTCTGTTCATCTGTTTTTTAGATGTTTCAGGAAACACCATACACTTCTCCCGAGTGGCTGTTGGCAATTTACATCCCGCCCATCAGCATAACAGGGCTCCCAGTTCTCCATGGCCTGTCCTGCCTTTCTGGATTTTACACTTCTTTCAGTGGCCCTTTTGACCGGGGAGAAGTGAGACTTCATTGTAGTGCAGATTCCTTTTGCAAGCTTGCTTGGTTGGCCAAAAAGGACCTATGCCTTTTTTCCTGAATATATTCAGGAAAAAACAAATACGCCCTTTTTGGCCAAGTGCATCATTGCCGACTTTCTGCCTCTTTTCCTATGCTTTAAATGCAATTCCAGTCTACCTCCTGAAATCGGTTTCCTGCAATTCTGCCCCGCTTTCAAGTCCTCTTGGCAGCCTTACTTCAGTAAATTTTTGGACGATAGCTGTCATTTATAACTCTGCAGGTTTGTGAATTACAGTGCCCCTGAGCTCCTTTCTTCAACTCACTTTCTTGTGAGCTGGCCGCAACACCGCAGGATTGCTTCAGGCCCTAATCTGCTTCTGGCACGGCATGCTGAGCCTTTGGTTAATTCCTCTTCCTGGTGGGAAATGAGAGTTAAATTTGCCCGTCCAGACACCTCCAGCTAGTCTCTCATTGGTTCTCCCTATTCCTGTTCATCTTCCGCAGAAATTGCAAACTGGGCCAAACAGGAGGTTAAAGGCACTGCCTCTCCAAGTCGGGAGAGTGTCAGTTAAGCGTCTGGAATGTTGCACCCGAGTACCAGGGGAATAGAACTGAGACATATTGGAACACGTCTCCTGATCACACGGTTGATCATACTCTGGGTTCCACATGCATGATTTTGCTGAAGGAAGAATCCCTTAAACCTGGAGAGTTGAGACCCGTGGAATGGGTACCATGCAATATGACTTCAAAGGGTCTTTGTTTGCTCACCGAACCTCTCCAATCCTATCACTGCTGCGTTTATGCCCCTGTACACATGCTTGATTCTCTTTCGGAGACATAGCAATCCATAGGTTTTAAGATAATTAGTAGTCAGGTACATTCTTAGGCGTTTAATATGGGGTGTTGAGTCCATTTCGTTGAGCAAGGAGTAGCTCTTGTCTATTACATATTTGGCTTAAGGAACTTTATCTGTGCTCATTTCAATCTCTGGTTTTATGCAGCACCCCAACTCACCTTTCCCCTTAAGCAAGCATAAGTTGGTTTTCTAAATTTGAGACCCTGTTCTGTTTTGTAATTCAGTTCCTGTGTAGCCAAGTTTACATTCCGTGTATTAGTGATATCTTATGATGTTTCTTTTTCTGTGTGACTTATTTCAGTTAGAATCATCATACCTGAATCCACTCATTATGCTGCTACGGGCCTGATGACATAGGTTTCATTGCTGAGTGATGTTGCATTGTACGTAAGTACCACAACTTCTTTATCCATTTTTCACTTTCTGTGATATTGAACTTGTCCCGTAAATGAGTTTCTTGTAAACAGAGCCGTCCCAAACGTTGGGGTGGCTGTGTCTTTTTGATTTTAATTTCCCTAAGCTATAGGGCCATAAGTGGAATTGCCCTAGGCTCTGTTCCTCTGTTTTTTAGATGTTTCAGGAAACACCATACACTTCTCCCAAGTGGCTGTTGGCAATATACATCCCGCCCATCAGCATAACAAGGCTCCCAGTTCTCCATGGCCTGTCCTGCCTTTCTGGATTTTACACTTTTTTCAGATGGCCCTTTTGACCGGGGGGAAGTGAGACTTCATTGTAGTGCAGATTTCCTTTGCAAGCTTGCTTGGTTGGCCAAAAAGGGCGTATGCGTTTTTTCCTGAATATATTCAGGAAAAAACGCATACGCCCTTTTTGGCCAAGTGCATCATTGTCGACGTTCTGCCTCTTTTCCTATGCTTTAAATGCAATTCCAGTCTACCTCCTGAAATCGGTTTCCTGCAATTCTGCCCTGCTTTCAAGTCCTCTTGGCAGCCTTACTTCAGTATATTTTTGGAGGATAGCTGTCATTTATAACTCTGCAGGTTTGTGAATTACAGTGCCCCTGAGCTCCTTTCTTCAACTCGCTTTCTTGTGAGCTGGCCGCAACACCGCAGGATTGCTTCAGGCCCTAATCTGGTTCCGGCACGGCACGCTGAGCCTTTGGTTAATTCCTCTTCCTGGTGGGAAATGAGAGTTAAATTTGCCCGTCCAGACACCTCCAGCTAGTCTCTCATTGGTTCTCCCTATTCCTGTTCATCTTCCGCAGAAATTGCAAACTGGGCCAAACAGGAGGTTAAAGGCACTGACTCTCCAAGTCGGGAGAGTGTTAGTAAAGCGTCTGGAATGTTGCACCCGAGTACCAGGGGACGAGAACTGAGACATATTGGAACACGTCTCCCGATCACACGGTTGATCATACTCTGGGTTCCACATGCATGATTTCGCCTAAGGAAGAATCCCTTAAGTTGGAGAGTTGAGACCCGTGGAATGGGTACCATGCAATATGACTTCAAAGGGTCTTCATTTGCTCACCGAACCTCTCCAATCCTATCACTGCTGCGTTTATGCCCCTGTACACACGCTTGATTCTCTTTCGGAGACATAGCGATCCATAGGTTTTAAGATACTTACTAGTCAGGTACATTGTTAGGTGTTTAATATGGGGTGTTGAGTCCATTTCGTTGAGCAAGGAGTAGCTCTTGTCTATTACATATTTGGCTTAAGGAACTTTATCTGTGCTCATTTCAATCTCTGGTTTTATGCAGCACCCCAACTCACCTTTCCCCTTAAGCAATCATAAGATGGTTTTCTAAATTTGAGACCCTGTTCTCTTTTGTAATCCAGTTCCTGTGTAGCCAAGTTTACATTCCATGTATTAGTGATATCTTATGATGTTTCTTTTTCTATGTGACTTATTTCAGTTAGAATCATCATACCTGAATCCACTCATTATGCTGCTATGGGCCTGATGACATAGATTTCATTGCTGAGTGATATTGCATTCTACGTAAGTACCACAACTTCTTTATCCATTTTTCACTTTCTGTGATATTGAACTTGTCCCGTAAATTAGGTTCTTGTAAAGAGAGCCGTCACAAACTTTTGGGTGGCTGTGTCTTTTTTATTTTAATTTCCCTTAACTATAGGACCATAAGTGGAATTGCCCTAGGCTCTGTTCCTCTGTTTTTTAGATGTTTCAGGAAGCACCATACACTTCTCCCGAGTGGCTGTTGACAATTTACATCCCGCCCATCAGCATAACAAGGCTCCCAATTCTCCATGGCCTGTCCTGCCTTTCTGGATTTTACACTTTTTTCAGATGGCCGTTTTGACCGGTGGGAAGTGAGACTTCATTGTAGTGCAGATTTCCTTTGCAAGCTTGCTTGGTTGGCCAAAATGTGCGTATGTGTTTTTTCCTGAATATATTCAGGAAAAAACGAATACGCCCTTTTTGGCCAAGTGCATCATTGTCAACATTCTGCCTCTTTTCCTATGCTTTAAATGCAATTCCAGTCTACCTCCTGAAATCGGTTTCCTGCAATTCTGCCCCGCTTTCAAGTCCTCTTGGCAGCCTTACTTCAGTAAATTTTTGGACGATAGCTGTCATTTATAACTCTGCAGGTTTGTGAATTACAGTGCCCCTGAGCTCCTTTCTTCAACTCGCTTTCTTGTGAGCTGGCCGTAACACCGCAGGATTGCTTCAGGCCCTAATCTGGTTCCGGCACGGCACGCTGAGCCTTTGCTTAATTCCTCTTCCTGGTGGGAAATGAGAGTTAAATTTGCCCGTCCAGAAACCTCCAGCTAGTCTCTCATTGGTTCTCCCTATTCCTGTTCATCTTCCGCAGAAATTGCAAACTGGGCCAAAGAGGAGGTTAAAGGCACTGACTCTCCAAGTCGGGAGAGTGTTAGTTATGCGTCTGGAATGTTGCACCCGAGTACCAGGGGACGAGAACTGAGACATTGGAACACGTCTCCCGATCACACGGTTGATCATACTGTGGGTTCCACATGCATGTTTTAGCTGAAGGAAGAATCCCTTAAACCTGGAGAGTTGAGACCCGTGGAATGGGTACCATGCAATATGACTTCAAAGGGTCTTCATTTGCTCACCGAACCTCTCCAATCCTATCACTGCTGCGTTTATGCCCCTGTACACACGCTTGATTCTCTTTCGGAGACATAGCAATCCATAAGTTTTAAGACACTTACTAGTCAGGTACATTCTCAGGCGTTTAATATGGGGTGTTGAGTCCATTTCGTTGAGCAAGGAGTAGCTCTTGTCTATTCCATATTTGGCTTAAGGAACTTTATCTGTGCTCATTTCAATCTCTGGTTTTATGCAGCACCCCAACTCACCTTTCCCCTTAAGCAAGCATAAGTTGGTTTTCTAAATTTGAGACCCTGTTCTGTTTTGTAATCCAGTTCCTGTGTAGCCAAGTTTACATTCCATGTATTAGTGATATCTTATGATGTTTCTTTTTCTGTGTGACTTATTTCAGTTAGAATCATCATCCTGAATCCACTCATTATGCTGCTACGGGCCTGATGACATAGATTTCATTGCTGAGTGATATTGTATTGTACGTAAGTACCACAACTTCTTTATCCATTTTTCACTTTCTGCGATATTGAACTTGTACCATAAACGAGGTTCTTGTAAACAGAGCCATCCGAAACTTTTGGGTGGCTGTGACTTTTTGATTTTAATTTCCCTAAGCTATAGGACCATAAGTGGAAGTGCCCTAGGCTCTGTTCACCTGTTTTTTAGATGTTTCAGGAAACACCATACACTTCTCCCGAGTGGCTGTTGGCAATTTACATCCCGCCCATCAGCATAACAAGGCTCCCAGTTTCCATGACCTGTCCTGCCTTTCTGGATTTTACACTTTTTTCAGATGGCCCTTTTGACCGGGGAGAAGTGAGACTTCATTGTAGTGCAGATTTCCTTTGCAAGCTTGCTTGGTTGGCCAAAAAGGACCTATGCCTTTTTTCCTGAATATATTCAGGAAAAAACGAATATGCCCTTTTTGGCCAAGTGCATCATTGTCGACATTCTTCCTCTTTTCCTATGCTTTAAATGCAACTCCAGTCTACCTCCTGAAACCGGTTTCGTGCAATTCTGCCCCACTTTCAAGTCCTCTTGGCAGCCTTACTTCAGTATATTTTTTACGATAGCTGTCATTTATAACTCTGCAGGTTTGTGAATTACAGTGCCCCTGAGCTCCTTTCTTCAACTCGCTTTCTTGTGAGCTGGCCGCAACACCGCAGGATTGCTTCAGGCCCTAATCTAGTTCCGCCACGGCACGCTGAGCCTTTGGTTAATTCCTCTTCCTGGTGGGAAATGAGAGTTAAATTTGCCCGTCCAGACACCTCCAGCTAGTCTCTCATTGGTTCTCCATATTCCTGTTCATCTTCCGCAGAAATTCCAAACTGGGCCAAACAGGAGGTTAAAGGCACTGACTCTCCAAGTCGGGGAGTGTCATTTAAGCATCTGGAATGTTGCACCCGAGTACCAGGGGAATAGAACTGAGACATATTGGAACACGTCTCCCGATCACACGGTTGATCATACTCTGGGTTCCACATGCATGTTTTAGCTGAAGGAAGAATCCCTTAAACCTGGAGAGTTGAGACCCGTGGAATGGGTACCATGCAATATGACTTCAAAGGGTCTTCATTTGCTCACCGAACCTCTCCAATCCTATCACTGCTGCGTTTATGCCCCTGTACTCACGCTTGATTCTCTTTCAGAGACATAGCAATCCATAGGTTTTAATATACTTACTAGTCAGGTACATTTTTAGGCGTTTAATTTTGGATTTTGAGTCCATTTCGTTGAGCAAGGAGTAGCTCTTGTCTATTCCATATTTGGCTTAAGGAACCTTATCTGTGCTCATTTCAATCTCTGGTTTTATGCAGCACCCCAACTCACCTTTCCCCTTAAGCAAGGATAAGTTGGTTTTCTAAATTTGAGACCCTGTTCTGTTTTGTAATTCAGTTCTGTGTAGCCAAGTTTACATTCCGTGTATTAGTGATATCTTATGATGTTTCTTTTCCTGTGTGACTTATTTCAGTTACAATCATCATACCTGAATCCACTCATTATGCTGCTATGGGCCGATGACATAGATTTCATTGCTGAGTGATATTGCATTGTACGTAAGTACCACAACTTCTTTATCCATTTTTCGCTTTCTGCGATATTGAACTTGTACCGTAAACGAGGTTCTTGTAAACAGAGCCGTTCCAAACTTTGGGGTGGCTGTGTCTTTTTGATTTTAATTTTCCTAAACTATAGGACCATAAGCGGAATTGACCTAGGCTCTGTTCCTCTGTTTTTTAGATGTTTCAGGAAGCACCATACACTTCTCCCCAGTGGCTGTTGGCAATTTACATCCCGCCCATCAGCATAACAAGGCTCCCAGTTCTCCATGGCCTGTCCTGCCTTTCTGGATTTTACACTTTTTTCAGATGGCCCTTTTGACTGGGGGGAAGTGAGACTTCATTGTAGTGCAGATTTCCTTTGCAAGCTTGCTTGGTTGGCCAAAAAGGGCGTATGCTTTTTTTCCTGAATATATTCAGGAAAAAAAGCATACGCCCTTTTTGGCCAAGTGCATCATTGTGGATGTTCTGCCTCTTTTCCTATGCTTTAAATGCAATTCCAGTCCACCTCCAGAAATCGGTTTCCTGAAATTCTGCCCCACTTTCAAGTCCTCTTGGCAGCCTTACTTCAGTATATTTTTGGACGATAGCTGTCATTTATAACTCTGCAGGTTTGTGAATTACAGTGCCCCTGAGCTCCTTTCCTTAACTCGCTTTCTTGTGAGCTGGCCGCAACACCGCAGGATTGCTTCAGGCCCTGATCTGGTTCCCGCAGGGCAGGCTGAGCCTTTGGTTAATTTCTCTTCCTGGTGGGAAATGAGAGTTAAATTTGCCCGTCCAGACACCTCCACCTAGTCTCTCATTGGTCCTCCTTATCCCTGTTCATCTTCCGCAGAAATTGCAAACTAGGTCAAACAGGAGGTTAAAGGCACTGACTCTCCACTTCGGGAGAGTGTTAGTAAAGCGTCTGGAATGTTGCACCCGAGTACCAGGGGACGAGAACTGAGACATATTGGAACACGTCTCCCGATCACACGGTTGATCATACTCTGGGTTCCACATGCATGTTTTAGCTGAAGGAAGAGTCCCTTAAACCTGGAGAGTTGAGACCCTTGGAATGGGTACCATGCAATATGACTTCAAAGGGTCTTTGTTTGCTCACCGAACCTCTCCAATCCTATCACTGCTGCGTTTATGCCCCTGTACATATGCTTGATTCTCTTTCGGAGACATAGCAATCCATAGGTTTTAAGATAATTAGTAGTCAGGTACATTCTTAGGCGTTTAATATGGGGTGTTGAGTCCATTTCGTTGAGCAAGGAGTAGCTCTTGTGTATTACATATTTGGCTTAAGGAACTTTATCTGTGCTCATTTCAATCTCTGGTTTTATGCAGCACCCCAACTCACCTTTCCCCTTAAGCAAGCATAAGTTGGTTTTCTAAATTTGAGACCCTGTTCTGTTTTGTAATTCAGTTCCTGTGTAGCCAAGTTTACATTCCGTGTATTAGTGATATCTTATGATGTTTCTTTTTCTGTGTGACTTATTTCAGTTAGAATCATCATACCTGAATCCACTCATTATGCTGCTACAGGCCTGATGACATAGGTTTCATTGCTGAGTGATGTTGCATTGTACGTAAGTACCACAACTTCTTTATCCATTTTTCATTTTCTGTGATATTGAACTTGTCCCGTAAACGAGTTTCTTGTAAACAGAGCCATCCCAAACGTTGGGGTGGCTGTGTCTTTTTGATTTTAATTTCCCTAAGCTATAGGGCCATAAGTGGAATTGCCCTAGGCTCTGTTCCTCTGTTTTTAGATGTTTCAGGAAACACCATACACTTCTCCCAAGTGGCTGTTGGCAATATACATCCCGCCCATCAGCATAACAAGGCTCCCAGTTCTCCATGGCCTGTCCTGCCTTTCTGGATTTTACACTTTTCTCAGTGGCCCTTTTGACCGGGGGGAAGTGAGACTTCATTGTAGTGCAGATTTCCTTTGCAAGCTTGCTTGGTTGGCCAAAAAGGGCGTATGCGTTTTTTCCTGAATATATTCAGGAAAAAACGCATACGCCCTTTTTGGCCAAGTGCATCATTGTCGACGTTTTGCCTCTTTTCCTATGCTTTAAATGCATTTCCAGTGTACCTCCTGAAATTTGTTTCCTGCAATTCTGCCCCACTTTCAAGTCCTCTTGGCAGCCTTACTTCAATATATTTTTGGACGATAGCTGTCATTTATAACTCTGCAGGTTTGTGAATTACAGTGCCCCTGAGCTCCTTTCTTCAACTCGCTTTCTTGTGAGCTGGCTGCAACACCACAGGATTGCTTCAGGCCCTAATCTGGTTGCGGCACGGCACGCTGAGCCTTTGGTTAATTCCTCTTCCTGGTAGGAAATGAGAGTTAAATTTGCCCGTCCAGAAACCTCCAGCTAGTCTCTCATTGGTTCTCCCTATTCCTGTTCATCTTCCGCAGAAATTGCAAACTGGGCCAAACAGGAGGTTAAATGCACTGACTCTCCAAGTCGAGAGAGTGTTAGTAAAGCATCTGGAATACTGCACCCGAGTACCAGGGGAGGAGAACTGAGACCTATTGGAACACGTCTCCCGATCACACGGTTGATCATACTCTGAGTTCCACATGCATGTTTTAGCTGAAGGAGGAATCCCTTAAACCTGGAGAGTTGAGACCCGTGGAATGGGTACCATGCAATATGACATCAAAGGGTCTTCATTTGCTCACCGAACCTCTCCAATCCTATCACTGCTGCGTTTATGCCCCTGCACACATGCTTGATTCTCTTTCAGAGACATAGCAATCCATAGGTTTTAAGATACTTACTAGTCAGGTACATTCTTAGGTGTTTAATATGGGGTGTTGAGTCCATTTTGTTGAGCAAGGAGTAGCTCTTGTCTATTACATATTTGGCTTAAGGAACTTTATCTGTGCTCATTTCAATCTGTGGTTTTATGCAGCACCCCAACTCACCTTTCCCCTTAAGCAAGCATAAGTTGGTTTTCTAAATTTGAGACCCTCTTCGTCTTTGTAAACCAGTTCCTCTGTAGCCAAGTTTACATTCCGTGTATTAGTGATATCTTATGATGTTTCTTCTTCTGTGTGACTTATTTCAGTTAGAATCATCATACCTGAGTCCACTCATTATGCTGCTATTGGCCTGATGACATAGATTTCATTGCTGAGTGATATTGCATTGTACATAAGTACCACAACTTCTTTATCCATTTTCCACTTTCTGCGATATTGAACTTGTACCATAAATGCGGTTCTTGTAAACAGAGCCGTCCCAAACTTTGGGGTGGCTGTGTCTTTTTGATTTTAATTTCCCTAAGCTATAGTACCATAAGTGGAAGTGCCCTAGGCTCTGTTGCTTTGTTTTTCAGATGTTTCAGGAAACACCATACACTTCTCCCGACTGGCTGTTGGCAATTTACATTCCGCCCATCAGCATAACAAGGCTCCCAGTTCTCCATGGCCTGTCCTGCCTTTCTGGATTTTATACTTTTTTCAGATGGCCCTTTTGACCAGGGGGAAGTGAGACTTCATTGTAGTGCAGATTTCCTTTGCAAGCTTGCTTGGTTGGCCAAAAAGGGCGTATGCGTTTTTTCCTGAATATATTCAGGAAAAAACGCATACGCCCTTTTTGGCCAAGTGCATCATTGTGGACGTTCTGCCTCTTTTCCTATGCTTTAAATGCAATTCCAGTCTACCTCCTGAAATCGGTTTCCTGCAATTCTGCCTTGCCTCCAATGCCTCTTCATAGCCTTACCTCAATATATTTTTTGAAAATAGTTGGCCTTTATAACTCTGCAGGTTTTTGAATTGCAGTGGCCCTTAGCTCCATTTTTCTGCTCTTATTTTTGTGATCTTGCCTCATAACCACAGGATTCCTTCAGGCCCTATTCTTCTTCTGGGGCACCTTGCTGTGCCTTTGGTTTATTCTTCTTACTGATGTGAAATTAGAGTGACATGTGCTCATTGAAACTGCTACAGCTAGTTTCTCACTGGTTCCCCCTATTCCCATTCATCCTCCGCACTAACTGCAGACTGTGCGATACCAGAATTTAAAGGCATTGACTCTCCATGTGGGGATATTGTTAGTAAAGTGGCTGGAATGTCGATCCGGAGTCCCAGGAGAGGAAAAATGAGGTGCGTTTTAGAAACCTTTCCCGATCATATGGTATACCAGTCGCTGGGTTTCCCAAGAATGGTTTAGCTGTAGGAAGATTCCCTTCAAGCTGGAGTTTTGGGACCCTTGGAATGAGTAGCATGAAGTATTGCATTAAACTTTTGGCAGTTGCTCACCAAAGCTCACCAATCCTCTCAGCCCCAAGTGTGCAGCCTTATGTCTTATCCAGCTGTGGGTTTATATGTGGTCAATCCAGGTTGCATCACAGCCCCTGAGCAAATTTTGTAAGAATTTTTCTCTCTTTCATTGTTTCTGCATTTTGTTTTTAAAATTTATTTCTATAATGGGGTTTAGCTCATTTTCACTGCTGTGTTTGTGCCACTCTGCACACACTTGATTCCCTTATGGAGATATATCAATACATGGGTTTTAAGATTCTTATTACTCAGATATATTTCTCTGCGGTATATAGGGTGTGTTGAGGCCAGTTCATTGAGCAAGGTGTAGATCTTGTCTAATATCTATTTGGTTTATTGAACGGTATCTGTGCTAATTTCAAACTCTGGTTTAATGCATCACCCCACCTCTCCTTTCCCCTTAAGCTGACATAAGTGTGTTTTCTAAATGTGAGACACTGTTCTGTTCTGTAATTCCTTTCTTGTGCAGCCATATTTACCCTCCCTCTATAAGTGATATCTTATGATATGTTTCTTTTTCTGTTTGACTTATTTCAAGTAGTATTATCGGACCTAAATCCACTCTTTATCCTTCTACTAGCCTTATTACCTTGATTTCATGGTGAAGAGATATTCCATTGTACATAAGTACCACATCTTCTTTATCCATTGTTCTCTTTCCTGGGATATTTAAGGTGTACTGAAGTTGAGGTTCTTGTAAACAGAGTAGCCCTAAACTGTGGTGTGCTTGTGTCTTGTTGATTTTTAGACTTCCCTAGATATACTCCCATGATTGGAAGTGTCCTATGCTCTGTAGCTCTGTTTTTTAGATGATTTAGGAACCACCATACACTTCTCCAGAGTGGCTCTCGGCAGTTCACACACTGCCCATCAGCGTATAAAGGCTCCCTGTTCTCCATGGCCTGTCCTGCATTTCTGGTTTTTACAATTTTTTAGGATGGCCCTTTTGACTGGTGGGAAATGAGACTTCTTTGTTGTGCACATTTGCATTGCTTGCTTGCTTCGTTGCCCATAAAGTGCGTATGCGTTTTTTCCTGGATGTAATCAGGAAAAAACGCATACGCCCTTTTGGGCCAACTGCATCATTGTCGAAATTCTGCCGCTTTTCATGTGCTTTAAAGACGAGTCCAATCTATCTCTTGAAATCTGTTTCTTGCAATTCTGTCTTGCATTCAGATCCTCTTCTTTGCCTTACCTCAACATATTTTTGGACGTTAGTTTTCATTTATAACTCTGCAGGTTTGTGAATTGCAGTGACCCTGAGCTCCATTTTTTAAGTTGCTGTTTTGTGAGCTGGCCTCAAACCCACAGGATTGCTTCAGGCCCTATTTTGGCTCCGGCGAGGCGAGCTGAGCCTTTTTTCAATTCTTATTCTTAATGGGAAATTAGAGTGATATGTGCCCGTCCAAACCCCTACAACTATTCTCTCATTGGTTCCCCCTCTTCCCGTTCATCCTCCTCACAATTTGCAAAATGTGTGAAACAGAAGTTGAAATGTGCTGATTCTCCAAGTGGGGAGATTCTAAGTAACGTGGCTGGAATGGTGAACAGGAGCACCAGGAGAGGATAAATGAGCTGCATTTTAGACACATCTCCCGATCACATGGTGTACAGTCCTCTGGGTTTTTCATGCATGTTTTAGCTGTAGGAAGATCCCTTGAACCTGCAGATTTGGGACCCATTGAATGGGTACCAGGTAGTATTACTTTAAAGGGTGTGCATTTCCTCACCCAACCTCACATTTCTCTTAGTGCAAACAGTTTCCAGCCTTATGTCTCATCCTGCTGTGGGTCTAGATGTGTTCAATCCATGTTGCATCACCGTCCCTGAGGAAAAGTTGTAAGAGGTTTTCTCTGTCTCTATGTCGTTTATTTTTTTCAATTTATTACTATATTGGTTACAGCTGATTTTCAAAGCTCTGTTTCTTGCTGCTGTACATCCACTTGATTCACGTACAGAGAGACATCAGTAAATTCTTTTTCAGATTCTTACCAGTCGTATATATTCTTTTCCGGTGACTTGAGTGTGCTGAGTGCAGTTCTTTTAGCTACCGTGTGGGCTTTGTTGATTATCAGTTTGGTATTTGGAATGGTATCTTTGCTAATTTCAACCTCCTGGATGATGCCTCACCCCTCCCCACCTTTCCCGTTTAGCAGCCTTATGCGTGTTTTCTACATATTTGACTATGTTTTTGTTTTGTAATTTATTTCATGTGTAGCCATTTTGGATTCCACCTTTAAGTGATATCTTATGATATGTGTCTTTTTCTTTTTGAATTATGTCACTTAGAAAGATCATACGTAACTCCTCCGGAGTTGTTACAACTGGCCATATTTCATTGATTTCCAGGCTGAATAATATTCCACTCTACCTAAGTACCACATCTCTATCCATTTTTTCCCTCCAGAGACATTTAAGTTATATCCTAGTCGAGGATCTTTTAAACAGAGAGGGGGTAAACATTGGGGTGCCTGTGTCCTCTCAATTTTTGTTTTTCCCAAGATATACGCCCATGAGTGCAAGTGCCCTATGCTCTGTAGCTCATTTTTTAGATGGTTTAGTAAACACAATACACTTCTCCAGAATGGCCGTTGGCAATATACATTTCCACTATAAGTCTCACAGGGCTCCCTCTTCTCCTTGCCCTGTCCTGCATTTCTGTTGTTTACGCTTTATGAGGATGGCTCTTCTGACTGATGCGAAGTGATATCTTTTGTAGTATTGACTTCCAGTGCCCACCTGTTTGCTTGGCTAAAAAAGTGTATGCCCTTTTCTTGAATATATACAGAAAAAAACGCATACACCCTTTTTGGCCAACTGCAATGTTGGCAATGTTCAGCTCCTTTTCTTGTGCTTAATGGCGAGTCCTTTCTACCTCCTCAAATCCCTTTCCTGCCATTCTCCCTTGCTTACAAGTCCTTTTCTCTGACTTTCCTCAAGACATTTTTCAGTGATGGATATTTTCAACTCTGCAGTTTCGTGAATTTTACTGCCCCTGAGTTCCATTGTTCAACTTGTGTTTATGGGAACTGGCCACAAAGCAGCGGGATTTCCTCAAGCCCTATACTGTTTCCATGGGCAACCCTAGCCTTTGGTCAGTTCGTCTTCCTGATTGGAAATTAGAGTGACATGTGCCTGTCTGAACACCTAGGACTTGTCTCTCATTGTTCTTCATCCTTCCGCTTCATCCTCTGGACAAATTCCAAACTGTACACAACAGGATGTTGACAGTGCTGACATCTCCAAGTGGGGAGACTGTTAGTAAAGACGCTGGAGGGGTGAACCCGAGCACCAGGAGATGAGGAGATGAGATGCCTTTTCCAAACTCTTCCCGATCAGACGGTATACCATCCTCTGGGTGTGACAGACATGTTTTAGCAGTAGGAAGAGTCCCATTCATGTAAGGAGAACATCAGGGCTTTTTCAAAATCAGTGTCTCCCCGAAACACAAACTGGGGAATTTTTTAAGCTACAGCTACACATATGTTCATTAAGGGCCTTGGGAAGTAGGCAGAGTCCAAACTTTAGATGATTGAAGTCTTCAGGGTCAGAAGCACTCACCACCAGCTTCCCTTAGGTTACACTTTAACTGTCATTGATAGATGATGTCAATAAAAATATCTATTCTTTTTCAGATTATTTCCCCTTATAGCTTATTGCAAAATGTTGAGTGTATTTCCCTGTGCTATACAGTAGTTCCTTGTTGATGATCTATTTTATACATAGCAGTGTGTATGTGTTAATCCCAAACTGTTAATTTATCCCTCCTCCCACCTTTCCCCTTTGGTAATAATAAATTATAAGATTTTATACTTCTCAGAAATGGGGGAGCTGAAAGAGAGGTATCATTTTCAATGGAAAAGCATTTAAAACAAGATTGAAGCTTTAACCAAGATTATTATATGTACATCCTTGGAAAGAAATCACTTCGTTTCTCTAATATTGCCCTGACAAATAAGACAAACCTTTTCACTGAACTTGCTTATAATAAAGTGATGGAAATATCAAATGGAAGTGTTAGAAACATCTTATTTTACCCGAGCCTTATACACTGTTCTATGTTAACTACAGTTTGGCTCACACATCTGTTCATTGAGGTTACAATAGTCTCAATTTCTGTTACTGATCCTCCAGAGTGGACCCCAACAAGTGTCCCCCTGCCCAGTGTCATTGGGGCCAACAGATCGAGACTGAGTTTGGTTCACAAGCAAAGGAAACTTTATATTTTGATCAGAGAATGGAGAGGTGAGAGCATGCACTACCCCCTGGGCTGTGGGCTGGGCTGCTGTGTAGAGATCCTGTCAGAGTCAGTGGGAGGGAGGGGGCGGAGCTCTCGAGGGCCAGGTTGGCTGCAGCTCAGGCTCTGTATCGCGGAGTCTGCACTGGGCCCCAGGAGCTGAGGTGTCGTCCCAGCCATTCTGCACTAGGAAATCTGGTCTGAAGTGCCGGGTGTGGAACCTCTGCATGCGGGACCCTAGGAGCACATGAAATTAGACAAAGCACAAAGGATAAAAACGGTTAGACTTGACTTTATTGCCCAGATTCTATTTTTATCTCCCAGGGATTTTTAATGGGCTTTGCTGGGGACAAACCCCTCCTCTGCCTTTTGTCCCATTCCTCATTCTTGGAGTGCTGAGGGTGCAGACCCTTCTTCTGTAACTGCTGAGTGCTGAGTTGGGAGCCCTCATACCCGGGGGCGAGGGTCAGAGCTTCTCCCCAGCAGCCTCCAGGTGACGTTGATTGTCCCCAGGCCCCCTGCCTCCCTGCTCGTCCACCTGAGCACCAGCATTGGAAGTGTTATAGATTCTAATGACCTTTAAGGGTCCAGGAAAGAGATGTGCAGAGACGCTGTGGGGGCCGGTTTCACCCCGCCCCACATTTGTTCAGCCACCTTAGGCTGACCGTTTCTGCCCGCCTAGATGCTCTGACCAGTAGTCTGCGCTTTCTTCAGTTAGGCCCCTGAATTAACGTACAAACAGCACCAGGTGTCAGAGCCCTGCCCGCTCAACTCCCAGACAGTCCAGGGTCAGTGGTGATCAAGGACCATGATGGCCACTGAGTCAACAGCCTTTTGAAGTAAACAGGAGTCCAGCCAGTCTTATTGGCCACCATCATCACGGTGTCTGTAGGCTTTTCTATGGTGACAGTGTGATATACGGTTCCCCCGCCAAGATTATTAGCTCCCCTGTGGGTGCAGTAAGTCCTGCAAGCAGTAGTCTACTCTTTTGGGACACACTCTTGTTGTTTTATGAGAGAAACTCCAGGTCAAGTGATGTTCACATGAGTCGTCATGGTGCCCTGTTGCCCCCGGTTATCTCTCTGGATGTTGAAGTTGGAAGGCCTCCTCACTCGAGGTTGGTGTGCCCACAGAGCGAACCCTGAAACTTCAGGGCATGGTTGGTGGTTAGGATCACCACGTGGGGTCCTTTTCCCTTAGGAGGGAGGTGGCCTTTGGGGCTGCTGATTTCCAGGTTTTTAGATACCGCCAGTATCTTGGCCAGATGTGGCAGTTGGCCAAGCCCCTTGGTGACCGTAGTTTATCCTACCTGGATGGCATTCTTGCATTGTTCCATTTCAAGTGGTCCCAGTTTTTGCACTAATTCTCCAATGGCGATTCACCTTTCACTGGGAATGTAAAGGTCAAAGGGTTTAGCTAAATTAGGGAGTTCCAGGGCAAGTGTCTGAATTGACTGCTCTTTCCATTCTTGAAAGGCCACTTCTGGATTCTATTCAACAGGATCATCATCTTTTCCTTTCAGTGTTTCATATAGAGGCCCAGCTAGTAGACTGTAGTTAGGGATCCAGAAGCAGCAAACCCTGGTCTCCCCAAGAACCCCTAAGCTGTCTTCTAGTTTTAGAAAGGGGTAAGGCTGAAAATGGTTTCTTTCCTTTCCTGGGATGGGCTTCTCCGACCTTCTGTGAGAATGAAGCCCAGGCAGGTCACCGCAGTCTGTGATATTTGAGCTTTTTCTTGGACAACTTCTATCCTTTATTGGCTTGGTAGTTCAGAGGCCTCCTTAGTAGGGCTGGTGATCAGAATGTCGTCTGTGTACTGAAGGAGCGTTTCCTTTTCCAGAGGTAGAACTTTTAGGTCTTTAGCTAAGCTTTCCCCAAAGATGGTGTGGGAATTTTTGCACCCTTGGGGCAAGACGGCCCGGAAGTATTGTTTTAGTTGTATGTTGAGTCCTGCCACTCACAAGCCAAAATTTCTTGTGACTCTGGGACTAATGGAATACAAAAGAAGGCATCATTGAAGACTAATACAGAATACCATGTCCTGGTGGTTGGTAGAATGACCAGCAGGGTGTAGGAATTAGGAGCAGCTGGAGGTATATCCTCGGTGGCTTCACTGACTGTCCTGACATCCTTTACCAGGTCCCCAGCAGCCCATGGGGCTCTCGTGGTCAGACCAATCCCAGAATATGGAGCTCACCTGGGCAGGTACCCCACCCCCACCCCAGCCCACGGGGCTCTCGTGGTCAGGCCCCTCCCAGGATACAGAGCTACCCTTGCAGGTACCGTGGCAGGGCTGGGCACACAGGAACCGTGCACATAGCCCTCATTGCAGAGCACCCCCAGCTCACCTGTCGCTCAGAGCTGACACAGAGCACCTCAGAGCAGGACTTGAACTAACAAACAGCAGCTGCGACAGGTCTGTGACCCTGGGCATCACTCTGTGCGGCCTCCCTCCACCTGGTCTTCCAGAGACTTCCACTGCACCCGGGGCACCAGGCCTCTGTCTCCAACCACCACCCACCCCTCCTCTCCCTGACTCCTGGGTTCCTCTCATTAGGAGAGGGTTTTCTTGAAGTTGTCTCCCACTCATGGGCCAGATAAAATGATTAGAAAACAAGCCAAAGCTGCAGCCCCTTGTCTATCCTGACTCTCAGGAGCCCACACCTGTTCCTTGGACCTGGCCGGTTCAGCAAGTTCCATTTTCTGCAACTGTGAGCCCCTGAGGGATGATGATTGGCTGACCTGGGCAGCCTTACCGTGCCGGCCAGCCCTCCCCAGGTGTGCCTGGGTTGAGATCAATATAAATACCACTCCAGGCAGCAAGAGGCCCTGCAGCCGTGCCTGACGCCATTTTCTCTGCCCTGTCAGCAGTCTCGGGGCTGGGCTGGTGGGAGGGAGTGAGAGGCCACGGCTTTGTGGGTGGCCCAGTGTGAGTGGGGCTCTGCTGGACTTTCTGCAGCAGTTGCCAGGCTGCCACCTGCTAAAGAAGAGGATGTGTCACCTATACCTGCTGCTGGAATTTCTCCCTGGGCAGAGGTGAGGAAGGAAAGAAGCAGTGGGGGCAGGGACAGGATGGGTATCTCAGGCAGGGAAATGGAAATCTTCCAGAAGAGCACCCAGGGCCAGGACCATCCTGGCTGGCCTGCAGGCACCAAGTCGGCCGGCATGCTGTCACTCGTGTGGCTCTATGGCCCTTCCTCTAGGCTTTCAAGTCCTTGTATATATTCAGGTGTTTTACCTGGGACGGGTGGGAATAGTTCAGCAGCAACTGGCCTGGGGCTCAGCTCACGTTTACTCACAGATGCCTCGGCACGGTGCCCCAGCTTTGTAATGAGGACGCTTGTTGCGTGGGGGCTGCTGGCTGAATGGGAGACGATTCCCCACCACTGACCAACTTCAGAATTGTTTACAACTGGAGCAAGTGCCCTGATACGGTTTTCCTCTGTGGAACTGGTGGGTTCTGTGTTTTTTTTCTCTTTTTCGTTTTTGGTTCAAGGTAGATTTTATTCCTCTTTTTTGTATTTACAGATATAAGCATGGAAATAATTTATTCATATAAATACATGTATGTGAAGGGAATAATTGTTTTTTCTGTTTTATTTTTTAAATTTTATTTCTTTTTAATTTTGAATTTTATTTTATATTTTTATACAGCAGGTTCTTATTGGTTACCTATTTTATACGTATAAATGTATACATGACAATCCCAGTCTCTCAACTCCTCCCACCACCACCCCCCCAACAGCCTTCCACCCTTGTTGTCCATACGTTTGTTGTCTACATCTGTTGCTCTATTTATGCCTTGCAAAATGGTTAACCTGTACAGTTTTTCTAGGTTCCACATATATGCATGAATATACAAGATTTGTTTTTCTCTTTCTGACTTACTTCACTCTGTATGACACTCTCTAGATCCATTGACGTCTTGACAAATGACCCAATCATTCCTTTTCATGGCTTAGTAATATTCCATTTTATATATGCCACAGCTTTATGCATTCGTCTGTCTGTGGGCATTTAGGTTGCTTCCATTACCTCGATATTGTAAAGAGTGAGGCAATGAACATTGCGGTGAATGTCTCTTTTTGATTTATGGTTTTGTCTGGGTATATGTCCAGAACTGGGATTGCTGTATCATATGTTAATTCTACTGTTAGTATCTTAAGAAACTCCATATTGTTCTCCATAGTGACTGTATCAATTTATATTCCCAACAATAGTGGAAGAGGGTTCCTTTTCTCCACACCCTTTCCAGCATTTTTTGTTTGTAGATTTTCTGATGATGCCCATTCTACCAGGTGTGAGGTGATACCTCATTGCTGAGTCCATTTCCTTGAGCAAGGGGAAGGTCTTGTCTATTAAATATTTGGCTTATGGAACGGTATCTGTGCTAATTTCAAACTCTGGTTTTATGCAGCACCCCAACTCACCTTCCCACTTAAGCAAGCATAAGTTGGTTTTCTAAATTTGAGACCGTGTTCTGTTTTGTAAATCAGTTCATGTGTAGCCAAGTTCTCATTCCATGTATTAGTGGTACCTTATGATGTTTCTTTTTCTGTGTGACTTATTTCAGTTAGAATCATCATACCTGAATCCACTCATTATGCTGCTATGGGCCTGATGACATAGATTTCATTGCTGAGTGATATTGCATTGTACGTAAGTACCACAACTTCTTTATCCATTTTTCGCTTTCTGTGAAATTTAACTTGTACCGTAAACGAGGTTCTTGTAAACAGAGCCGTCCCAAACTTTGGGGTAGCTGTGTCTTTTTTATTTCAATTTCCCTAAGCTATAGGACCATGAGTGGAACTGCCCTAGGCTCTGTTACTTTGTTTTTTCGATGTTTCAGGAAACACCATACACTTCTCCTGAGTGGCTGTTGGCAATTTACATCCCGCCCATCAACATAACAAGGCTCCCAGTTCTCCATGGCCTGTCCTGCCTTTCTGGATTTTACACTTTTTTCAGATGGCCCTTTTGACCGGGGGGAAGTGAGACTTCATTGTAGTGCAGATTTCCTTTGCAAGCTTGCTTGGTTGGCCAAAAAGGGCGTATGCGTTTTTTCCTGAATATATTCAGGAAAAAACGCATACGCCCTTTTTGGCCTAGTGCATCATTGTCGACGTTCTGCCTCTTTTCCTATGCTTTAAATGCAATTCCAGTCTACCTCCTGAAATCGGTTTCCTGCAATTCTACCCAGCTTTCAAGTCCTCTTGGAAGCCTTACTTCAGTATACTTTTGGACGATAGCTGTCATTTATAACTCTGCAGGTTTGTGAATTACAGTGCCCCTGAACTCCTTTCTTCAAATTGCTTTCTTGTGAGCTGGCAGCAACACCGCAGGATTGCTTCAGGCCCTAATCTGATTCCGACATGGCACGCTGAGCCTTTGGTTAATTCCTCTTCGTGGTGGGAAATGAGAGTTAAATTTGCCCGTCCAGACACCTCCAGCTAGTCTCTCATTGGTTCGCCCTATTCCTGTTCATCTTCCACAGAAATTGCAAACTGGGCCAAACAGGAGGTTAAAGGCACTGACTCTCCAAGTCGGGAGAGTGTTAGTAAAGCGTCTGGAATGTTGCACCCGAGTACAAGGGGATGAGAACTGAGACATTGGAACACGTCTCCCGATCACACGGTTGATCATACTCTGGGTTCCACATGCATGTTTTAGCTGAAGGAAGAATCCCTTAAACCTGGAGAGTTGAGACCCGTGGAATGGGTACCATGCAATATGACTTCAAAGGGTCTTCATTTTCTCACCGAACCTCTCCAATCCTATCACTGCTGCGTTTATGCCCCTGTACACACGCTTGATTCCCTTTCGGAGACATAGCGATCCATAGGTTTTAAGATACTTACTAGTCAGGTACATTCTTAGGCGTTTAATATGGGGTGTTGAGTCCATTTCGTTGAGCAAGGAGTAGCTCTTGTCTATTACATATTTGGCTTAAGGAACTTTATCTGTGCTCATTTCAATCTCTGGTTTTATGCAGCACCCCAACTCACCTTTCCCCTTAAGCAATCATAAGTTGGTTTTCTAAATTGGAGACCCTGTTCTCTTTGTAATCCAGTTCCTGTGTAGCCAAGTTTACATTCCGTGTATTAGTGATATCTTATGATGTTTCTTTTCCTGTGTGACTTATTTCAGTTAGAATCATCATACCTGAATCCACTCATTATGCTGCTACGGGCCTGATGACATAGATTTCATTGCTGAGTGATATTGCATTGTACGTAAGTACCACAACTTCTTTATCCATTTTTCACTTTCTGTGATATTGAACTTGTCCCGTAAACGAGTTTCTTGTAAACAGAGCCGTCCCAAACGTTGGGGTGGCTGTGTCTTTTTGATTTTAATTTCCCTAAGCTATAGGGCCATAAGTGGAAGTGCCCTAGGCTCTGTTGCTTTGTTTTTTAGATGTTTCAGGAAACACCATACACTTCTCCCAAGTGGCTGTTGGCAATACACATCCCGCCCATCAGCATAACAAGGCTCCCAGTTCTCCATGGCCTGTCCTGCCTTTCTGGATTTTACACTTTTTTCAGTGTTCCTTTTGACCGGGGGGAAGTGAGACTTCATTGTAGTGCAGATTTCCTTTGCAAGCTTGCTTGGTTGGCCAAAAAGGGCGTATGCGTTTTTTCCTGAATATATTCAGGAAAAAACGCATACGCCCTTTTTGGCCAAGTGCATCATTGTCGACGTTCTGCCTCTTTTCCTATGCTTTAAATGCAATTCCAGTCTACCTCCTGAAATCGGTTTCCTGCAATTTTGCCCCACTTTCAAGTCCTCTTGGCAGCCTTACTTCAGTATATTTTTGGATGATAGCTGTCATTTATAACTCTGCAGGTTAGTGAATTACAGTGCCCCTGAGCTCCTTTCTTCAACTCGCTTTCTTGTGAGCTGGCCGCAACACCGCAGGATTGCTTCAGGCCCTAATCTGGTTCCGGCACGGCACGCTGAGCCTTTGGTTAATTCCTCTTCCTGGTGGGAAATGAGAGTTAAATTTGCCCGTCCAGACACCTCCAGCTAGTCTCTCATTGGTTCTCCCTATTCCTGTTCATCTGCCGCAGAATTTGCAAACTGGGCCAAACAGGAGGTTAAAGGCACTGACTCTCCCAGTCGGGAGATTGTTAGTAAAGCGTCTGGAATGTTGCACCCGAGTACCAGGGGACGAGTCCTGAGACATATTGGAACACGTCTCCCGATCACACGGTTGATCATACTCTGGGTTCCACATGCGTGATTTAGCTGAAGGAAGAATCCCTTAAACCTGGAGAGTTGAGACCCGTGGAATGGGTACCATGCAATATGATTTCAAAGGGTCTTCATTTTCTCACCGAACCTCTCCAATCCTATCACTGCTGCGTTTATGCCCCTGTACACACGCTTGATTCTCTTTCGGAGACATAGCAATCCATAGGATTTAAGATACTTACTAGTCAGGTACATTCTCAGGCGTTTAATTTGGGGTGTTGAGTCCATTTCGTTGAGCAAGGAGTAGCTCTTGTCTATTCCATATTTGGCTTAAGGAACTTTATCTGTGCTCATTTCAATCTCTGGTTTTATGCAGCACCCCAACTCACCTTTCCCCTTAAGCAAGCATAAGTTGGTTTTCTAAATTTGAGACCCTGTTCTGTTTTGTAATCCAGTTCCTGTGTAGCCAAGTTTACATTCCATGTATTAGTGATATCTTATGATGTTTCTTTTTCTGTGTGACTTATTTCAGTTAGAATCATCATACCTGAATCCACTCATTATGCTGCTACGGGCCTGATGACATAGATTTCATTGCTGAGTGATATTGTATTGTACGTAAGTACCACAACTTCTTTATCCATTTTTCACTTTCTGCGATATTGAACTTGTACCATAAACGAGGTTCTTGTAAACAGAGCCATCCGAAACTTTTGGGTGGCTGTGTCTTTTTGATTTTAATTTCCCTAAGCTATAGGACCATAAGTGGAAGTGCCCTAGGCTCTGTTCATCTGTTTTTTAGATGTTTCAGGAAACACCATACACTTCTCCCGAGTGGCTGTTGGCAATTTACATCCCGCCCATCAGCATAACAGGGCTCCCAGTTCTCCATGGCCTGTCCTGCCTTTCTGGATTTTACACTTCTTTCAGTGGCCCTTTTGACCGGGGAGAAGTGAGACTTCATTGTAGTGCAGATTTCTTTTGCAAGCTTGCTTGGTTGGCCAAAAAGGACCTATGCCTTTTTTCCTGAATATATTCAGGAAAAAACAAATACGCCCTTTTTGGCCAAGTGCATCATTGCCGACTTTCTGCCTCTTTTCCTATGCTTTAAATGTAATTCCAGTCTACCTCCTGAAATCGGTTTCCTGCAATTCTGCCCCGCTTTCAAGTCCTCTTGGCAGCCTTACTTCAGTAAATTTTTGGACGATAGCTGTCATTTATAACTCTGCAGGTTTGTGAATTACAGTGCCCCTGAGCTCCTTTCTTCAACTCACTTTCTTGTGAGCTGGCCGCAACACCGCAGGATTGCTTCAGGCCCTAATCTGCTTCCGGCACGGCATGCTGAGCCTTTGGTTAATTCCTCTTCCTGGTGGGAAATGAGAGTTAAATTTGCCCGTCCAGACACCTCCAGCTAGTCTCTCATTGGTTCTCCCTATTCCTGTTCATCTTCCGCAGAAATTGCAAACTGGGCCAAACAGGAGGTTAAAGGCACTGACTCTCCAAGTCGGGAGAGTGTCAGTTAAGCGTCTGGAATGTTGCACCCGAGTACCAGGGGAATAGAACTGAGACATATTGGAACACGTCTCCTGATCACACGGTTGATCATACTCTGGGTTCCACATGCATGATTTTGCTGAAGGAAGAATCCCTTAAACCTGGAGAGTTGAGACCCGTGGAATGGGTACCATGCAATATGACTTCAAAGGGTCTTTGTTTGCTCACCGAACCTCTCCAATCCTATCACTGCTGCGTTTATGCCCCTGTACACATGCTTGATTCTCTTTCGGAGACATAGCAATCCATAGGTTTTAAGATAATTAGTAGTCAGGTACATTCTTAGGCGTTTAATATGGGGTGTTGAGTCCATTTCGTTGAGCAAGGAGTAGCTCTTGTCTATTACATATTTGGCTTAAGGAACTTTATCTGTGCTCATTTCAATCTCTGGTTTTATGCAGCACCCCAACTCACCTTTCCCCTTAAGCAAGCATAAGTTGGTTTTCTAAATTTGAGACCCTGTTCTGTTTTGTAATTCAGTTCCTGTGTAGCCAAGTTTACATTCCGTGTATTAGTGATATCTTATGATGTTTCTTTTTCTGTGTGACTTATTTCAGTTAGAATCATCATACCTGAATCCACTCATTATGCTGCTACGGGCCTGATGACATAGGTTTCATTGCTGAGTGATGTTGCATTGTACGTAAGTACCACAACTTCTTTATCCATTTTTCACTTTCTGTGATATTGAACTTGTCCCGTAAATGAGTTTCTTGTAAACAGAGCCGTCCCAAACGTTGGGGTGGCTGTGTCTTTTTGATTTTAATTTCCCTAAGCTATAGGGCCATAAGTGGAATTGCCCTAGGCTCTGTTCCTCTGTTTTTTAGATGTTTCAGGAAACACCATACACTTCTCCCAAGTGGCTGTTGGCAATATACATCCCGCCCATCAGCATAACAAGGCTCCCAGTTCTCCATGGCCTGTCCTGCCTTTCTGGATTTTACACTTTTTTCAGATGGCCCTTTTGACCGGGGGGATGTGAGACTTCATTGTAGTGCAGATTTCCTTTGCAAGCTTGCTTGGTTGGCCAAAAAGGGCGTATGCGTTTTTTCCTGAATATATTCAGGAAAAAACGCATACGCACTTTTTGGCCAAGTGCATCATTGTCGACGTTCTGCCTCTTTTCCTATGCTTTAAATGCAATTCCAGTCTACCTCCTGAAATCGGTTTCCTGCAATTCTGCCCTGCTTTCAAGTCCTCTTGGCAGCCTTACTTCAGTATATTTTTGGACGATAGCTGTCATTTATAACTCTGCAGGTTTGTGAATTACAGTGCCCCTGAGCTCCTTTCTTCAACTTGCTTTCTTGTGAGCTGGCCGCAACACCGCAGGATTGCTTCAGGCCCTAATCTGGTTCCGGCACGGCACGCTGAGCCTTTGGTTAATTCCTCTTCCTGGTGGGAAATGAGAGTTAAATTTGCCCGTCCAGACACCTCCAGCTAGTCTCTCATTGGTTCTCCCTATTCCTGTTCATCTTCCGCAGAAATTGCAAACTGGGCCAAACAGGAGGTTAAAGGCACTGACTCTCCAAGTCGGGAGAGTGTTAGTAAAGCGTCTGGAATGTTGCACCCGAGTACCAGGGGACGAGAACTGAGACATATTGGAACACGTCTCCCGATCACACGGTTGATCATACTCTGGGTTCCACATGCATGATTTCGCCTAAGGAAGAATCCCTTAAGTTGGAGAGTTGAGACCCGTGGAATGGGTACCATGCAATATGACTTCAAAGGGTCTTCATTTGCTCACCGAACCTCTCCAATCCTATCACTGCTGCGTTTATGCCCCTGTACACACGCTTGATTCTCTTTCGGAGACATAGCGATCCATAGGTTTTAAGATACTTACTAGTCAGGTACATTGTTAGGTGTTTAATATGGGGTGTTGAGTCCATTTCGTTGAGCAAGGAGTAGCTCTTGTCTATTACATATTTGGCTTAAGGAACTTTATCTGTGCTCATTTCAATCTCTGGTTTTATGCAGCACCCCAACTCACCTTTCCCCTTAAGCAATCATAAGATGTTTTTCTAAATTTGAGACCCTGTTCTCTTTTGTAATCCAGTTCCTGTGTAGCCAAGTTTACATTCCGTGTATTAGTGATATCTTATGATGTTTCTTTTTCTATGTGACTTATTTCAGTTAGAATCATCATACCTGAATCCACTCATTATGCTGCTATGGGCCTGATGACATAGATTTCATTGCTGAGTGATATTGCATTCTACGTAAGTACCACAACTTCTTTATCCATTTTTCACTTTCTGTGATATTGAACTTGTCCCGTAAATTAGGTTCTTGTAAAGAGAGCCGTCACAAACTTTTGGGTGGCTGTGTCTTTTTTATTTTAATTTCCCTTAACTATAGGACCATAAGTGGAATTGCCCTAGGCTCTGTTCCTCTGTTTTTTAGATGTTTCAGGAAGCACCATACACTTCTCCCGAGTGGCTGTTGACAATTTACATCCCGCCCATCAGCATAAGAAGGCTCCCAATTCTCCATGGCCTGTCCTGCCTTTCTGGATTTTACACTTTTTTCAGATGGCCGTTTTGACCGGTGGGAAGTGAGACTTCATTGTAGTGCAGATTTCCTTTGCAAGCTTGCTTGGTTGGCAAAAAAGTGCGTATGCGTTTTTTCCTGAATATATTCAGGAAAAAACGAATACGCCCTTTTTGGCCAAGTGCATCATTGTCAACATTCTGCCTCTTTTCCTATGCTTTAAATGCAATTCCAGTCTACCTCCTGAAATCGGTTTCCTGCAATTCTGCCCCGCTTTCAAGTCCTCTTGGCAGCCTTACTTCAGTAAATTTTTGGACGATAGCTGTCATTTATAACTCTGCAGGTTTGTGAATTACAGTGCCCCTGAGCTCCTTTCTTCAACTCGCTTTCTTGTGAGCTGGCCGTAACACCGCAGGATTGCTTCAGGCCCTAATCTGGTTCCGGCACGGCACGCTGAGCCTTTGCTTAATTCCTCTTCCTGGTGGGAAATGAGAGTTAAATTTGCCCGTCCAGAAACCTCCAGCTAGTCTCTCATTGGTTCTCCCTATTCCTGTTCATCTTCCGCAGAAATTGCAAACTGGGCCAAACAGGAGGTTAAAGGCACTGACTCTCCAAGTCGGGAGAGTGTTAGTTATGCGTCTGGAATGTTGCACCCGAGTACCAGGGGACGAGAACTGAGACATTGGAACACGTCTCCCGATCACACGGTTGATCATACTGTGGGTTCCACATGCATGTTTTAGCTGAAGGAAGAATCCCTTAAACCTGGAGAGTTGAGACCCGTGGAATGGGTACCATGCAATATGACTTCAAAAGGTCTTCATTTGCTCACCGAACCTCTCCAATCCTATCACTGCTGCGTTTATGCCCCTGTACACACGCTTGATTCTCTTTCGGAGACATAGCAATCCATAAGTTTTAAGACACTTACTAGTCAGGTACATTCTCAGGCGTTTAATATGGTGTGTTGAGTCCATTTCGTTGAGCAAGGAGTAGCTCTTGTCTATTCCATATTTGGCTTAAGGAACTTTATCTGTGCTCATTTCAATCTCTGGTTTTATGCAGCACCCCAACTCACCTTTCCCCTTAAGCAAGCATAAGTTGGTTTTCTAAATTTGAGACCCTGTTCTGTTTTGTAATTCAGTTCCTGTGTAGCCAAGTTTACATTCCGTGTATTAGTGATATCTTATGATGTTTCTTTTTCTGTGTGACTTATTTCAGTTAGAATCATCATACCTGAATCCACTCATTATGCTGCTACGGGCCTGATGACATAGGTTTCATTGCTGAGTGATGTTGCATTGTACGTAAGTACCACAACTTCTTTATCCATTTTTCACTTTCTGTGATATTGAACTTGTCCCGTAAATGAGTTTCTTGTAAACAGAGCCGTCCCAAACGTTGGGGTGGCTGTGTCTTTTTGATTTTAATTTCCCTAAGCTATAGGGCCATAAGTGGAATTGCCCTAGGCTCTGTTCCTCTGTTTTTTAGATGTTTCAGGAAACACCATACACTTCTCCCAAGTGGCTGTTGGCAATATACATCCCGCCCATCAGCATAACAAGGCTCCCAGTTCTCCATGGCCTGTCCTGCCTTTCTGGATTTTACACTTTTTTCAGATGGCCCTTTTGACCGGGGGGAAGTGAGACTTCATTGTAGTGCAGATTTCCTTTGCAAGCTTGCTTGGTTGGCCAAAAAGGGCGTATGCGTTTTTTCCTGAATATATTCAGGAAAAAACGCATACGCCCTTTTTGGCCAAGTGCATCATTGTCGACGTTCTGCCTCTTTTCCTATGCTTTAAATGCAATTCCAGTCTACCTCCTGAAATCGGTTTCCTGCAATTCTGCCCCACTTTCAAGTCCTCTTGGCAGCCTTACTTCAATATATTTTTGGACGATAGCTGTCATTTATAACTCTGCAGGTTTGTGAATTACAGTGCCCCTGAGCTCCTTTCTTCAACTCGCTTTCTTGTGAGCTGGCTGCAACACCACAGGATTGCTTCAGGCCCTAATCTGGTTGCGGCACGGCACGCTGAGCCTTTGGTTAATTCCTCTTCCTGGTAGGAAATGAGAGTTAAATTTGCCCGTCCAGAAACCTCCAGCTAGTCTCTCATTGGTTCTCCCTATTCCTGTTCATCTTCCGCAGAAATTGCAAACTGGGCCAAACAGGAGGTTAAATGCACTGACTCTCCAAGTCGAGAGAGTGTTAGTAAAGCATCTGGAATACTGCACCCGAGTACCAGGGGAGGAGAACTGAGACATATTGGAACACGTCTCCCGATCACACGGTTGATCATACTCTGAGTTCCACATGCATGTTTTAGCTGAAGGAGGAATCCCTTAAACCTGGAGAGTTGAGACCCGTGGAATGGGTACCATGCAATATGACATCAAAGGGTCTTCGTTTGCTCACCGAACCTCTCCAATCCTATCACTGCTGCGTTTATGCCCCTGCACACATGCTTGATTCTCTTTCAGAGACATAGCAATCCATAGGTTTTAAGATACTTACTAGTCAGGTACATTCTTAGGTGTTTAATATGGGGTGTTGAGTCCATTTTGTTGAGCAAGGAGTAGCTCTTGTCTATTACATATTTGGCTTAAGGAACTTTATCTGTGCTCATTTCAATCTGTGGTTTTATGCAGCACCCCAACTCACCTTTCCCCTTAAGCAAGCATAAGTTGGTTTTCTAAATTTGAGACCCTCTTCGTCTTTGTAAACCAGTTCCTCTGTAGCCAAGTTTACATTCCGTGTATTAATGATATCTTATGATGTTTCTTCTTCTGTGTGACTTATTTCAGTTAGAATCATCATACCTGAGTCCACTCATTATGCTGCTATTGGCCTGATGACATAGATTTCATTGCTGAGTGATATTGCATTGTACATAAGTACCACAACTTCTTTATCCATTTTCCACTTTCTGCGATATTGAACTTGTACCATAAATGCGGTTCTTGTAAACAGAGCCGTCCCAAACTTTGGGGTGGCTGTGTCTTTTTGATTTTAATTTCCCTAAGCTATAGTACCATAAGTGGAAGTGCCCTAGGCTCTGTTGCTTTGTTTTTTAGATGTTTCAGGAAACACCATACACTTCTCCCGACTGGCTGTTGGCAATTTACATTCCGCCCATCAGCATAACAAGGCTCCCAGTTCTCCATGGCCTGTCCTGCCTTTCTGGATTTTATACTTTTTTCAGATGGCCCTTTTGACCAGGGGGAAGTGAGACTTCATTGTAGTGCAGATTTCCTTTGCAAGCTTGCTTGGTTGGCCAAAAAGGGCGTATGCGTTTTTTCCTGAATATATTCAGGAAAAAACGCATACGCCCTTTTTGGCCAAGTGCATCATTGTGGACGTTCTGCCTCTTTTCCTATGCTTTAAATGCAATTCCAGTCTACCTCCTGAAATCGGTTTCCTGCAATTCTGCCTTGCCTCCAATGCCTCTTCATAGCCTTACCTCAATATATTTTTTGAAAATAGTTGGCCTTTATAACTCTGCAGGTTTTTGAATTGCAGTGGCCCTTAGCTCCATTTTTCTGCTCTTATTTTTGTGATCTTGCCTCATAACCACAGGATTCCTTCAGGCCCTATTCTTCTTCTGGGGCACCTTGCTGTGCCTTTGGTTTATTCTTCTTACTGATGTGAAATTAGAGTGACATGTGCTCATTGAAACTGCTACAGCTAGTTTCTCACTGGTTCCCCCTATTCCCATTCATCCTCCGCACTAACTGCAGACTGTGCGATACCAGAATTTAAAGGCATTGACTCTCCATGTGGGGATATTGTTAGTAAAGTGGCTGGAATGTCGATCCGGAGTCCCAGGAGAGGAAAAATGAGGTGCGTTTTAGAAACCTTTCCCGATCATATGGTATACCAGTCGCTGGGTTTCCCAAGAATGGTTTAGCTGTAGGAAGATTCCCTTCAAGCTGGAGTTTTGGGACCCTTGGAATGAGTAGCATGAAGTATTGCATTAAACTTTTGGCAGTTGCTCACCAAAGCTCACCAATCCTCTCAGCCCCAAGTGTGCAGCCTTATGTCTTATCCAGCTGTGGGTTTATATGTGGTCAATCCAGGTTGCATCACAGCCCCTGAGCAAATTTTGTAAGAATTTTTCTCTCTTTCATTGTTTCTGCATTTTGTTTTTAAAATTTATTTCTATAATGGGGTTTAGCTCATTTTCACTGCTGTGTTTGTGCCACTCTGCACACACTTGATTCCCTTATGGAGATATATCAATACATGGGTTTTAAGATTCTTATTACTCAGATATATTTCTCTGCGGTATATAGGGTGTGTTGAGGCCAGTTCATTGAGCAAGGTGTAGATCTTGTCTAATATCTATTTGGTTTATTGAACGGTATCTGTGCTAATTTCAAACTCTGGTTTAATGCATCACCCCACCTCTCCTTTCCCCTTAAGCTGACATAAGTGTGTTTTCTAAATGTGAGACACTGTTCTGTTCTGTAATTCCTTTCTTGTGCAGCCATATTTACCCTCCCTCTATAAGTGATATCTTATGATATGTTTCTTTTTCTGTTTGACTTATTTCAAGTAGTATTATCGGACCTAAATCCACTCTTTATCCTTCTACTAGCCTTATTACCTTGATTTCATGGTGAAGAGATATTCCATTGTACATAAGTACCACATCTTCTTTATCCATTGTTCTCTTTCCTGGGATATTTAAGGTGTACTGAAGTTGAGGTTCTTGTAAACAGAGTAGCCCTAAACTGTGGTGTGCTTGTGTCTTGTTGATTTTTAGACTTCCCTAGATATACTCCCATGATTGGAAGTGTCCTATGCTCTGTAGCTCTGTTTTTTAGATGATTTAGGAACCACCATACACTTCTCCAGAGTGGCTCTCGGCAGTTCACACACTGCCCATCAGCGTATAAAGGCTCCCTGTTCTCCATGGCCTGTCCTGCATTTCTGGTTTTTACAATTTTTTAGGATGGCCCTTTTGACTGGTGGGAAATGAGACTTCTTTGTTGTGCACATTTGCATTGCTTGCTTGCTTCGTTGCCCATAAAGTGCGTATGCGTTTTTTCCTGGATGTAATCAGGAAAAAACGCATACGCCCTTTTGGGCCAACTGCATCATTGTCGAAATTCTGCCGCTTTTCATGTGCTTTAAAGACGAGTCCAATCTATCTCTTGAAATCTGTTTCTTGCAATTCTGTCTTGCATTCAGATCCTCTTCTTTGCCTTACCTCAACATATTTTTGGACGTTAGTTTTCATTTATAACTCTGCAGGTTTGTGAATTGCAGTGACCCTGAGCTCCATTTTTTAAGTTGCTGTTTTGTGAGCTGGGCTCAAACCCACAGGATTGCTTCAGGCCCTATTTTGGCTCCGGCGAGGCGAGCTGAGCCTTTTTTCAATTCTTATTCTTAATGGGAAATTAGAGTGATATGTGCCCGTCCAAACCCCTACAACTATTCTCTCATTGGTTCCCCCTCTTCCCGTTCATCCTCCTCACAATTTGCAAAATGTGTGAAACAGAAGTTGAAATGTGCTGATTCTCCAAGTGGGGAGATTCTAAGTAACGTGGCTGGAATGGTGAACAGGAGCACCAGGAGAGGATAAATGAGCTGCATTTTAGACACATCTCCCGATCACATGGTGTACAGTCCTCTGGGTTTTTCATGCATGTTTTAGCTGTAGGAAGATCCCTTGAACCTGCAGATTTGGGACCCATTGAATGGGTACCAGGTAGTATTACTTTAAAGGGTGTGCATTTCCTCACCCAACCTCACATTTCTCTTAGTGCAAACAGTTTCCAGCCTTATGTCTCATCCTGCTGTGGGTCTAGATGTGTTCAATCCATGTTGCATCACCGTCCCTGAGGAAAAGTTGTAAGAGGTTTTCTCTGTCTCTATGTCGTTTATTTTTTTCAATTTATTACTATATTGGTTACAGCTGATTTTCAAAGCTCTGTTTCTTGCTGCTGTACATCCACTTGATTCACGTACAGAGAGACATCAGTAAATTCTTTTTCAGATTCTTACCAGTCGTATATATTCTTTTCCGGTGACTTGAGTGTGCTGAGTGCAGTTCTTTTAGCTACCGTGTGGGCTTTGTTGATTATCAGTTTGGTATTTGGAATGGTATCTTTGCTAATTTCAACCTCCTGGATGATGCCTCACCCCTCCCCACCTTTCCCGTTTAGCAGCCTTATGCGTGTTTTCTACATATTTGACTATGTTTTTGTTTTGTAATTTATTTCATGTGTAGCCATTTTGGATTCCACCTTTAAGTGATATCTTATGATATGTGTCTTTTTCTTTTTGAATTATGTCACTTAGAAAGATCATACGTAACTCCTCCGGAGTTGTTACAACTGGCCATATTTCATTGATTTCCAGGCTGAATAATATTCCACTCTACCTAAGTACCACATCTCTATCCATTTTTTCCCTCCAGAGACATTTAAGTTATATCCTAGTCGAGGATCTTTTAAACAGAGAGGGGGTAAACATTGGGGTGCCTGTGTCCTCTCAATTTTTGTTTTTCCCAAGATATACGCCCATGAGTGCAAGTGCCCTATGCTCTGTAGCTCATTTTTTAGATGGTTTAGTAAACACAATACACTTCTCCAGAATGGCCGTTGGCAATATACATTTCCACTATAAGTCTCACAGGGCTCCCTCTTCTCCTTGCCCTGTCCTGCATTTCTGTTGTTTACGCTTTATGAGGATGGCTCTTCTGACTGATGCGAAGTGATATCTTTTGTAGTATTGACTTCCAGTGCCCACCTGTTTGCTTGGCTAAAAAAGTGTATGCCCTTTTCTTGAATATATACAGAAAAAAACGCATACACCCTTTTTGGCCAACTGCAATGTTGGCAATGTTCAGCTCCTTTTCTTGTGCTTAATGGCGAGTCCTTTCTACCTCCTCAAATCCCTTTCCTGCCATTCTCCCTTGCTTACAAGTCCTTTTCTCTGACTTTCCTCAAGACATTTTTCAGTGATGGATATTTTCAACTCTGCAGTTTCGTGAATTTTACTGCCCCTGAGTTCCATTGTTCAACTTGTGTTTATGGGAACTGGCCACAAAGCAGCGGGATTTCCTCAAGCCCTATACTGTTTCCATGGGCAACCCTAGCCTTTGGTCAGTTCGTCTTCCTGATTGGAAATTAGAGTGACATGTGCCTGTCTGAACACCTAGGACTTGTCTCTCATTGTTCTTCATCCTTCCGCTTCATCCTCTGGACAAATTCCAAACTGTACACAACAGGATGTTGACAGTGCTGACATCTCCAAGTGGGGAGACTGTTAGTAAAGACGCTGGAGGGGTGAACCCGAGCACCAGGAGATGAGGAGATGAGATGCCTTTTCCAAACTCTTCCCGATCAGACGGTATACCATCCTCTGGGTGTGACAGACATGTTTTAGCAGTAGGAAGAGTCCCATTCATGTAAGGAGAACATCAGGGCTTTTTCAAAATCAGTGTCTCCCCGAAACACAAACTGGGGAATTTTTTAAGCTACAGCTACACATATGTTCATTAAGGGCCTTGGGAAGTAGGCAGAGTCCAAACTTTAGATGATTGAAGTCTTCAGGGTCAGAAGCACTCACCACCAGCTTCCCTTAGGTTACACTTTAACTGTCATTGATAGATGATGTCAATAAAAATATCTATTCTTTTTCAGATTATTTCCCCTTATAGCTTATTGCAAAATGTTGAGTGTATTTCCCTGTGCTATACAGTAGTTCCTTGTTGATGATCTATTTTATACATAGCAGTGTGTATGTGTTAATCCCAAACTGTTAATTTATCCCTCCTCCCACCTTTCCCCTTTGGTAATAATAAATTATAAGATTTTATACTTCTCAGAAATGGGGGAGCTGAAAGAGAGGTATCATTTTCAATGGAAAAGCATTTAAAACAAGATTGAAGCTTTAACCAAGATTATTATATGTACATCCTTGGAAAGAAATCACTTCGTTTCTCTAATATTGCCCTGACAAATAAGACAAACCTTTTCACTGAACTTGCTTATAATAAAGTGATGGAAATATCAAATGGAAGTGTTAGAAACATCTTATTTTACCCGAGCCTTATACACTGTTCTATGTTAACTACAGTTTGGCTCACACATCTGTTCATTGAGGTTACAATAGTCTCAATTTCTGTTACTGATCCTCCAGAGTGGACCCCAACAAGTGTCCCCCTGCCCAGTGTCATTGGGGCCAACAGATCGAGACTGAGTTTGGTTCACAAGCAAAGGAAACTTTATATTTTGATCAGAGAATGGAGAGGTGAGAGCATGCACTACCCCCTGGGCTGTGGGCTGGGCTGCTGTGTAGAGATCCTGTCACAGTCAGTGGGAGGGAGGGGGCGGAGCTCTCGAGGGCCAGGTTGGCTGCAGCTCAGGCTCTGTATCGCGGAGTCTGCACTGGGCCCCAGGAGCTGAGGTGTCGTCCCAGCCATTCTGCACTAGGAAATCTGGTCTGAAGTGCCGGGTGTGGAACCTCTGCATGCGGGACCCTAGGAGCACATGAAATTAGACAAAGCACAAAGGATAAAAACGGTTAGACTTGACTTTATTGCCCAGATTCTATTTTTATCTCCCAGGGATTTTTAATGGGCTTTGCTGGGGACAAACCCCTCCTCTGCCTTTTGTCCCATTCCTCATTCTTGGAGTGCTGAGGGTGCAGACCCTTCTTCTGTAACTGCTGAGTGCTGAGTTGGGAGCCCTCATACCCGGGGGCGAGGGTCAGAGCTTCTCCCCAGCAGCCTCCAGGTGACGTTGATTGTCCCCAGGCCCCCTGCCTCCCTGCTCGTCCACCTGAGCACCAGCATTGGAAGTGTTATAGATTCTAATGACCTTTAAGGGTCCAGGAAAGAGATGTGCAGAGACGCTGTGGGGGCCGGTTTCACCCCGCCCCACATTTGTTCAGCCACCTTAGGCTGACCGTTTCTGCCCGCCTAGATGCTCTGACCAGTAGTCTGCGCTTTCTTCAGTTAGGCCCCTGAATTAACGTACAAACAGCACCAGGTGTCAGAGCCCTGCCCGCTCAACTCCCAGACAGTCCAGGGTCAGTGGTGATCAAGGACCATGATGGCCACTGAGTCAACAGCCTTTTGAAGTAAACAGGAGTCCAGCCAGTCTTATTGGCCACCATCATCACGGTGTCTGTAGGCTTTTCTATGGTGACAGTGTGATATACGGTTCCCCCGCCAAGATTATTAGCTCCCCTGTGGGTGCAGTAAGTCCTGCAAGCAGTAGTCTACTCTTTTGGGACACACTCTTGTTGTTTTATGAGAGAAACTCCAGGTCAAGTGATGTTCACATGAGTCGTCATGGTGCCCTGTTGCCCCCGGTTATCTCTCTGGATGTTGAAGTTGGAAGGCCTCCTCACTCGAGGTTGGTGTGCCCACAGAGCGAACCCTGAAACTTCAGGGCATGGTTGGTGGTTAGGATCACCACGTGGGGTCCTTTTCCCTTAGGAGGGAGGTGGCCTTTGGGGCTGCTGATTTCCAGGTTTTTAGATACCGCCAGTATCTTGGCCAGATGTGGCAGTTGGCCAAGCCCCTTGGTGACCGTAGTTTATCCTACCTGGATGGCATTCTTGCATTGTTCCATTTCAAGTGGTCCCAGTTTTTGCACTAATTCTCCAATGGCGATTCACCTTTCACTGGGAATGTAAAGGTCAAAGGGTTTAGCTAAATTAGGGAGTTCCAGGGCAAGTGTCTGAATTGACTGCTCTTTCCATTCTTGAAAGGCCACTTCTGGATTCTATTCAACAGGATCATCATCTTTTCCTTTCAGTGTTTCATATAGAGGCCCAGCTAGTAGACTGTAGTTAGGGATCCAGAAGCAGCAAACCCTGGTCTCCCCAAGAACCCCTAAGCTGTCTTCTAGTTTTAGAAAGGGGTAAGGCTGAAAATGGTTTCTTTCCTTTCCTGGGATGGGCTTCTCCGACCTTCTGTGAGAATGAAGCCCAGGCATGTCACCGCAGTCTGTGATATTTGAGCTTTTTCTTGGACAACTTCTATCCTTTATTGGCTTGGTAGTTCAGAGGCCTCCTTAGTAGGGCTGGTGATCAGAATGTCGTCTGTGTACTGAAGGAGCGTTTCCTTTTCCAGAGGTAGAACTTTTAGGTCTTTAGCTAAGCTTTCCCCAAAGATGGTGTGGGAATTTTTGCACCCTTGGGGCAAGACGGCCCGGAAGTATTGTTTTAGTTGTATGTTGAGTCCTGCCACTCACAAGCCAAAATTTCTTGTGACTCTGGGACTAATGGAATACAAAAGAAGGCATCATTGAAGACTAATACAGAATACCATGTCCTGGTGGTTGGTAGAATGACCAGCAGGGTGTAGGAATTAGGAGCAGCTGGAGGTATATCCTCGGTGGCTTCACTGACTGTCCTGACATCCTTTACCAGGTCCCCAGCAGCCCATGGGGCTCTCGTGGTCAGACCAATCCCAGAATATGGAGCTCACCTGGGCAGGTACCCCACCCCCACCCCAGCCCACGGGGCTCTCGTGGTCAGGCCCCTCCCAGGATACAGAGCTACCCTTGCAGGTACCGTGGCAGGGCTGGGCACACAGGAACCGTGCACATAGCCCTCATTGCAGAGCACCCCCAGCTCACCTGTCGCTCAGAGCTGACACAGAGCACCTCAGAGCAGGACTTGAACTAACAAACAGCAGCTGCGACAGGTCTGTGACCCTGGGCATCACTCTGTGCGGCCTCCCTCCACCTGGTCTTCCAGAGACTTCCACTGCACCCGGGGCACCAGGCCTCTGTCTCCAACCACCACCCACCCCTCCTCTCCCTGACTCCTGGGTTCCTCTCATTAGGAGAGGGTTTTCTTGAAGTTGTCTCCCACTCATGGGCCAGATAAAATGATTTGAAAACAAGCCAAAGCTGCAGCCCCTTGTCTATCCTGACTCTCAGGAGCCCACACCTGTTCCTTGGACCTGGCCGGTTCAGCAAGTTCCATTTTCTGCAACTGTGAGCCCCTGAGGGGTGATGATTGGCTGACCTGGGCAGCCTTACCGTGCCGGCCAGCCCTCCCCAGGTGTGCCTGGGTTGAGATCAATATAAATACCACTCCAGGCAGCAAGAGGCCCTGCAGCCGTGCCTGACGCCATTTTCTCTGCCCTGTCAGCAGTCTCGGGGCTGGGCTGGTGGGAGGGAGTGAGAGGCCACGGCTTTGTGGGTGGCCCAGTGTGAGTGGGGCTCTGCTGGACTTTCTGCAGCAGTTGCCAGGCTGCCACCTGCTAAAGAAGAGGATGTGTCACCTATACCTGCTGCTGGAATTTCTCCCTGGGCAGAGGTGAGGAAGGAAAGAAGCAGTGGGGGCAGGGACAGGATGGGTATCTCAGGCAGGGAAATGGAAATCTTCCAGAAGAGCACCCAGGGCCAGGACCATCCTGGCTGGCCTGCAGGCACCAAGTCGGCCGGCATGCTGTCACTCGTGTGGCTCTATGGCCCTTCCTCTAGGCTTTCAAGTCCTTGTATATATTCAGGTGTTTTACCTGGGACGGGTGGGAATAGTTCAGCAGCAACTGGCCTGGGGCTCAGCTCACGTTTACTCACAGATGCCTCGGCACGGTGCCCCAGCTTTGTAATGAGGACGCTTGTTGCGTGGGGGCTGCTGGCTGAATGGGAGACGATTCCCCACCACTGACCAACTTCAGAATTGTTTACAACTGGAGCAAGTGCCCTGATACGGTTTTCCTCTGTGGAACTGGTGGGTTCTGTGTTTTTTTTCTCTTTTTCGTTTTTGGTTCAAGGTAGATTTTATTCCTCTTTTTTGTATTTACAGATATAAGCATGGAAATAATTTATTCATATAAATACATGTATGTGAAGGGAATAATTGTTTTTTCTGTTTTATTTTTTAAATTTTATTTCTTTTTAATTTTGAATTTTATTTTATATTTTTATACAGCAGGTTCTTATTGGTTACCTATTTTATACGTATAAATGTATACATGACAATCCCAGTCTCTCAACTCCTCCCACCACCACCCCCCCAACAGCCTTCCACCCTTGTTGTCCATACGTTTGTTGTCTACATCTGTTGCTCTATTTATGCCTTGCAAAATGGTTAACCTGTACAGTTTTTCTAGGTTCCACATATATGCATGAATATACAAGATTTGTTTTTCTCTTTCTGACTTACTTCACTCTGTATGACACTCTCTAGATCCATTGACGTCTTGACAAATGACCCAATCATTCCTTTTCATGGCTTAGTAATATTCCATTTTATATATGCCACAGCTTTATGCATTCGTCTGTCTGTGGGCATTTAGGTTGCTTCCATTACCTCGATATTGTAAAGAGTGAGGCAATGAACATTGCGGTGAATGTCTCTTTTTGATTTATGGTTTTGTCTGGGTATATGTCCAGAACTGGGATTGCTGTATCATATGTTAATTCTACTGTTAGTATCTTAAGAAACTCCATATTGTTCTCCATAGTGACTGTATCAATTTATATTCCCAACAATAGTGGAAGAGGGTTCCTTTTCTCCACACCCTTTCCAGCATTTTTTGTTTGTAGATTTTCTGATGATGCCCATTCTACCAGGTGTGAGGTGATACCTCATTGCTGAGTCCATTTCCTTGAGCAAGGGGAAGGTCTTGTCTATTAAATATTTGGCTTATGGAACGGTATCTGTGCTAATTTCAAACTCTGGTTTTATGCAGCACCCCAACTCACCTTCCCACTTAAGCAAGCATAAGTTGGTTTTCTAAATTTGAGACCGTGTTCTGTTTTGTAAATCAGTTCATGTGTAGCCAAGTTCTCATTCCATGTATTAGTGGTACCTTATGATGTTTCTTTTTCTGTGTGACTTTTTTCACTTAGAATCACCGTGCCTCAATCCACTCATTATGCTGGTACGGGCCTGGTGACATAGTTTTCATTGCTGAGAGGTATTCTGTTGTACGTAAGTACCGCAACTTCTTTATCCATTATTTGTTCTCTGGCATATTTAACTTGTGCTGCAGAAGAGGTTCTTGTAAACAGAGCCGTCCCAAACTTTGGGGTGGCTGTGTCTTTTTGATTTTAATTTCCCTTATCTATAGGACCATAAGTGGAAGTGCCCTAGGCTCTGTTGCTTTGTTTCTTAGATGTTTCAGGAAACACCATACACTTCTCCCGAGTGGCTGTTGGCAATTTACATCCCGCCCATCAGCATAACAAGGCTCCCAGTTCTCCATGGCCTGTCCTGCCTTTCTGGATTTTACACTTTTTTCAGATGGCCCTTTTGACCGGGGGGAAGTGAGACTTCATTGTAGTGCAGATTTCCTTTGCAAGCTTGCTTGGTTGGCCAAAAAGGGCGTATGCGTTTTTTCCTGAATATATTCAGGAAAAAACGCATACGCCATTTTTGGCCAAGTGCATCATTGTCCACGTTCTGCCTCTTTTCCTATGCTTTAAATGCAATTCCAGTCTACCTCCTGAAATCGGTTGCCTGCAATTCTGGCCCGCTTTCAAGTCCTCTTGGCAGCCTTACTTCAGTATACTTTTGGACGATAGCTGTCATTTATAACTCTGCAGGTTTGTGAATTACAGTGCCCCTGAGCTCCTTTCTTCAACTCGCTTTCTTGTGAGCTGGCCGCAACACCGCAGGATTGCTTCAGGCCCTAATCTGGTTCCAGCACGGCATGCTGAGCCTTTGGTTAATTCCTCTTCCTGGTGGGAAATGAGAGTTAAATTTGCCCGTCCAGACACCTCCTGCTAGTCTCTCATTGGTTCTCCTTATTCCTGTTCATCTGCCGCAGAAATTGCAAACTGGGCCAAACAGGAGGTTAAAGGCACTGACTCTCCAAGTCGGCAGAGCATTAGTAAAGCGTCTGGAATGTTGCACCCGAGTACCAGGGGACGAGAACTGAGACATATTGGAACACGTATCCCGATCACATGGTTGATCATACTCTGGGTTCCACATGCATGTTTTAGCTGAAGGAAGAATCCCTTAAACCTGGAGAGTTGAGACCCGTGGAATGGGTACCATGCAATATGACTTCAAAGGGTCTTCATTTGCTCACCGAACCTCTCCAATCCTATCACTGCTGCATTTATGCCCCTGTACACATGCCTGATTCTCTTTCGGAGACATAGCAATCCATAGGTTTTAAGATACTTACTAGTCAGGTACATACTTTGGCGTTTAATATGGGGTGTTGAGTCCATTTCGTTGAGCAAGGAGTAGCTCTTGTCTAATACATAAGTGGCTTAAGGAACTTTATCTGTGCTCATTTCAATCTCTGGTTTTATGCAGCACCCCAACTCACCTTTCCCCTTAAGCAAGCATAAGTTGGTTTTCTAAATTTCAGACCCTGTTTTGTTTTGTAATTCAGTTCCTGTGTAGCAAGTTTACATTCCGTGTATTAGTGATATCTTATGATGTTTCTTTTTCTGTGTGACTTATCTCAGTTAGAATCATCATACCTGAATCCACTCATTATGCTGCTACGGGCCTGATGACGTAGATTTCATTGCTGAGTGATATTGCATTGTACGTAAGTACCAAAACTTCTTTATCCATTTTTTGCTATCTGCGATATTGAACTTGTACCGTAAACGAGGTTCTTGTAAACAGAGCCGTCCCAAATTTTGGGGTGGCTCTGCCTTTTTGATTTTAATTTCCCTAAGCTATAGGACCATAAGTGGAAGTGCCCTAGGCTCTGTTCCTCTGTTTTTTAGATGTTTCAGGAAGCACCATACACTTCTCCCCAGTGGCTGTTGGCAATTTACATCCCGCCCATCAGCATAACAAGGCTCCCAGTTCTCCATGGCCTGTCCTGCCTTTCTGGATTTTACACTTTTTTCAGATGGCCCTTTTGACCGGGGGGAAGTGAGACTTCATTGCAGTGCAGATTTCCTTTGCAAGCTTGCTTGGTTGGCCAAAAAGGGCGTATGCGTTTTTTCCTGAATATATTCAGGAAGAAACACATACGCCCTTTTTGGCCAAGTGCATCATTGTGGACGTTCTGCCTCTTTTTCTATGCTTTAACTGCAATTCCAGTCTACCTCCTGAAATCGGTTTCATGCAATTCTGCCCCACTTTCAAGTCCGCTTGGCAGCCTTACTTCAGTATATTTTTGGACGATAGCTGTCATTTATAACTCTGCATCTTTGTGAATTACAGTGCCCCTGAGCTCTTTTCTTCAACTCGCTTTCTTGTGAGCTGGCCGCAACACCGCAGGATTCCTTCAGGCCCTAATCTTGTTCTGGCATGGCCCGCTGAGCCTTTGGTTAATTCCTCTTCCTGGTGGGAAATGAGAGTTAAATTTGCCCGTCCAGACACCTACAGCTAGTCTCTCATCGTTTCTCCCTATTCCTGCTCATCTTCCGCAGAAATTGCAAACTGGGCAAAACAGGAGGTTAAAGGCACTGACTCTCCAAGTCGGCAGAGCGTTAGTAAAGCGTCTGGAATGTTGCACCCGAGTACCAGGGGACGAGAACTGAGACATATTGGAACACGTCTCCCGATCACACGGTTGATCATACTCTGGGTTCCACATGCATGCTTTAGCTGAAGGAAGAATCCCTTAAACCTGGAGAGTTGAGACCCGTGGAACCGTTACCATGCAATATGACTTCAAAGGGTCTTCATTTGCTCACCGCACCTCTCCAATCCTATCACTGCTGCGTTTATGCCCCTGTACACACGCTTGATTCTCTTTCGCAGACATATCAATCCATAGGTTTTAAGATACTTACTAGTCAGGCACATTCTTAGGCGTTTAATATGGGGTGTTGAGTCCATTTCGTTGAGCAAGGTGTAGCTCTTGTCTATTACATATTTGGCTTAAGGAACTTTATCTGTGCTCATTTCAATCTCTGGTTTTATGCAGCAACCCAACTCACCTTTCCCCTTAAGCAAGCATAAGTTGGTTTTCTAAATTTGAGACCCTGTTCTGTTTTGTAATCCAGTTCCTGTGTAGCCAAGTTTACATTCTGTGTATTAATGATATCTTATGATGTTTCTTTTTCTTGTGACTTAATTCAGTTAGAATCATCATACTTGAATTCACTCATTATGCTGCTACGGGCCTGATGACATAGATTTCATTGCTGAGTGATATTGCATTGTACGTAAGTACCAAAACTTCTTTATCCATTTTTCACTTTCTGCGATATTGAACTTGTCCCGTAAACGAGGTTCTTGTAAACAGAGCTGTCCCAAACTTTGGGGTGGCTGTGTCTTTTTGATTTTAATTTCCCTAAGCTATAGGACCATACGTGGAATTGCCCTAAGCTCTGTTGCTTTGTTTCTCAGATGTTTCAGGAAACACCATACACTTCTCCCAAGTGGTTGTTGGCAATTTACATCCTGCCCATCAGCATAACAAGGCTCCCAGTTCTCCATGGCCTGTGTTGCCTTTCTGGATTTTACACTTTTTTCAGATGGCCCTTTTGACCAGGGGGAAGTGAGACTTCATTGTAGTGCAGATTTCATTGCAGGCTTGCTTGGTTGGCCAAAAAGGGCGTATGCGTTTTTTCCTGAATATATTCAGGAAAAAACGCATACGCCCTTTTTGGCCAAGTGCATCATTGTGGACGTTCTGCCTCTTTTCCTATGCTTTAAATGCAATTCCAGTCTACCTCCTGAAATTGGTTTCCTGCAATTCTGTCCCGCTTTCAAGTCCTCTTGGCAGCCTTACTTCAGTATATTTTTGGACGATAGCTGTCATTTATAACTCTGCAGGTTTGTGAATTACAGTGCCCCTGAGCTCCTTTCTTCAACTCGCTTTCTTGTGAGCTGGCCGCAACACCGCAGGATTGCTTCAGGCCCTAATCTAGTTCCGCCACGGCACGCTGAGCCTTTGGTTAATTCCTCTTCCTGGTGGGAAATGAGAGTTAAATTTGCCCGTCCAGACACCTCCAGCTAGTCTCTCATTGGTTCTCCATATTCCTGTTCATCTTCCGCAGAAATTGCAAACTGGGCCAAACAGGAGGTTAAAGGCACTGACTCTCCAAGTCGGGAGAGTGTTAATAAAGCGTCTGGAATGTTGCACCCGAGTACCAGGGGACGAGAACTGAGACATATTTCAACACGTCTCCCGATCACACGGTTGATCATACTCTGGGTTCCACATGCATGTTTTAGCTGAAGGAAGAATCCCTTAAACCTGGAGAGTTGAGACCTGTGGAATGGGTACCATGCGATATGACATCAAAGGGTCTTCATTTGCTCACCGAACCTCTCCAATCCTATCACTGCTGCGTTTATGCCCCTGCACACATGCTTGATTCTCTTTCAGAGACATAGCAATCCATAGGTTTTAAGATACTTACTTGTCAGGTACATTCTTAGGTGTTTAATATGGGGTGTTGAGTCCATTTCGTTGAGCAAGGAGTAGCTCTTGTCTATTACATATTTGGCTTAAGGAACTTTATCTGTGCTCATTTCAATCTGTGGTTTTATGCAGCACCCCAACTCACCTTTCCCCTTAAGCAAGCATAAGTTGGTTTTCTAAATTTGAGACCCTCTTCGTCTTTGTAAACCAGTTCCTCTCTAGCCAAGTTTACATTCCGTGTATTAGTGATATCTTATGATGTTTCTTTTTCTGTGTGACTTATTTCAGTTAGAATCATCATACCTGAGTCCACTCATTATGCTGCTATTGGCCTGATGATATAGATTTCATTGCTGAGTGATATTGCATTGTACGTAAGTACCACAACTTCTTTATCCATTTTCCACTTTCTGCGATATTGAACTTGTACCATAAATGCGGTTCTTGTAAACAGAGCCGTCCCAAACTTTGGGGTGGCTGTGTCTTTTTGATTTTAATTTCCCTAAGCTATAGTACCATAAGTGGAAGTGCCCTAGGCTCTGTTGCTTTGTTTTTTAGATGTTTCAGGAAACACCATACACTTCTCCCGACTGGCTGTTGGCAATTTACATTCCGCCCATCAGCATAACAAGGCTCCCAGTTCTCCATGGCCTGTCCTGCCTTTCTGGATTTTACACTTTTTTCAGATGGCCCTTTTGACCAGGGGGAAGTGAGACTTCATTGTAGTGCAGATTTCCTTTGCAAGCTTGCTTGGTTGGCCAAAAAGGGCGTATGCGTTTTTTCCTGAATATATTCAGGAAAAAACGCATACGCCCTTTTTGGCCAAGTGCATCATTGTGGACGTTCTGCCTCTTTTCCTATGCTTTAAATGCAATTCCAGTCTACCTCCTGAAATCGGTTTCCTGCAATTCTGCCTTGCCTCCAATGCCTCTTCATAGCCTTACCTCAATATATTTTTTGAAAATAGTTGGCCTTTATAACTCTGCAGGTTTTTGAATTGCAGTGGCCCTTAGCTCCATTTTTCTGCTCTTATTTTTGTGATCTTGCCTCATAACTACAGGATTCCTTCAGGCCCTATTCTTCTTCTGGGGCACCTTGCTGTGCCTTTGGTTTATTCTTCTTACTGATGTGAAATTAGAGTGACATGTGCTCATTGAAACTGCTACAGCTAGTTTCTCACTGGTTCCCCCTATTCCCATTCATCCTCCGCACTAACTGCAGACTGTGCGATACCAGAATTTAAAGGCATTGACTCTCCATGTGGGGATATTTTTAGTAAAGTGGCTGGAATGTCAATCCAGAGTCCCAGGAGAGGAAAAATGAGGTGCGTTTTAGAAACCTTTCCCGATCATATGGTATACCAGTCGCTGGGTTTCCCAAGCATGGTTTAGCTGTAGGAAGATTCCCTTCAAGCTGGAGTTTTGGGACCCTTGGAATGAGTAGCATGAAGTATTGCATTAAACTTTTGGCAGTTGCTCACCAAAGCTCACCAATCCTCTCAGCCCCAAGTGTGCAGCCTTATGTCTTATCCAGCTGTGGGTTTATATGTGGTCAATCCAGGTTGCATCACAGCCCCTGAGCAAATTTTGTAAGAATTTTTCTCTTTCATTGTTTCTGCATTTTGTTTTTAAAATTTATTTCTATAATGGGGTTTAGCTCATTTTCACTGCTGTGTTTGTGCCACTCTGCACACACTTGATTCCCTTATGGAGATATATCAATACATGGGTTTTAAGATTCTTATTACTCAGATATATTTCTCTGCGGTATATAGGGTGTGTTGAGGCCAGTTCATTGAGCAAGGTGTAGATCTTGTCTAATATCTATTTGGTTTATTGAACGGTATCTGTGCTAATTTCAAACTCTGGTTTAATGCATCACCCCACCTCTCCTTTCCCCTTAAGCTGACATAAGTGTGTTTTCTAAATGTGAGACACTGTTCTGTTCTGTAATTCCTTTCTTGTGCAGCCATATTTACCCTCCCTCTATAAGTGATATCTTATGATATGTTTCTTTTTCTGTTTGACTTATTTCAAGTAGTATTATCGGACCTAAATCCACTCTTTATCCTTCTACTAGCCTTATTACCTTGATTTCATGGTGAAGAGATATTCCATTGTACATAAGTACCACATCTTCTTTATCCATTGTTCTCTTTCCTGGGATATTTAAGGTGTACTGAAGTTGAGGTTCTTGTAAACAGAGTAGCCCTAAACTGTGGTGTGCTTGTGTCTTGTTGATTTTTAGACTTCCCTAGATATACTCCCATGATTGGAAGTGTCCTATGCTCTGTAGCTCTGTTTTTTAGATGATTTAGGAACCACCATACACTTCTCCAGAGTGGCTCTCGGCAGTTCACACACTGCCCATCAGCGTATAAAGGCTCCCTGTTCTCCATGGCCTGTCCTGCATTTCTGGTTTTTACAATTGTTTAGGATGGCCCTTTTGACTGGTGGGAAATGAGACTTCTTTGTTGTGCACATTTGCATTGCTTGCTTGCTTCGTTGCCCATAAAGTGCGTATGCGTTTTTTCCTGGATGTAATCAGGAAAAAACGCATACGCCCTTTTGGGCCAACTGCATCATTGTCGAAATTCTGCCGCTTTTCATGTGCTTTAAAGACGAGTCCAATCTATCTCTTGAAATCTGTTTCTTGCAATTCTGTCTTGCATTCAGATCCTCTTCTTTGCCTTACCTCAACATATTTTTGGACGTTAGTTTTCATTTATAACTCTGCAGGTTTGTGAATTGCAGTGACCCTGAGCTCCATTTTTTAAGTTGCTGTTTTGTGAGCTGGCCTCAAACCCACAGGATTGCTTCAGGCCCTATTTTGGCTCCGGCGAGGCGGGCTGAGCCTTTTTTCAATTCTTATTCTTAATGGGAAATTAGAGTGATATGTGCCCGTCCAAACCCCTACAACTATTCTCTCATTGGTTCCCCCTCTTCCCGTTCATCCTCCTCACAATTTGCAAAATGTGTGAAACAGAAGTTGAAATGTGCTGATTCTCCAAGTGGGGAGATTCTAAGTAACGTGGCTGGAATGGTGAACAGGAGCACCAGGAGAGGATAAATGAGCTGCATTTTAGACACATCTCCCGATCACATGGTGTACAGTCCTCTGGGTTTTTCATGCATGTTTTAGCTGTAGGAAGATCCCTTGAACCTGCAGATTTGGGACCCATTGAATGGGTACCAGGTAGTATTACTTTAAAGGGTGTGCATTTCCTCACCCAACCTCACATTTCTCTTAGTGCAAACAGTTTCCAGCCTTATGTCTCATCCTGCTGTGGGTCTAGATGTGTTCAATCCATGTTGCATCACCGTCCCTGAGGAAAAGTTGTAAGAGGTTTTCTCTGTCTCTATGTCGTTTATTTTTTTCAATTTATTACTATATTGGTTACAGCTGATTTTCAAAGCTCTGTTTCTTGCTGCTGTACATCCACTTGATTCACGTACAGAGAGACATCAGTAAATTCTTTTTCAGATTCTTACCAGTCGTATATATTCTTTTCCGGTGACTTGAGTGTGCTGAGTGCAGTTCTTTTAGCTACCGTGTGGGCTTTGTTGATTATCAGTTTGGTATTTGGAATGGTATCTTTGCTAATTTCAACCTCCTGGATGATGCCTCACCCCTCCCCACCTTTCCCGTTTAGCAGCCTTATGCGTGTTTTCTACATATTTGACTATGTTTTTGTTTTGTAATTTATTTCATGTGTAGCCATTTTGGATTCCACCTTTAAGTGATATCTTATGATATGTGTCTTTTTCTTTTTGAATTATGTCACTTAGAAAGATCATACGTAACTCCTCCGGAGTTGTTACAACTGGCCATATTTCATTGATTTCCAGGCTGAATAATATTCCACTCTACCTAAGTACCACATCTCTATCCATTTTTTCCCTCCAGAGACATTTAAGTTATATCCTAGTCGAGGATCTTTTAAACAGAGAGGGGGTAAACATTGGGGTGCCTGTGTCCTCTCAATTTTTGTTTTTCCCAAGATATACGCCCATGAGTGCAAGTGCCCTATGCTCTGTAGCTCATTTTTTAGATGGTTTAGTAAACACAATACACTTCTCCAGAATGGCCGTTGGCAATATACATTTCCACTATAAGTCTCACAGGGCTCCCTCTTCTCCTTGCCCTGTCCTGCATTTCTGTTGTTTACGCTTTATGAGGATGGCTCTTCTGACTGATGTGAAGTGATATCTTTTGTAGTATTGACTTCCAGTGCCCACCTGTTTGCTTGGCTAAAAAAGTGTATGCCCTTTTCTTGAATATATACAGAAAAAAACGCATACACCCTTTTTGGCCAACTGCAATGTTGGCAATGTTCAGCTCCTTTTCTTGTGCTTAATGGCGAGTCCTTTCTACCTCCTCAAATCCCTTTCCTGCCATTCTCCCTTGCTTACAAGTCCTTTTCTCTGACTTTCCTCAAGACATTTTTCAGTGATGGATATTTTCAACTCTGCAGTTTCGTGAATTTTACTGCCCCTGAGTTCCATTGTTCAACTTGTGTTTATGGGAACTGGCCACAAAGCAGCGGGATTTCCTCAAGCCCTATACTGTTTCCATGGGCAACCCTAGCCTTTGGTCAGTTCGTCTTCCTGATTGGAAATTAGAGTGACATGTGCCTGTCTGAACACCTAGGACTTGTCTCTCATTGTTCTTCATCCTTCCGCTTCATCCTCTGGACAAATTCCAAACTGTACACAACAGGATGTTGACAGTGCTGACATCTCCAAGTGGGGAGACTGTTAGTAAAGACGCTGGAGGGGTGAACCCGAGCACCAGGAGATGAGGAGATGAGATGCCTTTTCCAAACTCTTCCCGATCAGACGGTATACCATCCTCTGGGTGTGACAGACATGTTTTAGCAGTAGGAAGAGTCCCATTCATGTAAGGAGAACATCAGGGCTTTTTCAAAATCAGTGTCTCCCCGAAACACAAACTGGGGAATTTTTTAAGCTACGGCTACACATATGTTCATTAAGGGCCTTGGGAAGTAGGCAGAGTCCAAACTTTAGATGATTGAAGTCTTCAGGGTCAGAAGCACTCACCACCAGCTTCCCTTAGGTTACACTTTAACTGTCATTGATAGATGATGTCAATAAAAATATCTATTCTTTTTCAGATTATTTCCCCTTATAGCTTATTGCAAAATGTTGAGTGTATTTCCCTGTGCTATACAGTAGTTCCTTGTTGATGATCTATTTTATACATAGCAGTGTGTATGTGTTAATCCCAAACTGTTAATTTATCCCTCCTCCCACCTTTCCCCTTTGGTAATAATAAATTATAAGATTTTATACTTCTCAGAAATGGGGGAGCTGAAAGAGAGGTATCATTTTCAATGGAAAAGCATTTAAAACAAGATTGAAGCTTTAACCAAGATTATTATATGTACATCCTTGGAAAGAAATCACTTCGTTTCTCTAATATTGACCTGACAAATAAGACAAACCTTTTCACTGAACTTGCTTATAATAAAGTGATGGAAATATCAAATGGAAGTGTTAGAAACATCTTATTTTACCCGAGCCTTATACACTGTTCTATGTTAACTACAGTTTGGCTCACACATCTGTTCATTGAGGTTACAATAGTCTCAATTTCTGTTACTGATCCTCCAGAGTGGACCCCAACAAGTGTCCCCCTGCCCAGTGTCATTGGGGCCAACAGATCGAGACTGAGTTTGGTTCACAAGCAAAGGAAACTTTATATTTTGATCAGAGAATGGAGAGGTGAGAGCATGCACTACCCCCTGGGCTGTGGGCTGGGCTGCTGTGTAGAGATCCTGTCAGAGTCAGTGGGAGGGAGGGGGCGGAGCTCTCGAGGGCCAGGTTGGCTGCAGCTCAGGCTCTGTATCGCGGAGTCTGCACTGGGCCCCAGGAGCTGAGGTGTCGTCCCAGCCATTCTGCACTAGGAAATCTGGTCTGAAGTGCCGGGTGTGGAACCTCTGCATGCGGGACCCTAGGAGCACATGAAATTAGACAAAGCACAAAGGATAAAAATGGTTAGACTTGACTTTATTGCCCAGATTCTATTTTTATCTCCCAGGGATTTTTAATGGGCTTTGCTGGGGACAAACCCCTCCTCTGCCTTTTGTCCCATTCCTCATTCTTGGAGTGCTGAGGGTGCAGACCCTTCTTCTGTAACTGCTGAGTGCTGAGTTGGGAGCCCTCATACCCGGGGGCGAGGGTCAGAGCTTCTCCCCAGCAGCCTCCAGGTGACGTTGATTGTCCCCAGGCCCCCTGCCTCCCTGCTCGTCCACCTGAGCACCAGCATTGGAAGTGTTATAGATTCTAATGACCTTTAAGGGTCCAGGAAAGAGATGTGCAGAGACGCTGTGGGGGCCGGTTTCACCCCGCCCCACATTTGTTCAGCCACCTTAGGCTGACTGTTTCTGCCCGCCTAGATGCTCTGACCAGTAGTCTGCGCTTTCTTCAATTAGGCCCCTGAATTAACGTACAAACAGCACCAGGTGTCAGAGCCCTGCCCGCTCAACTCCCAGACAGTCCAGGGTCAGTGGTGATCAAGGACCATGATGGCCACTGAGTCAACAGCCTTTTGAAGTAAACAGGAGTCCAGCCAGTCTTATTGGCCACCATCATCACGGTGTCTGTAGGCTTTTCTATGGTGACAGTGTGATATACGGTTCCCCCGCCAAGATTATTAGCTCCCCTGTGGGTGCAGTAAGTCCTGCAAGCAGTAGTCTACTCTTTTGGGACACACTCTTGTTGTTTTATGAGAGAAACTCCAGGTCAAGTGATGTTCACATGAGTCGTCATGGTGCCCTGTTGCCCCCGGTTATCTCTCTGGATGTTGAAGTTGGAAGGCCTCCTCACTCGAGGTTGGTGTGCCCACAGAGCGAACCCTGAAACTTCAGGGCATGGTTGGTGGTTAGGATCACCACGTGGGGTCCTTTTCCCTTAGGAGGGAGGTGGCCTTTGGGGCTGCTGATTTCCAGGTTTTTAGATACCGCCAGTATCTTGGCCAGATGTGGCAGTTGGCCAAGCCCCTTGGTGACCGTAGTTTATCCTACCTGGATGGCATTCTTGCATTGTTCCATTTCAAGTGGTCCCAGTTTTTGCACTAATTCTCCAATGGCGATTCACCTTTCACTGGGAATGTAAAGGTCAAAGGGTTTAGCTAAATTAGGGAGTTCCAGGGCAAGTGTCTGAATTGACTGCTCTTTCCATTCTTGAAAGGCCACTTCTGGATTCTATTCAACAGGATCATCATCTTTTCCTTTCAGTGTTTCATATAGAGGCCCAGCTAGTAGACTGTAGTTAGAGATCCAGAAGCAGCAAACCCTGGTCTCCCCAAGAACCCCTAAGCTGTCTTCTAGTTTTAGAAAGGGGTAAGGCTGAAAATGGTTTCTTTCCTTTCCTGGGATGGGCTTCTCCGACCTTCTGTGAGAATGAAGCCCAGGCAGGTCACCGCAGTCTGTGATATTTGAGCTTTTTCTTGGACAACTTCTATCCTTTATTGGCTTGGTAGTTCAGAGGCCTCCTTAGTAGGGCTGGTGATCAGAATGTCGTCTGTGTACTGAAGGAGCGTTTCCTTTTCCAGAGGTAGAACTTTTAGGTCTTTAGCTAAGCTTTCCCCAAAGATGGTGTGGGAATTTTTGCACCCTTGGGGCAAGACGGCCCGGAAGTATTGTTTTAGTTGTATGTTGAGTCCTGCCACTCACAAGCCAAAATTTCTTGTGACTCTGGGACTAATGGAATACAAAAGAAGGCATCATTGAAGACTAATACAGAATACCATGTCCTGGTGGTTGGTAGAATGACCAGCAGGGTGTAGGAATTAGGAGCAGCTGGAGGTATATCCTCGGTGGCTTCACTGACTGTCCTGACATCCTTTACCAGGTCCCCAGCAGCCCATGGGGCTCTCGTGGTCAGACCAATCCCAGAATATGGAGCTCACCTGGGCAGGTACCCCACCCCCACCCCAGCCCACGGGGCTCTCGTGGTCAGGCCCCTCCCAGGATACAGAGCTACCCTTGCAGGTACCGTGGCAGGGCTGGGCACACAGGAACCGTGCACATAGCCCTCATTGCAGAGCACCCCCAGCTCACCTGTCGCTCAGAGCTGACACAGAGCACCTCAGAGCAGGACTTGAACTAACAAACAGCAGCTGCGACAGGTCTGTGACCCTGGGCATCACTCTGTGCGGCCTCCCTCCACCTGGTCTTCCAGAGACTTCCACTGCACCCGGGGCACCAGGCCTCTGTCTCCAACCACCACCCACCCCTCCTCTCCCTGACTCCTGGGTTCCTCTCATTAGGAGAGGGCTTTCTTGAAGTTGTCTCCCACTCATGGGCCAGATAAAATGATTAGAAAACAAGCCAAAGCTGCAGCCCCTTGTCTATCCTGACTCTCAGGAGCCCACACCTGTTCCTTGGACCTGGCCGGTTCAGCAAGTTCCATTTTCTGCAACTGTGAGCCCCTGAGGGGTGATGATTGGCTGACCTGGGCAGCCTTACCGTGCCGGCCAGCCCTCCCCAGGTGTGCCTGGGTTGAGATCAATATAAATACCACTCCAGGCAGCAAGAGGCCCTGCAGCCGTGCCTGACGCCATTTTCTCTGCCCTGTCAGCAGTCTCGGGGCTGGGCTGGTGGGAGGGAGTGAGAGGCCACGGCTTTGTGGGTGGCCCAGTGTGAGTGGGGCTCTGCTGGACTTTCTGCAGCAGTTGCCAGGCTGCCACCTGCTAAAGAAGAGGATGTGTCACCTATACCTGCTGCTGGAATTTCTCCCTGGGCAGAGGTGAGGAAGGAAAGAAGCAGTGGGGGCAGGGACAGGATGGGTATCTCAGGCAGGGAAATGGAAATCTTCCAGAAGAGCACCCAGGGCCAGGACCATCCTGGCTGGCCTGCAGGCACCAAGTCGGCCGGCATGCTGTCACTCGTGTGGCTCTATGGCCCTTCCTCTAGGCTTTCAAGTCCTTGTATATATTCAGGTGTTTTACCTGGGACGGGTGGGAATAGTTCAGCAGCAACTGGCCTGGGGCTCAGCTCACGTTTACTCACAGATGCCTCGGCACGGTGCCCCAGCTTTGCAATGAGGACGCTTGTTGCGTGGGGGCTGCTGGCTGAATGGGAGACGATTCCCCACCACTGACCAACTTCAGAATTGTTTACAACTGGAGCAAGTGCCCTGATACGGTTTTCCTCTGTGGAACTGGTGGGTTCTGTGTTTTTTTTCTCTTTTTCGTTTTTGGTTCGAGGTAGATTTTATTCCTCTTTTTTGTATTTACAGATATAAGCATGGAAATAATTTATTCATATAAATACATGTATGTGAAGGGAATAATTGTTTTTTCTGTTTTATTTTTTAAATTTTATTTCTTTTTAATTTTGAATTTTATTTTATATTTTTATACAGCAGGTTCTTATTGGTTACCTATTTTATACGTATAAATGTATACATGACAATCCCAGTCTCTCAACTCCTCCCACCACCACCCCCCCAACAGCCTTCCACCCTTGTTGTCCATACGTTTGTTGTCTACATCTGTTGCTCTATTTATGCCTTGCAAAATGGTTAACCTGTACAGTTTTTCTAGGTTCCACATATATGCATGAATATACAAGATTTGTTTTTCTCTTTCTGACTTACTTCACTCTGTATGACACTCTCTAGATCCATTGACGTCTTGACAAATGACCCAATCATTCCTTTTCATGGCTTAGTAATATTCCATTTTATATATGCCACAGCTTTATGCATTCGTCTGTCTGTGGGCATTTAGGTTGCTTCCATTACCTCGATATTGTAAAGAGTGAGGCAATGAACATTGCGGTGAATGTCTCTTTTTGATTTATGGTTTTGTCTGGGTATATGTCCAGAACTGGGATTGCTGTATCATATGTTAATTCTACTGTTAGTATCTTAAGAAACTCCATATTGTTCTCCATAGTGACTGTATCAATTTATATTCCCAACAATAGTGGAAGAGGGTTCCTTTTCTCCACACCCTTTCCAGCATTTTTTGTTTGTAGATTTTCTGATGATGCCCATTCTACCAGGTGTGAGGTGATACCTCATTGCTGAGTCCATTTCCTTGAGCAAGGGGTAGGTCTTGTCTATTAAATATTTGGCTTATGGAACGGTATCTGTGCTAATTTCAAACTCTGGTTTTATGCAGCACCCCAACTCACCTTCCCACTTAAGCAAGCATAAGTTGGTTTTCTAAATTTGAGACCGTGTTCTGTTTTGTAAATCAGTTCATGTGTAGCCAAGTTCTCATTCCATGTATTAGTGGTACCTTATGATGTTTCTTTTTCTGTGTGACTTTTTTCACTTAGAATCACCGTGCCTCAATCCACTCATTATGCTGGTACGGGCCTGGTGACATAGTTTTCATTGCTGACAGGTATTCTGTTGTACGTAAGTACCGCAACTTCTTTATCCATTATTTGTTCTCTGGCATATTTAACTTGTGCTGCAGAAGAGGTTCTTGTAAACAGAGCCGTCCCAAACTTTGGGGTGGCTGTGTCTTTTTGATTTTAATTTCCCTTATCTATAGGACCATAAGTGGAAGTGCCCTAGGCTCTGTTGCTTTGTTTCTTAGATGTTTCAGGAAACACCATACACTTCTCCCGAGTGGCTGTTGGCAATTTACATCCCGCCCATCAGCATAACAAGGCTCCCAGTTCTCCATGGCCTGTCCTGCCTTTCTGGATTTTACACTTTTTTCAGATGGCCCTTTTGACCGGGGGGAAGTGAGACTTCATTGTAGTGCAGATTTCCTTTGCAAGCTTGCTTGGTTGGCCAAAAAGGGCGTATGCGTTTTTTCCTGAATATATTCAGGAAAAAACACATACGCCCTTTTTGGCCAAGTGCATCATTGTCCACATTCTGCCTCTTTTCCTATGCTTTAAATGCAATTCCAGTCTACCTCCTGAAATCGGTTGCCTGCAATTCTGCCCCACTTTCAAGTCCTCTTGGCAGCCTTACTTCAGTATACTTTTGGACGATAGCTGTCATTTATAACTCTGCAGGTTTGTGAATTACAGTGCCCCTGAGCTCCTTTCTTCAACTCGCTTTCTTGTGAGCTGGCCGCAACACCGCAGGATTGCTTCAGGCCCTAATCTGGTTCCAGCACGGCACGCTGAGCCTTTGGTTAATTCCTCTTCCTGGTGGGAAATGAGAGTTAAATTTGCCCGTCCAGACACCTCCTGCTAGTCTCTCATTGGTTCTCCTTATTCCTGTTCATCTGCCGCAGAAATTGCAAACTGGGCCAAACAGGAGGTTAAAGGCACTGACTCTCCAAGTTGGCAGAGCATTAGTAAAGCGTCTGGAATGTTGCACCCGAGTACCAGGGGACGAGAACTGAGACATATTGGAACACGTATCCCGATCACATGGTTGATCATACTCTGGGTTCCACATGCATGTTTTAGCTGAAGGAAGAATCCCTTAAACCTGGAGAGTTGAGACCCGTGGAATGGGTACCATGCAATATGACTTCAAAGGGTCTTCATTTGCTCACCGAACCTCTCCAATCCTATCACTGCTGCATTTTTGCCCCTGTACACATGCCTGATTCTCTTTCGGAGACATAGCAATCCATAGGTTTTAAGATACTTACTAGTCAGGTACAGTATTAGGCGTTTAATATGGGGTGTTGAGTCCATTTCGTTGAGCAAGGAGTAGCTCTTGTCTAATACATAAGTGGCTTAAGGAACTTTATCTGTGCTCATTTCAATCTCTGGTTTTATGCAGCACCCCAACTCACCTTTCCCCTTAAGCAAGCATAAGTTGGTTTTCTAAATTTCAGACCCTGTTTTGTTTTGTAATTCAGTTCCTGTGTAGCAAGTTTACATTCCGTGTATTAGTGATATCTTATGATGTTTCTTTTTCTGTGTGACTTATCTCAGTTAGAATCATCATACCTGAATCCACTCATTATGCTGCTACGGGCCTGATGACGTAGATTTCATTGCTGAGTGATATTGCATTGTACGTAAGTACCAAAACTTCTTTATCCATTTTTTGCTATCTGCGATATTGAACTTGTACCATAAACGAGGTTCTTGTAAACAGAGCCGTCCCAAATTTTGGGGTGGCTCTGCCTTTTTGATTTTAATTTCCCTAAGCTATAGGACCATAAGTGGAAGTGCCCTAGGCTCTGTTCCTCTGTTTTTTAGATGTTTCAGGAAGCACCATACACTTCTCCCCAGTGGCTGTTGGCAATTTACATCCCGCCCATCAGCATAACAAGGCTCCCAGTTCTCCATGGCCTGTCCTGCCTTTCTGGATTTTACACTTTTTTCAGATGGCCCTTTTGACCGGGGGGAAGTGAGACTTCATTGCAGTGCAGATTTCCTTTGCAAGCTTGCTTGGTTGGCCAAAAAGGGCGGATGCGTTTTTTCCTGAATATATTCAGGAAGAAACACATACGCCCTTTTTGGCCAAGTGCATCATTGTGGACGTTCTGCCTCTTTTTCTATGCTTTAACTGCAATTCCAGTCTACCTCCTGAAATCGGTTTCATGCAATTCTGCCCCGCTTTCAAGTCCGCTTGGCAGCCTTACTTCAGTATATTTTTGGACGATAGCTGTCATTTATAACTCTGCATCTTTGTGAATTACAGTGCCCCTGAGCTCTTTTCTTCAACTCGCTTTCTTGTGAGCTGGCCGCAACACCGCAGGATTCCTTCAGGCCCTAATCTTGTTCTGGCACGGCCCGCTGAGCCTTTGGTTAATTCCTCTTCCTGGTGGGAAATGAGAGTTAAATTTGCCCGTCCAGACACCTCCAGCTAGTCTCTCATCGGTTCTCCCTATTCTTGTTCATCTTCCGCAGAAATTGCAAACTGGGCCAAACAGGAGGTTAAAGGCACTGACTCTCCAAGTCGGGAGAGTGTTAGTAAAGTGTCTGGAATGTTGCACCCGAGTACCAGGGGATGAGAACTGAGACATATTTGAACATGACTCATGATCACACTGTTGATCATAGTCTGGGTTCCAAATGCATGTTTAGCTGAAGGAACAATCCCTTAAGCCTGGAGAGTTGAGACCCGTGGAATGGGTACCATGCAATATGACTTCAAAGGGTCTTCATTTGCTCACCGAGCCTCTCCAATCCTATCACTGCTGCATTTATGGCGCTGTACTCACGCTTGATTCTCTTTCAGAGACATAGCAATCCATAGGTTTTAAGATACTTACTAGTCAGGTACAGTATTAGGCGTTTAATATGGGGTGTTGAGTCCATTTCGTTGAGCAAGGAGTAGCTCTTGTCTATTCCATATTTGGCTTAAGGAACTTTATCTGTGCTCATTTCAATCTCTGGTTTTATGCAGCACCCCAACTCACCTTACCCCTTAAGCAAGCATAAGTTGGTTTTCTAAATTTGAGACCCTGTTCTGTTTTCTAATCCAGTTCCTGTGTAGCCAAGTTTACATTCCATGTATTAGTGATATCTTATGATGTTTCTTTTTGTGTGTGACTTATTTCAGTGAGAATCATCATACCTGAATCCACTCATTATGCTGCTACGTGCCTGATGACATAGATTTCATTTCTGAGTGATATTGCATTGTACGTAAGTACCACAACTTCTTTATCCATTTTTCACTTTCTGCGATATTGAACATGTACCGTAAACGAGGTTCTTGTAAACAGAGCCGTCCCAAACTTTGGGGTGGCTGTGTCTTTTTGATTTTAATTTCCCTAAGCTATAGGACCATAAGTGGAAGTGCCCTAGGCTCTGTTGCTTTGTTTTTTAGATGTTTCAGGAAACACCATACACTTCTCCCGAGTGGCTGTTGGCAATTTACATCCCGCCCATCAGCATAACAAGGCTCCCAGTTCTCCATGGCCTGTCCTGCCTTTCTGGATTTTACACTTTTTACAGATGGCCCTTTTGACGGGGGGGAAGTGAGACTTCATTGTAGTGCAGATTTCCTTTGCAAGCTTGCCTGGTTGGCCAAAGAGTGCTTATGCTTTTTTTCCTGAATATATTCAGGAAAAAACGCATATGCCCTTTTTGGCCTAGTGCATCATTGTCGACGTTCTGCCTCTTTTCCTATGCTTTAAATGCAATTCCAGTCTACCTCCTGAAATCGGTTTCCTGCAATTCTGCCCCGCTTTCAAGTCCTCTTGGCAGCCTTACTTCAGTATATTTTTGGACGATAGCTGTCATTTATAACTCTGCAGGTTTGTGAATTACAGTGCCCCTGATCTCCTTTCTTCAACTCGCTTTCTTGTGAGCTGGCCGCAACACCGCAGGATTGCTTCAGGCCATAATCTGGTTCTGGCATGGCCCGCTGAGCCTTTGGTTAATTCCTCTTCCTGGTGGGAAATGAGAGTTAAATTTGCCCGTCCAGACACCTCCAGCTAGTCTCTCATTGGTTCTCCCTATTCCTGTTCATCTTCCGCAGAAATTGCAAACTGGGCCAAACAGGAGGTTAAAGGCACTGACTCTCCAAGTCGGGAGAGTGTTAGTAAAGTGTCTGGAATGTTGCACCCGAGTACCAGGGGACGAGAACTGAGACATATTTGAACACGTAACCCAATCACACAGTTGATCATACTCTGCGTTCCACATGCATGCTTTAGCTGAAGGAAGAATCCCTTAAACGTGGAGAGTTGAGACCCGTGGAATGGGTACCATGCAATATGACTTCAAAGGGTCTTCATTTGCTCAGCGAACCTCTCCAATCCTATCACTGCTGCGTTTATGCCCCTGTACACACGCTTGATTCTCTTTCGGAGACATAGCAATCCATAGGTTTTAAGATACTTACTAGTCAGGTACATTCTTAGGCGTTTAATATGGGGTGTTGAGTCCATTTCGTTGAGCAAGGAGTAGCTCTTGTGTATTCCATATTTGGCTTAAGGAACTTTATCTGTGCTCATTTCAATCTCTGGTTTTATGCAGCACCCCAACTCACCTTTCCCCTTAAGCAAGCATAAGTTGGTTTTCTAAATTTGAGACCCTGTTCTGTTTTGTAATCCAGTTCCTGTGTAGCCAAGTTTACATTCCGTGTATTAGAAATATCTTATGATGTTTCTTTTTCTGTGTGACTTATTTCAGTTAGAATCATCATACCTGAATCCACTCATTATGCTGCTACGGGCCTGATGAGATAGATATAATTGCTGAGTGATATTGCATTGTACGTAAGTACCACAACTTCTTTATCCATTTTTCACTTTCTGCGATATTGAACTTGTCCCGTAAACGAGTTTCTTGTAAACAGAGCCGTCCCAAACTTTGGGGTGGCTGTGTCTTTTTGATTTTAATTTCCCTAAGCTATAGGACCATAAGTGGAAGTGCCCTAGGCTCTCTTGCTTTGTTTTTTAGATGTTTCAGGAAACACCATACACTTCTCCCGAGTGGCTGTTGGCAATTTATATCCCTCCCATCAGCATAACAAGGCTCCCAGTTCTCCATGGCCTGTCCTGCCTTTCTGGATTTTACACTTTTTTCAGATGGCCCTTTTGACCAGGGGGAAGTGAGACTTCACTGTAGTGCAGATTTCCTTTGCAAGCTTGCTTGGTTGGCCAAAAAGGACGTATGCGTTTTTTCCTGAATATATTCAGGAAAAAACGCATACGCCCTTTTTGGCCAAGTGCATCATTGTCGACGTTCTGCCTCTTTTCCTATGCTTTAAATGCAATTCCAGTCTACCTCCTGAAATCGGTTTCCTGCAATTCTGCCCCGCTTTCAAGTCCTCTTGGCAGCCTTACTTCAGTACATTTTTGGACGATAGCTGTCATTTATAACTCTGCAGGTTTGTGAATTACAGTGCCCCTGAGCTCCTTTCTTCAACTCGCTTTCTTGTGAGCTGGCCGCAACACCGCAAGATTGCTTCAGGCCCTAATCTGGTTCCGGCACGGCACGCTGAGCCTTTGGTTAATTCCTCTTCCTGGTGGGAAATGAGAGTTAAATTTGCCCGTCCAAACACCTCCAGCTAGTCTCTCATTGTTTCTCGCTATTCCTGTTCATCTTCCGCAGAAATTGCAAACTGGGCCAAACAGGAGGTTAAAGGCACTGACTCTCCAACTCGGGAGAGTGTCAGTAAAGCATCTGGAATGTTGCACCCGAGTACCAGGGGACGAGAACTGAGACATATTGGAACACGTCTCCCGATCACACGGCTGATCATACTCTGGGTTCCACATGCATTTTTTAGCTGAAGGAAGAATCCCTTAAACCTGGAGAGTTGAGACCCGTGGAATGGGTACCATGCAATATGACTTCAAAGGGTCTTCATTTGCTCAGCGAACCTCTCCAATCCTATCACTGCTGCGTTTATGCCCCTGTATACATGCTTGATTGTCTTTCGGAGACATAGCAATCGATAGGTTTTAAGATACTTACTAGTCAGGTTCATTCTTAGGTGTTTAATATGGGGTGTTGAGTCCATTTCGTTGAACAAGGAGTAGCACTTGTCTACTCCATATTTGGCTTAAGGAACTTTATCTGTGCTCATTTCAATCTCTGGTTTTATGCAGCACCCCAACTCACCTTTCCCCTTAAGCAAGCATAAGTTGGTTTTCTAAATTTGAGACCTTGTTCTGTTTTGTAATCCAGTTCCTGTGTAGCCAAGTTTACATTCCGTGTATTAGTGATATCTCATGTTTCTTTTTCTGTGTGACTTATTTCAGTTAGAATCATCGTACCTGAATCCACTCATTATGCTGCTACGGGCCTGATGACATAGATTTCATTGCTTAGTGATATTGCATTGTACTTAAGTACCACAACTTCTTTATCCATTTTTCACTTTCTGCGATATTGAACTTGTACCGTAAACGAGGTTCCTGTAAACAGAGCCGTCCCAAACTTTGGGGTGGCTGTGTCTTTTTGATTTTAATTTCCCTAAGCTATAGGACCATAAGTGGAAGTGCCCTAGGCTCTGTTGCTTTGTTTCTTAGATGTTTCAGGAAACACCATACACTTCTCCCCAGTGGCTGCTGTCAATTTACATCCCACCCATCAGCATAACAAGGCTCCCAGTTCTCCAACGCCTGTCCTGCCTTTCTGGATTTTACACTTTTTTCAGATGGCCCTTTTGACCGGGGGGAAGTGAGACTGCATTGTAGTGCAGATTTCCTTTGCAAGCTTGCTTGGTTGGCCAAAAAAGGCGTATGCGTTTTTTCCTGAATATATTCAGGAAAAAACGCATACGCCCTTTTTGGCCAAGTGCATCATTGTCCACGTTCTGCCTCTTTTCCTATGCTTTAAATGCAATTGCAGTCTACCTCCTGAAATCGGTTTCCTGCAATTCTGCCCCACTTTCAATTCCTCTTGGCAGCCTTACTTCAGTATATTTTTGGACGATAGCTGTCATTTATAACTCTGCAGGTTTATGAATTACAGTGCCCCTGAGCTCCTTTCTTCAACTCGCTTTCTTGTGAGCTAGCCGCAACACCGCAGGATTGCTTCAGGCCCTAATCTGGTCCGGCACGGCATGCTGCGCCTTTGCTTAATTCCTCTTCCTGGTGGGAAATGAGAGTTAAAATTGCCCGTCCAGACACCTCCAGCTAGTCTCTCATTGGTCCTTCCTATCCCTGTTCATCTTCCGCACAAATTGCAAACTGGGCCAAACAGGAGGTTAAAGGCACTAACTCTCCAAGTCGGGAGAGTGTTAGTAAAGCGTCTGGAATGTTGCACCCGAGTACCAGGGGACGAGAACTGAGACATATTGGAACACGTCTCCCGATCACACGGTTGTTCATACTCTGGGTTCCACATGCATGTTTCAGCTGAAGGAAGAGTTCCTTAAACCTGGAGAGTTGAGACCCGTGGAATGGGTACCATGCAATATGACTTCAAAGGGTCTTCATTTGCTCACCGAACCTCTCCAATCCTATCACTGCTGCGTTTATGCCCCTGTACACATGCTTGATTCTCTTTCGGAGACATAGCAATCCATAGGTTTTAAGATACTTACTAGTCAGGTACATTCTTAGGCGTTTAATATGGGGTGTTGAGTCCATTTCATTGAGCAAGGAGTAGCTCTTGTCTATTCCATATTTGGCTTAAGGAACTTTATCTGTGCTCATTTCAATCTCTGGTTTTATGCAGCACCCCAACTCACCTTTCCCCTTAAGCAAGCATAAGTTGGTTTTCTTCATTTGACACCCTGTTCTGTTTTGTAATTCAGTTTTTGTGTAGCCAAGTTTACATTCCATGTATTAGTGATATCTTATGATGTTTCTTTTTCTGTGTGACTTATTTCAGCTAGAATCGTCATACCTGAATCCACTCACTATGCTCCTACGGGCCTGATGACATAGATTTCATTGCTGAGTGATATTGCATTGTACGTAAGTACCACAACTTCTTTATCCATTTTTCACTTTCTGCGATATTGAACTTGTACCATAAACAAGGTTCTTGTAAACAGAGCCGTCCCAAACTTTGGGGTGGCTGTGTCTTTTTGATTTTAATTTCCCTAAGCTATAGGACCATAAGTGGAAGTGCCCTAGGCTCTGTTGCTTTGTTTTTTAGATGTTTCAGGAAACATCATACACTTCTCCCCAGTGGCTGTTGGCAATTTACATCCCGCCCATCAGCATAAAAAGGCTCCCAGTTCTCCATGGCCTGTCCTGCCTTTCTGGATTTTACACTTTTTTCAGATGGCCCTTTTGACCAGGGGGAAGTGAGACTTCATTGTAGTGCAGATTTCCTTTGCAAGCTTGCTTGGTTGGCCAAAAAGTGCGTATGCGTTTTTTCCTGAATATATTCAGGAAAAAACACATATGCCCTTTTTGGCCAAGTGCATCATTGTCGACGTTCTGCCTCTTTTCTTATGCTTTAAATGCAATTCCAGTCTACCTCCTGAAATCGGTTTCCTGCAATTCTGCCCCGCTTTCAAGTCCTCTTGGCAGCCTTACTTCAGTATATTTTTGTCGATAGCTGTCATTTATAACTCTGCAGGTTTGTGAATTACAGTGCCCCTGAGCTCCTTTCTTCAACTCGCTTTCTTGTGAGCGGGCCGCAACACCGCAGGATTGCTTCAGGCCCTAATCTGGTTCTGGCACGGCACGCTGAGCCTTTGGTTAATTCCTCTTCCTGGTGGGAAATGAGAGTGAAATTTGCCCGTCCAGACACCTCCAGCTAGTCTGTCATTGCTCCTACCTATTCCTGTTCATCTTCCGCCGAAATTGCAATCTGGGCCAAACAGGAGGTTAAAGTCACTGACTCTCCAAGTCAGGAGAGTGTTAGTAAAGCGTCTGGAATGTTGCACCCGAGTACCAGTGGACAAAAACTGAGACATATTTGAACACGTCTCCTGATCACACGGTTGATCATACTCTGGGTTCCACATGCATGTTTCAGCTGAAGGAAGAATCCCTTAAACCTGGAGAGTTGAGACCCGTGGAATGGGTAGCATGTAATATGACTTCAAAGGGTCATTCTTTGCTCACAGAACCTCTCAAATCCTATCACTGCTGCGTTTATGCCCCTGTACACATGCTTGATTCTCTTTCGGAGACATAGCAATCCATAGGTTTTAAGATACTTACTAGTCAGGTATATTCTTAGGTGTTTAATATGGGGTGTTGAGTCCATTTCGTTGAATAAGGAGTAGCTCTTGTCTATTACATATTTGGCTTAAGGAACTTTATCTGTGTTCATTTCAATCTCTGGTTTTATGCTGCATTCCAACTCACCTTTCCCCTTTAGCAAGCATAAGTTGGTTTTCTAAATTTGAGACCCTGTTCTGTTTTGTAATTCAGTTCCTGTGTAGCCAAGTTTACATTCCGTGTATTAGTGATATCTTATGATGTTTCTTTTTCTGTGTGACTTATTTCAGTTAGAATCATCATACCTGAACCCACTCATTTTGTGCTACAGGCGTGTTGACATAGATTTCATTGCTGAGTGGTATTGCATTGTACGTAAGTACCACAACTTCTTTATCCATTTTTCACTTTCTGCGATATTGAACTTGTACCATAAACGAGGTTGTTGTAAACAGAGCCGTCCCAAACATTTGGGTGGCTGTGTCTTTTTGATTTTAATTTCCCTAAGCTATAGGACCATAAGTGGAAGTGCCCTAGGCTCTGTTGCTTTCTTTTTTAGATGTTTCAGGAAACACCATACACTTCTCCCGAGTGGCTGTTGGCAATTTACATCCCACCCATCAGCATAACAGGGCTCCCTGTTCTCCATGGCCTGTCCTGCCTTTCTGGATTTTACACTTTTTTCAGATGGCCCTTTTGACTGGGGGGAAGTGAGACTTCATTGTAGTGCAGATTTCCTTTGCAAGCTTGCTTGGTTGGCCAAAAATGGTGTATGCGTTTTTTCCTGAATATATTCAGGAAAAAACGCATATGACATTTTTGGCCAAGTGCATCATTGTGGACGTTCTTCCTCTTTTCCTATGCTTTAAATGCAATTCCAGTCTACTCCTGAAATCGGTTTCCTGCAATTCTGCCCCGCTTTCAAGTCCTCTTGGCAGCCTTACTTCAGTATATTTTTGGACGATAGCTGTCATTTATAACTCTGCAGGTTTGTGAATTACAGTGCCCGTGAGCTCCTTTCTTCAACTCGCTTTCTTGTGAGCTGGCCGCAACACCGCAGGATTGATTCAGGCCCTAATCTGGTTCCCCACGGCACGCTGAGACTTTGGTTAATTCCTCTTTCTGGTGGGAAATGAGAGTTAAATTTGCCCGTCCAGACACCTCCAGCTAGTCTCTCATTGGTTCTCCCTATTCCTGTTCATATTCCGCAGAAATTGCAAACTGGGCCAAAAGGACGTTAAAGGCACTGACTCTCCAAGTCGGGAGAGTGTTAGTAAAGTGTCTGGAATGTTGCACCCAAGTACCAGGGGACGAGAACTGAGATATATTGGCACACGTCTCCCGATCACACGGTTGATCATACTCTGGGTTCCACATGCATGTTTTAGCTGAAGGAAGAATCCCTTAAACCTGCAGAGTTGAGACCCGTGGAATGGGTACCATGCAATATGATTTCAAAGGGTCTTCGTTTGCTCACCGAACCTCTCCAATCCTATCACTGCTGCGTTTATGCCCCTGTACACATGCTTGATTCTCTTTCGGAGACATAGCAATCCATAGGTTTTAAGATACTTACTAGTCAGGTACATTCTTAGGCGTTTAATATGGGGTGTTGAGTCCATTTCATTGAACAAGGAGTAGCACTTGTCTATTCCATATTTGGCTTAAGGAACTTTATCTGTGCTCATTTCAATCTCTGGTTTTATGCAGCACCCCAACTCACCTTTCCCCTTAAGCAAGCATAAGTTGGTTTTCTAAATTTGAGACCCTGTTCTGTTTTGTAATCCAGTTCCTGTGTAGCCAAGTTTACATTCCGTGTATTAGTGATATCTTATGATGTTTCTTTTTCTGTGTGATTATTTCAGTTAGAATCATCATACCTGAACCCACTCATTTTCTGCTTCAGGCCTGTTGACATAGATTTCATTGCTGAGTGATATTGCATTGTACGTAAGTACCACAACTTCTTTATCCATTTTTCGCTTTCTGCGATATTGAACTTGTACCATAAACGAGGTTCTTGTAAACAGAGCCATCCCAAACTTTGGGGTGGCTGTGTCTTTTTTATTTTAATTTCCCTAAGCTATAGGACCATAAGTGGATTTGACCTAGGCTCTGTTGCTTTGTTTTTTAGATATTTCAGGAAACACCATACACTTCTCCCGAGTGGCTGTTGGCAATTTACATCCCACCCATCAGCATAACAGGGCTCCCTGTTCTCCATGGCCTGTCCTGCCTTTCTGGATTTTACACTTTTTTCAGATGGCCCTTTTGACTGGGGGGAAGTGAGACTTCATTGTAGTGCAGATTTCCTTTGCAAGCTTGCTTGGTTGGCTAAAAATGGTGTATGCGTTTTTTCCTGAATATATTCAGGAAAAAACGCATACGACATTTTTGGCCAAGTGCATCATTGTGGACGTTCTTCCTCTTTTCCTATGCTTTAAATGCAATTCCAGTCTACTCCTGAAATCAGTTTCCTGCAATTCTGCCCCGCTTTCAAGTCCTCTTGGCAGCCTTACTTCAGTATATTTTTGGACGATAGCTGTCATTTATAACTCTGCAGATTTGTGAATTACAGTGCCCCTGAGCTCCTTTCTTCAACTCGCTTTCTTGTGAGCTGGCCGCAACACCGCAGGATTGATTCAGGCCCTAATGTGGTTCCGGCACGGCACGCTGAGCCTTTGGTTAATTCCTCTTCCTGGTGGGAAATGAGAGTTAAATTTGCCCGTCCAGACACCTCCAGCTAGTCTCTCATTGGTTCTCCCTATTCCTGTTCATCTTCTGCAGAAATTGCAAACTGGGCCAAACAGGAGGTTAAAGGCACTGACTCTCCAAGTCGGGAGAGTGTTAGTAAAGCGTCTGGAATGTTGCACCCGAGTACCAGGGGGCGAGAACTGAGACATATTGGAACACGTCTCCCGATCACACGGTTGATCATACTCTGGGTTCCACATGCATGTTTCAGCTGAAGGAAGATTCCCTTAAAGTTGGAGAGTTGAGACCCGTGGAATGGGTACTATGCAATATGACTTCAAAGGGTCTTCATTTGCTCACCGAACCTCTCCAATCCTAACACTTCTGCGTTTATGTCCCTGTACACACGCTTGATTCTCTTTCAGAGACATAGCAATCCATAGGTTTTAAGATACTTACTAGTCAGGTACATTCTTAGGCGTTTAATATGCGGTGTTGAGTACATTTCGTTGAGCAAGTAGTAGCTGTTGTCTATTACATATTTGGCTTAAGGAACTTTATCTGTGCTCATTTCAATCTCTGGTTTTATGCAGCACCCCAACTCACCTTTCCCCTTAAGCAAGAATAAGTTGGTTTTCTAAATTTGAGACCCTGTTCTGTTTTGTAATCCAGTTCCTGTGTAGCCAATTCTACATTCCGTGTATTAGTGATATCTTATGATGTTTCTTTTTCTGTGTGACTTATTTCAGTTAGAATCATCATACCTGAATCCACTCTATGCTGTTACGGGCCTGATGACGTAGATTTCATTGCTGAGTGATATTGCATTGTACGTAAGTACCACAACTTCTTTATCCATTTTTCACTTTCTGCGATATTGAACTTGTACCGTAAACGATGTTCTTGTAAACAGAGCCGTCCCAAACTTTGGGGTGGCTGTGTCTTTTTGATTTTAATTTCCCTAAGCTATAGGACCATAAGTGGAAGTGCCCTAGGCTCCGTTGCTCTGTTTTTTAGATGTTTCAGGAAACACCATACACTTCTCTCGAGTGGCTGTTGGCAATTTACATCCCGCCCATCAGCATAACAAGGCTCCCAGTTCTCCATGGACTATCCTGCCTTTCTCGATTTTACACTTTTTTCAGATGGCCCTTTTGACCGGGGGGAAGTGAGACTTCATTGTAGTGCAGATTTCCTTTGCAAGCTTGCTTGGTTGGCCAAAAATGGTGTATGCGTTTTTTCCTGAATATATTCAGGAAAAAACGCATACGACATTTTTGTCCAAGTGCATCATTTTGGACGTTCTTCCTCTTTTCCTATGCTTTAAATGCAATTCCAGTCTCCCTCCTGAAATCGGTTTCCTGCAATTCTGCCCCGCTTTCAAGTCCTCTTGGCAGCCTTACTTCAGTATATTTTTGGACGATAGCTGTCATTTATAACTCTGCAGGTTTGTGAATTACAGTGCCCCTGAGCTCCTTTCTTCAACTCGCTTTCTTGTGAGCGGGCCACAACACCGCAGGATTGCTTCAGGCCCTAATGTGGTTCCGGCACGGCACGCTGAGCCTTTGGTTAATTCCTCTTCCTGGTGGGAAATGAGAGTTAAATTTGCCCGTCCAGACACCTCCAGCTAGTCTCTCATTGCTCCTACCTATTCCTGTTCATCTTCTGCAGAAATTGCAATCTGGGCCAAACAGGAGGTTAAAGGCACTGACTCTCCAAGTCAGGAGAGTGTTAGTAAAGCGTCTGGAATGTTGCACCCGAGTACCAGTGGACGAAAACTGAGACATATTTGAAAACGTCTCCTGATCACACGGTTGATCATACTCTGGGTTCCACATGCATGTTTCAGCTGAAGGAAGAATCCCTTAAACCTGGAGAGTTGAGACCCGTGGAATGGGTACCATGCAATATGACTTCAAAGGGTCATTCTTTGCTCACCGAACCTCTCAAATCCTATCACTGCTGCGTTTATGCCCCTGTACACATGCTTGATTCTCTTTCCGAGACATAGCAATCCATAGGTTTTAAGATACTTACTAATCAGGTACATTCTTAGGCGTTTAATATGGGGTGTTGAGTCCATTTCGTTGAGCAAGGAGTAGCTCTTGTCTATTACATATTTGGCTTAAGGAACTTTATCTGTGCTCATTTCAATCTCTGGTTTTATGCAGCACCCCAACTCACATTTCCCCTTAAGCAAGCATAAGTTGTTTTTCTAAATTTGAGAACCTGTTCTCTTTTTTAATCCAGTTCCTGTGTAGCCAAGTTTACATTCCGTGTATTAGTGATATCTTATGTTGTTTCTTTTTCTGTGTGACTTATTTCAGTTAGAATCATCATACCTGAGCCCACTCATTTTCTGCTACAGGCCTGTTGACATAGATTTCATTGCTGAGTGATATTGCATTGTACGTAAGTACCACAACTTCTTTATCCATTTTGCGCTTTCTGCGATATTGAACTTGTACCGTAAAAGAGGTTCTTGTAAACAGAGCCGTCCCAAACTTTGGGGTGGCTGTGTCTTTTTGATTTTAATTTCCCTAAGCTATAGGACCATAAGTGGAATTGACCTAGGCTCTGTTGCTTTGTTTTTTAGATGTTTCAGGAAACACCATACACTTCTCCCGAGTGGCTGTTGGCAATTTACAACCTGCCCATCAGCATAACAAGGCTCCCAGTTCTCCATGGCCTGTCCTGCCTTTCTGGATTTTACACTTTTTTCAGATGGCCCTTTTGACCGGGGGGAAGTGAGACTTCATTGTAGTGCAGATTTCCTTTGCAAGCTTGCTTGGTTGTCCAAAAAGGGCGTATGGGTTTTTTCCTGAATATATTCAGGAAAAAATGCATACGCCCTTTTTGGCCAAGTGCATCATTGTGGACGTTCTGCCTCTTTTCCTATGCTTTAAATGCAATTCCAGTCTCCCTCCTGATATCGGTTTCCTGCAATTCTGCCCCACGTTCAAGTCCTCTTGGCAGCCTTACTTCAGTATATTTTTGGACGATAGCTGTCATTTATAACTCTGAAGGTTTGTGAATTACAGTGCCCCTGAGCTCCTTTCTTCAACTCGCTTTCTTGTGAGCTGGCCGCAACACCGCAGGATTGCTTCAGGCCCTAATCTGGTTCCCCACGGCACGCTGAGACTTTGGTTAATTCCTCTTCCTGGTGGGAAATGAGAGTTAAATTTGCCCGTCCAGACACCTCCAGCTAGTCTCTCATTGGTTCTCCCTATTCCTGTTCATATTCCGCAGAAATTGCAAACTGGGCCAAACAGGACGTTAAAGGCACTGACTCTCCAAGTCGGGAGAGTGTTAGTAAAGTGTCTGGAATGTTGCACCCAAGTACCAGGGGACGAGAACTGAGATATATTGGCACACGTCTCCCGATCACACGGTTGATCATACTCTGGGTTCCACATGCATGTTTTAGCTGAAGGAAGAATCCCTTAAACCTGGAGAGTTGAGACCCGTGGAATGGGTACCATGCAATATGATTTCAAAGGGTCTTCGTTTGCTCACCGAACCTCTCCAATCCTATCACTGCTGCGTTTATGCCCCTGTAAACATGCTTGATTCTCTTTCGGAGACATAGCAATCCATAGGTTTTAAGATACTTACTAGTCAGGTACATTCTTAGGCGTTTAATATGGGGTGTTGAGTCCATTTCATTGAACAAGGAGTAGCACTTGTCTATTCCATATTTGGCTTAAGGAACTTTATCTGTGCTCATTTCAATCTCTGGTTTAATGCAGCACCCCAACTCACCTTTCCCCTTAAGCAAGCATAAGTTGGTTTTCTAAATTTGAGACCCTGTTCTGTTTTGTAATCCAGTTCCTGTGTAGCCAAGTTTACATTCCGTGTATTAGTGATATCTTATGATGTTTCTTTTTCTGTGTGACTTATTTCAGTTAGAATCATCATACCTGAACCCACTCATTTTCTGCTACAGGCCTGTTGACATAGATTTCATTGCTGAGTGATATTGCATTGTACGTAAGTACCACAACTGCTTTATCCATTTTTCGCTTTCTGCGATATTGAACTTGTACCATAAACGAGGTTCTTGTAAACAGAGCCATCCCAAACTTTGGGGTGGCTGTGTCTTTTTGATTTTAATTTCCCTAAGCTATAGGACCATAAGTGGATTTGACCTAGGCTCTGTTGCTTTGTTTTTTAGATGTTTCAGGAAACACCATACACTTCTCCCGAGTGGCTGTTGGCAATTTACATCCCACCCATCAGCATAACAGGGCTCCCAGTTCTCCATGGCCTGTCCTGCCTTTCTGGATTTTACACTTTTTTCAGATGGCCCTTTTGACTGGGGGGAAGTGAGACTTCATTGTAGTGCAGATTTCCTTTGCAAGCTTGCTTGGTTGGCCAAAAATGGTGTATGCGTTTTTTCCTGAATATATTCAGGAAAAAACGCATACGACATTTTTGGCCAAGTGCATCATTGTGGACGTTCTGCCTCTTTTCCTATGCTTTAAATGCAATTCCAGTCTACTCCTGAAATCGGATTCCTGCAATTCTGCCCCTCTTTCAAGTCCTCTTGGCAGCCTTACTTCAGTATATTTTTGGACGATAGCTGTCATTTATAACTCTGCAGATTTGTGAATTACAGTGCCCCTGAGCTCCTTTCTTCCACTCGCTTTCTTGTGAGCTGGCCGCAACACCGCAGGATTGATTCAGGCCCTAATCTGGTTCCGGCACGGCACGCTGAGCCTTTGGTTAATTCCTCTTCCTGGTGGGAAATGAGAGTTAAATTTGCCCGTCCAGACACCTCCAGCTAGTCTCTCATTGGTTCTCCCTATTCCTGTTCATCTTCTGCAGAAATTGCAAACTGGGCCAAACAGGAGGTTAAAGGCACTGACTCTCCAAGTCGGGAGAGTGTTAGTAAAGCATCTGGAATGTTGCACCCGAGTACCAGGGGACGAGAACTGAGACATATTGGAACACGTCTCCCGATCACACGGTTGATCATACTCTGGGTTCCACATGCATGTTTCAGCTGAAGGAAGATTCCCTTAAAGTTGGAGAGTTGAGACCCGTGGAATGGGTACCATGCAATATGACTTCAAAGGGTCTTCATTTGCTCACCGAACCTCTCCAATCCTAACACTTCTGCGTTTATGTCCCTGTACACACGCTTGATTCTCTTTCAGAGACATAGCAATCCATAGGTTTTAAGATACTTACTAGTCAGGTACATTCTTAGGCGTTTAATATGCGGTGTTGAGTACATTTCGTTGGGCAAGTAGTAGCACTTGTCTATTACATATTTGGCTTAAGGAACTTGATCTGTGCTCATTTCAATCTCTGGTTTTATGCAGCACCCCAACTCACCTTTCCCCTTAAGCAAGCATAAGTTGGTTTTCTAAATTTGAGACCCTGTTCTGTTTTTTAATCCAGTTCCTGTGTAGCCAATTCTACATTCCGTGTATTAGTGATATCTTATGATGTTTCTTTTTCTGTGTGACTTCTTTCAGTTAGAATCATCATACCTGAATCCACTCATTATGCTGCTACGGGCATGATGACATAGATTTTATTGCTGAGTGATATTGCATTGTACGTAAGTACCACAACTTCTTTATCCATTTTGCGCTTTCTGCGATATTGAACTTGTACCGTAAAAGAGGTTCTTGTAAACAGAGCCGTCCCAAATTTTGGGGTGGCTGTGTCTTTTTGATTTTAATTTCCCTAAGCTATAGGACCATAAATGGAATTGACCTAGGCTCTGTTGCTTTGTTTTTTAGATGTTTCAGGAAACACCATACACTTCTCCCGAGTGGCTGTTGGCAATTTACAACCTGCCCATCAGCATAACAAGGCTCCCAGTTCTCCATGGCCTGTCCTGCCTTTCTGGATTTTACACTTTTTTCAGATGGCCCTTTTGACCGGGGGGAAGTGACACTTCATTGTAGTGCAGATTTCCTTTGCAAGCTTGCTTGGTTGTCCAAAAAGGGCGTATGCGTTTTTTCCTGAATATATTCAGGAAAAAATGCATACGCCCATTTTGGCCAAGTGCATCATTGTGGACGTTCTTCCTATTTTCCTATGCTTTAAATGCAATTCCAGTCTACTCCTGAAATCGGTTTCCTGCAATTCTGCCCCGCTTTCAAGTCCTCTTGGCAGCCTTACTTCAGTATATTTTTGGACGATAGCTGTCATTTATAACTCTGCAGGTTTGTGAATTACAGTGCCCCTGAGCTCCTTTCTTCAACTCGCTTTCTTGTGAGCTGGCCGCAACACCGCAGGATTGATTCAGGCCCTAATCTGGTTCCGGCACGGCACGCTGAGCCTTTGGTTAATTCCTCTTCCTGGTGGGAAATGAGAGTTAAATTTGCCCGTCCAGACACCTCCAGCTAGTCTCTCATTGGTTCTCCCTATTCCTGTTCATCTTCCGCAGAAATTGCAAACTGGGCCAAACAGGACGTTAAAGGCACTGACTCTCCAAGTCGGGAGAGTGTTAGTAAAGTGTCTGGAATGTTACACCCGAGTACCAGGGGACGAGAACTGAGATATATTGGCACACGTCTCCCGATCACACGGTTGATCATACTCTGGGTTCCACATGCATGTTTTAGCTGAAGGAAGAATCCCTTAAACCTGGAGAGTTGAGACCCGTGGAATGGGTACCATGCAATATGATTTCAAAGGGTCTTCGTTTGCTCACCGAACCTCTCCAATCCTATCACTGCTGCGTTTATACCCCTGTACACATGCTTGATTCTCTTTCGGAGACATAGCAATCCATAGGTTTTAAGATACTTACTAGTCAGGTACATTCTTAGGCGTTTAATATGGGGTGTTGAGTCCATTTCATTGAACAAGGAGTAGCACTTGTCTATTCCATATTTGGCTTAAGGAACTTTATCTGTGCTCATTTCAATCTCTGGTTTTATGCAGCACCCCAACTCACCTTCCCCTTAAGAAAGCATAAGTTGGTTTTCTAAATTTGAGACCCTGTTCTGTTTTTTAATCCAGTTCCTGTGTAGCCAAGTTTACATTCCGTGTATTAGTGATATCTTATGATGTTTCTTTTTCTGTGTGACTTATTTCAGTTAGAATCATCATACCTGAACCCACTCATTTTCTGCTACAGGCCTGTTGACATAGATTTCATTGCTGAGTGATATTGCATTGTACGTAAGTACCACAACTGCTTTATCCATTTTTCGCTTTCTGCGATATTGAACTTGTACCATAAACGAGGTTCTTGTAAACAGAGCCATCCCAAACTTTGGGGTGGCTGTGTCTTTTTGATTTTAATTTCCCTAAGCTATAGGACCATAAGTGGAATTGACCTAGGCTCTGTTGCTTTGTTTTTTAGATGTTTCAGGAAACACCATACACTTCTCCCGAGTGGCTGTTGGCAATTTACATCCCACCCATCAGCATAACAGGGCTCCCAGTTCTCCATGGCCTGTCCTGCCTTTCTGGATTTTACACTTTTTTCAGATGGCCCTTTTGACTGGGGGGTAGTGAGACTTCATTGTAGTGCCGATTTCCTTTGCAAGCTTGCTTGGTTGGCCAAAAATGGTGTATGCGTTTTTTCCTGAATATATTCAGGAAAAAACGCATATGACATTTTTGGCCAAGTGCATCATTGTGGACGTTCTTCCTCTTTTCCTATGCTTTAAATGCAATTCCAGTCTCCCTCCTGAAATCGGTTTCCTGCAATTCTGCCCCGCTTTCAAGTCCTCTTGGCAGCCTTACTTCAGTATATTTTTGGACGATAGCTGTCATTTATAACTCTGCAGGTTTGTGAATTACAGTGCCCCTGAGCTCCTTTCTTCAACTCGCTTTCTTGTGAGCTGGCCGCAACACCGCAGGATTGATTCAGGCCCTAATCTGGTTCCGGCACGGCACGCTGAGCCTTTGGTTAATTCCTCTTCCTGGTGGGAAATGAGAGTTAAATTTGCCCGTCCAGACACCTCCAGCTAGTCTCTCATTGGTTCTCCCTATTCCTGTTCATCTTCCGCAGAAATTGCAAACTGGGCCAAACAGGACATTAAAGGCACTGACTCTCCAAGTCGGGAGAGTGTTAGTAAAGTGTCTGGAATGTTACACCCGAGTACCAGGGGACGAGAACTGAGATATATTGGCACACGTCTCTCGATCACATGGTTGATCATACTCTGGGTTCCACATGCATGTTTTAGCTGAAGGAAGAATCCCTTAAACCTGGAGAGTTGAGACCCGTGGAATGGGTACCATGCAATATGATTTCAAAGGGTCATTCTTTGCTCACCGAACCTCTCCAATCCTATCACTGCTGCGTTTATGCCCCTGTACACATGCTTGATTCTCTTTCGGAGACATAGCAATCCATAGGTTTTAAGATACTTACTAATCAGGTACATTCTTAGGCGTTTAATATGGGGTGTTGAGTCCATTTCGTTGAGCAAGGAGTAGCTCTTGTCTATTACATATTTGGCTTAAGGAACTTTATCTGTGCTCATTTCAATCTCTGGTTTTATGCAGCACCCCAACTCACATTTCCCCTTAAGCAAGCATAAGTTGTTTTTCTAAATTTGAGACCCTGTTCTCTTTTTTAATCCAGTTCCTGTGTAGCCAAGTTTACATTCCGTGTATTAGTGATATCTTATGTTGTTTCTTTTTCTGTGTGACTTATTTCAGTTAGAATCATCATACCTGAGCCCACTCATTTTCTGCTACAGGCCTGTTGACATAGATTTCATTGCTGAGTGATATTGCATTGTACGTAAGTACCACAACTTCTTTATCCATTTTGCGCTTTCTGCGATATTGAACTTGTACTGTAAAAGAGGTTCTTGTAAACAGAGCCGTCCCAAACTTTGGGGTGGCTGTGTCTTTTTGATTTTAATTTCCCTAAGCTATAGGACCATAAGTGGAATTGACCTAGGCTCTGTTGCTTTGTTTTTTAGATGTTTCAGGAAACACCATACACTTCTCCCGAGTGGCTGTTGGCAATTTACAACCTGCCCATCAGCATAACAAGGCTCCCAGTTCTCCATGGCCTGTCCTGCCTTTCTGGATTTTACACTTTTTTCAGATGGCCCTTTTGACCGGGGGGAAGTGAGACTTCATTGTAGTGCAGATTTCCTTTGCAAGCTTGCTTGGTTGTCCAAAAAGGGCATATGCGTTTTTTCCTGAATATATTCAGGAAAAAATGCATACGCCCATTTTGGCCAAGTGCATCATTGTGGACGTTCTTCCTCTTTTCCTATGCTTTAAATGCAATTCCAGTCTACTCCTGAAATCGGTTTCCTGCAATTCTGCCCCGCTTTCAAGTCCTCTTGGCAGCCTTACTTCAGTATATTTTTGGACGATAGCTGTCATTTATAACTCTGCAGGTTTGTGAATTACAGTGCCCCTGAGCTCCTTTCTTCAACTCGCTTTCTTGTGAGCTGGCCGCAACACCGCAGGATTGCTTCAGGCCCTAATGTGGTTCCGGCACGGCACGCTGAGCCTTTGGTTAATTCCTCTTCCTGGTGGGAAATGAGAGTTAAATTTGCCCGTCCAGACACCTCCAGCTAGTCTCTCATTGGTTCTCCCTATTCCTGTTCATCTTCCGCAGAAATTGCAAACTGGGCCAAACAGGACATTAAAGGCACTGACTCTCCAAGTCGGGAGAGTGTTAGTAAAGTGTCTGGAATGTTACACCCGAGTACCAGGGGACGAGAACTGAGATATATTGGCACACGTCTCCCGATCACATGGTTGATCATACTCTGGGTTCCACATGCATGTTTTAGCTGAAGGAAGAATCCCTTAAACCTGGAGAGTTGAGACCCGTGGAATGGGTACCATGCAATATGATTTCAAAGGGTCTTCGTTTGCTCACCGAACCTCTCCAATCCTATCACTGCTGCGTTTATACCCCTGTACACATGCTTGATTCTCTTTCGGAGACATAGCAATCCATAGGTTTTAAGATACTTACTAGTCAGGTACATTCTTAGGTGTTTAATATGGGGTGTTGAGTCCATTTCATTGAACAAGGAGTAGCACTTGTCTATTCCATATTTGGCTTAAGGAACTTTATCTGTGCTCATTTCAATCTCTGGTTTTATGCAGCACCCCAACTCACCTTCCCCTTAAGCAAGCATAAGTTGGTTTTCTAAATTTGAGACCCTGTTCTGTTTTGTAATCCAGTTCCTGTGTAGCCAAGTTTACATTCCGTGTATTAGTGATATCTTATGATGTTTCTTTTTCTGTGTGACTTATTTCAGTTAGAATCATCATACCTGAACCCACTCATTTTCTGCTACAGGCCTGTTGACATAGATTTCATTGCTGAGTGATATTGCATTGTACGTAAGTACCACAACTGCTTTATCCATTTTTCGCTTTCTGCGATATTGAACTTGTACCATAAACGAGGTTCTTGTAAACAGAGCCATCCCAAACTTTGGGGTGGCTGTGTCTTTTTGATTTTAATTTCCCTAAGCTATAGGACCATAAGTGGAATTGACCTAGGCTCTGTTGCTTTCTTTTTTAGATGTTTCAGGAAACACCATACACTTCTCCCGAGTGAGTATATTCAGGAAAAAACGCATACGCCCTGTTTGTCCAAGTGCATCATTGTGGACGTTCTCCCTCTTTTCCTATGCTTTAAATGCAATTCCAGTCTACCTCCTGAAATCGGTTTTCTGCAATTCTGCCCCGCTATCAAGTCCTCTTGGCAGCCTTACTTCAGTATATTTTTGGACGATAGCTGTCATTTATAATTCTGCAGGTTTGTGAATTACAGGGCCCCTGAGCTCCTTTCTTCAACTCGCTTTCTTGTGAGCTGGCCGCAACACCGCAGGATTGCTTCAGGCCCTAATCTTTTTCCGGCACGGCACACTGAGCCTTTGGTTAATTCCTCTTCCTGGTGGGAAATGAGAGTTAAATTTGCCCGTCCAGACACCTCCAGCTAGTCTCTCATTGGTTCTCCCTATTCCTGTTCATCTTCTGCAGAAATTGCAAACTGGGCCAAACAGGAGGTTAAAGGCACTGACTCTCCAAGTCGGGAGAGTGTTAGAAAAGCGTCTGGAATGTTGCACCCGAGTACCAGGGGACGAGAACTGAGACATATTGGAACACGTCTCCCGATCACACGGTTGATCATACTCTGGGTTCCACATGCATGTTTCAGCTGAAGGAAGATTCCCTTAAAGTTGGAGAGTTGAGACCCGTGGAATGGGTACCATGCAATATGACTTCAAAGGGTCTTCATTTGCTCACCGAACCTCTCCAATCCTAACACTTCTGCGTTTATGCCCCTGTACACACGCTTGATTCTCTTTCAGAGACATAGCAATCCATAGGTTTTAAGATACTTACTAGTCAGGTACATTCTTAGGCGTTTAATATGCGGTGTTGAGTACATTTCGTTGAGCAAGTAGTAGCTGTTGTCTATTACATATTTGGCTTAAGGAACTTTATCTGTGCTCATTTCAATCTCTGGTTTTATGCAGCACCCCAACTCACCTTTCCCCTTAAGCAAGCATAAGTTGGTTTTCTAAATTTGAGACCCTGTTCTGTTTTTTAATCCAGTTCCTGTGTAGCCAATTCTACATTCCGTGTATTAGTGATATCTTATGATGTTTCTTTTTCTGTGTGACTTATTTCAGTTAGAATCATCATACCTGAATCCACTCTATGCTGTTACGGGCCTGATGACGTAGATTTCATTGCTGAGTGATATTGCATTGTACGTAAGTACCACAACTTCTTTATCCATTTTTCACTTTCTGCGATATTGAACTTGTACCGTAAACGATGTTCTTGTAAACAGAGCCGTCCCAAACTTTGGGGTGGCTGTGTCTTTTTGATTTTAATTTCCCTAAGCTATAGGACCATAAGTGGAAGTGCCCTAGGCTCCGTTGCTTTGTTTTTTAGATGTTTCAGGAAACACCATACACTTCTCTCGAGTGGCTGTTGGCAATTTACATCCCGCCCATCAGCATAACAAGGCTCCCAGTTCTCCATGGACTGTCCTGCCTTTCTCGATTTTACACTTTTTTCAGATGGCCCTTTTGACCGGGGGGAAGTGAGACTTCATTGTAGTGCAGATTTCCTTTGCAAGCTTGCTTGGTTGGCCAAAAATGGTGTATGCGTTTTTTCCTGAATATATTCAGGAAAAAACGCATACGACATTTTTGGCCAAGTGCATCATTTTGGACGTTCTTCCTTTTTTCCTATGCTTTAAATGCAATTCCAGTCTCCCTCCTGAAATCGGTTTCCTGCAATTCTGCCCCGCTTTCAAGTCCTCTTGGCAGCCTTACTTCAGAATATTTTTGGACGATAGCTGTCATTTATAACTCTGCAGGTTTGTGAATTACAGTGCCCCTGAGCTCCTTTCTTCAACTCGCTTTCTTGTGAGCTGGCCGCAACACCGCAGGATTGCTTCAGGTCCTAATGTGGTCCGGCACGGCACGCTGAGCCTTTGGTTAATTCCTCTTCCTTGTGGGTAATGAGAGTTAAATTTGCCCATCCAGACACCTCCAGCTAGTCTCTCATTGGTCCTCCCTATTCCTGTTCATCTTCCGCAGAAATTGCAAACTGGGCCAAACAGGAGGTTAAAGGCACTGACTCTCCAAGTCGGGAGAGTGTTAGTAAAGCGTCTGGAATGTTGCACCCGAGTACCAGGGGACGAAAACTGAGACATATTTGAACACGTCTCCTGATCACACGGTTGATCATACTCTGGGTTCCACATGCATGTTTCAGCTGAAGGAAGAATCCCTTAAACCTAGAGAGTTGAGAACCGTGGAATGGGTACCATGCAATTAGACTTCAAAGGGTCTTCATTTGCTCACCGAACCTCTCCAATCCTATCACTGCTGCGTTTATGCCCCTGTACACACGCTTGATTCTCTTTCAGAGGCATAGCAATCCATAGGTTTTAAGATAATTCCTAGTCAGGTATATTCTTAGGCGTTTAATATGGGGTGTTGAGTCCATTTCGTTGAGCAAGGAGTAGCTCTTGTCTATTACATATTTGGCTTAAGGAACTTTATCTGTGCTCATTTCAATCTCTGGTTTTATGCAGCACCCCAACTCACCTTTCCCCTTAAGCAAGCATAAGTTGGTTTTCTAAATTTGAGACCCTGTTCTGTTTTGTAATCCAGTTCCTGTGTAGCCAAGTTTATATTCCGTGTATTAGTTATATCTTATGATGTTTCTTTTTCGGTGTGACTTATTTCAGTTAGAATCATCATACCTGAACCCACTCATTTTCTGCTACAGGCCTGTTGACATAGATTTCATTGCTGAGTGATATTGCATTGTACGTAAGTACCACAACTTCTTTATCCATTTTTCGCTTTCTGCGATATTGAACTTGTACCATAAACGAGGTTCTTGTAAACAGAGCCATCCCAAACTTTGGGGTGGCTGTGTCTTTTTTATTTTAATTTCCTTAAGCTATAGGACCATAAGTGGATTTGACCTAGGCTCTGTTGCTTTGTTTTTTAGATGTTTCAGGAAACACCATACACCTCTCCCGAGTGGCTGTTGGCAATTTACATCCCGCCCATCAGCATAACAGGGCTCCCAGTTCTCCATGGCCTGTCCTGCCTTTCTGGATTTTATACTTTTTTCAGATGACCCTTTTGACTGTGGGGAAGTGAGACTTCATTGTAGTGCAGATTTCCTTTGCAAGCTTGCTTGGTTGGCCAAAAATGGCGTATGCGTTTTTTCCTGAATATATTCAGGAAAAAACGCATAAGACATTTTTGGCCAAGTGCATCATTGTGGACGTTCTTCCTCTTTTCCTATGCTTTAAATGCAATTCCAGTCTACCTCCTGAAATCAGTTTCCTGCAATTCTGCCCCGCTTTCAAGTCCTCTTGGCAGGCTTACTTCAGTATATTTTTGGACGATAGCTGTCATTTATAACTCTGCAGGTTTGTGAATTACAGTGCCCCTGAGCTCCTTTCTTCAACTCGCTTTCTTGTGAGCTGGCCGCAACACCGCAGGATTGCTTCAGGCCCTAATCTGGTTCCGGCATGGCACGCTGAGCCTTTGGTTAATTCCTCTTCCTGGTGGGAAATGAGAGTTAAATTTGCCCGTCCAGACACCTCCAGCTAGTCTCTCATTGGTTCTCCCTATTCCTGTTCATCTTCCGCAGAAATTGCAAACTGGGCCAAAAAGGACGTTAAAGGCACTGACTCTCCAAGTCGGGAGAGTGTTAGTAAAGTGTCTGGAATGTTACACCCGAGTACCAGGGGACGAGAACTGAGATATATTGGCACACGTCTCCCGATCACACGGTTGATCATACTCTGGGTTCCACATGCATGTTTTAGCTGAAGGAAGAATCCCTTAAACCTGGAGAGTTGAGACCCGTGGAATGGGTACCATGCAATATGATTTCAAAGGGTCTTCGTTTGCTCACCGAACCTCTCCAATCCTATTACTGCTGCGTTTATGCCCCTGTACACATGCTTGATTCTCTTTCGGAGACATAGCAATCCATAGGTTTTAAGATACTTACTAGTCAGCTACATACTTAGGCTTTTAATATGGGGTGTTGAGTCCATTTCATTGAACAAGGAGTAGCACTTGTCTATTCCATATTTGGCTTAAGGAACTTTATCTGTGCTCATTTCATCTCTAGTTTTATGCAGCACCCCAACTCACCGTTCCCCTTAAGCAAGCATAAGTTGGTTTTCTAAATTTGAGACCCTGTTCTGTTTTGTAATCCAGTTCCTGTGTAGCCAGGTTTACATTCCGTGTATTAGTGATATCTTCTGATGTTTCTTTTCCTGTGTGACTTATTTCAGTTAGAATCATCATACCTGAATCCACTCATTATGCTGCTACGGGCCTGATGACATAGATTTCATTGCTGAGTGATATTGCATTGTACGTAAGTACCACAACTTCTTTATCCATTTTTCGCTTTCTGCAATATTGAACTTGTCCCGTAAACGAGGTTCCCTTAAACAGAGCCGTCCCAAACTTTGGGGTGGCTGTCTCTTTTTGATTTTAATTTCCCTAAGCTATAGCACCATAAGTGGAAGTGCCCTAGGCTCTGTTGCTTTGTTTTTTAGATGTTTCAGGAAACACCATACACTTCTCCCGAGTGGCTGTTGGCAATTTACATCCCGCCCATCAGCATAACAATGCTCCCAGTTCTCCATGGCCTGTCCTGCCTTTCTGGATTTTACACTTTTTTCAGATGGCCCTTTTGACTGGGGGGAAGTGAGACTTCATTGTAGTGCAGATTTCCTTTGCAAGCTTGCTTGGTTGGCCAAAAAGGGCGTATGCGTTTTTTCCTGAATATATTCAGGAAAAAACGCATACGCCCTTTTTGGCCAAGTGCATCGTTGTCGTCGTTCTGCCTCTTTTCCTATGCTTTAAATGCAATTCCTGTCTACCTCCTGAAATAGGTTTCCTGCAATTCTGCCTTGCTTTCAATGCCTCTTCATAGCCTTACCTCAATATAGTTTTTGAAAATAGTTGGCCTTTATAACTCTGCACGTTTTTGAATTGCAGTGGCCCTTAGCTCCATTTTTCAGCTCATATTTTTGTGATCTTGCCTCATAACCACAGGATTCCTTCAGGCCCTATTCTTCTTCTGGGGCACCTTGCTGTGCCTTTGGTTTATTCTTCTTACTGATGTGAAATTAGAGTGACATGTGCCCATTGAAACCGCTACAGCTTGTTTCTCACTGGTTCCCCCTATTCCCATTCATCCTCCGCACTAACTGCAGACTGTGCGATACCAGAACTTAAAGGCATTGACTCTCCATGTGAGGATGTTGTTAGTAAAGCGGCTGGAATGTCGATCCGGAGCCCCAGGAGAGGAAAAATGAGGTGCGTTTTAGAAACCTTTCCCGATCATATGGTATACCAGTCGCTGGGTTTCCCAAGCATGGTTTAGCTGTAGGAAGATTCCCTTCAACCTGGATTGTTGGGACCCTTGGAATGAGTAGCATGAAGTATTGCATTAAACTTTTGGCAGTTGCTCACCAAAACTCACCAATCCTCTCAGCCCCAAGTGTCCAGCCTTATGTGTTATCCAGCTGTGGGTTTATATGTGGTCAATCCAGGTTGCATCACAGCCCCTGAGCAAATTTTGTAAGAATTTTTCTCTCTTTCATTGTTTCTGCGTTTTGTTTTTAAAATTTATTTCTATAATGGGGTTTAGCTCATTTTCACTGCTGTGTTTGTGCCGCTCTGCACACACTTGATTCCCTTATGGAGATATATCAATACATGGATTTTTTTTTTCTTTTGCGATACGTGGGCCTCTCACTGTTGTGGCCTCTCCCGCCGCGGAGCACAGGCTCCGGACGTGCAGGCTCAGCGGCCATGGCTCACGGGCCCAGCCACTCCGCGGCACATGGGATCCTCCCGGACCAGGGCACGAACCCGTGTCCCCTGCATCGGCAGGCGGACTCTCAACCACTGTGCCACCAGGGAAGCCCAATACATGGATTTTAAGATTCTTATTACTCAGATATATTTCTCTGTGGTTTATAAGGTGTGTTGAGGCCAGTTCATTGAGCAAGGTGTAGATCTTGTCTAATATCTATTTGGTTTATTGAACGGTATCTGTGCTAATTTCAAACTCTGGTTTTATGCATCACCCCACCTCTCCTTTCCCCTTAAGCTGACATAAGTGTGTTTTCTAAATGTGAGACACTGTTCTGTTCTGTAATTCATTTCTTGTGCAGCCATATTTACCCTCCCTCTATAAGTGATATCTTATGATATGTTTCTTTTTCTGTTTGACTTATTTCAAGTAGTATTATCGGACCTAAATCCACTCTTTATCCTTCTACTAGCCTTATTACATTGATTTCATGGTGAAGAGATATTCCATTGTACATAAGTACCACATCTTCTTTATCCATTGTTCTCTTTCCTGGGATATTTAAGGTGTACTGAAGTTGAGGTTCTTGTAAACAGAGTAGCCCTAAACTGTGGTGTGCTTGTGTCTTGTTGATTTTTAGACTTCCCTAGATATATTCCCATGATTGGAAGTGTCCTATGCTCTGTAGCTCTGTTTTTTAGATGATTTAGGAACCACCATACACTTCTCCAGAGTGGCTCTCGGCAGTTCACACACTGCCCATCAGCGTATAAAGGCTCCCTGTTCTCCATGGCCTGTCCTGCATTTCTGGTTTTTACAATTTTTTAGGATGGCCCTTTTGACCGGTGGGAAATGAGACTTCTTTGTTGTGCACATTTGCATTGTTTGCTTGCTTCGTTGCCCATAAAGTGCGTATGCGTTATTTCCTGGATATAATCAGGAAAAACGCATACGCCCTTTTGGGCCAACTGCATCATTGTCGAAATTCTGCCGCTTTTCATGTGCTTTAAAGACGAGTCCAATCTATCTCTTGAAATCTGTTTCTTGCAATTCTGTCTTGCATTCAGATCCTCTTCTTTGCCTTACCTCAACATAGTTTTGGACGTTAGTTTTCATTTATAACTCTGCAAGTTTGTGAATTGCAGTGACCCTGAGCTCCATTTTTTAAGTTGCTCTTTTGTGAGCTGGCCTCAAACCCGCAGGATTGCTTCAGGCCCTATTTTGGCTCCGGCGAGGCGGGCTGAGCCTTTTTTCAATTCTTATTCTTAATGGGAAATTAGAGTGATATGTGCCCGTCCAAACCCCTACAACTATTCTCTCATTGGTTCCCCCTCTTCCCGTTCATCCTCCTCACAATTTGCAAAATGTGTGAAACAGAAGTTGAAATGTGCTGATTCTCCAAGTGGGCAGATTCTAAGTAACGTGGTTGGAATGGTGAACAGGAGCACCAGGAGAGGATAAATGAGCTGCATTTTAGACACATCTCCCGATCACATGGTGTACAGTCCTCTGGGTTTTCCATGCATGTTTTAGCTGTAGGAAGATCCCTTGAACCTGCAGATTTGGGACCCATTGAATGGGTACCAGGTAGTATTACTTTAAAGGGTGTGCATTTCCTCACCCAACCTCACATTTCTCTTAGTGCAAACAGTTTCCAGCCTTATGTCTCATCCTGCTGTGGGTCTAGATGTGTTCAATCCATGTTGCATCACCGTCCCTGAGGAAAAGTTGTAAGAGGTTTTCTCTGTCTCTCTGTCGTTTATTTTTTTCAATTTGTTACTATATTGGTTACAGCTGATTTTCAAAGCTCTGTTTCTTGCTGCTGTACATCCACTTGATTCACGTACAGAGAGACATCAGTAAATTCTTTTTCAGATTCTTACCAGTCGTATATATTCTTTCCCGGTGACTTGAGTGTGCTGAGTGCAGTTCTTTTAGCTACCGTGTAGGCTTTGTTGATTATCAGTTTGGTATTTGGAATGGTATCTTTGCTAATTTCAACCTCCTGGATGATGCCTCACCCCTCCCCACCTTTCCCGTTTAGCAGCCTTATGCGTGTTTCCTACATATTTGACTATGTTTTTGTTTTGTAATTTATTTCATGTGTAGCCATTTTGGATTCCACCTTTAAGTGATATCTTATGATATGTGTCTTTTTCTTTTTGAATTATGTCACTTAGAATGATCATACGTAACTCCTCCGGAGTTGTTACAACTGGCCATAGTTCATTGATTTCCAGGCTGAATAATATTCCACTCTACCTAAGTACCACATCTCTATCCATTTTTTCTCTCCAGAGACATTTAAGTTATATCCTAGTCGAGGATCTTTTAAACAGAGAGGGGGTAAACATTGGGGTGCCTGTGTCCTCTTGATTTTTGTTTTTCCCAAGATATACGCCCATGAGTGCAAGTGCCCTATGCTCTGTAGCTCATTTTTTAGATGCTTTAGTAAACACAATACACTTCTCCAGAATGGCCGTTGGCAATATACATTTCCACTATAAGTCTCACAGGGCTCCCTCTTCTCCTTGCCCTGTCCTGCATTTCTGTTGTTTACGCTTTATGAGGATGGCTCTTCTGACTGATGCGAAGTGATATCTTTTGTAGTATTGACTTCCAGTGCCCACCTGTTTGCTTGGCTAAAAAAGTGTATGCCCTTTTCTTGAATATATACAGAAAAAAACGCATACACCCTTTTTGGCCAACTGCAATGTTGGCAATGTTCAGCTCCTTTTCTCGTGCTTAATGGCGAGTCCTTTCTACCTCCTCAGATCCCTTTCCTGCCATTCTCCCTTGCTTACAAGTCCTTTTCTCTGACTTTCCTCAAGACATTTTTCAGTGATGGATATTTTCAACTCTGCAGTTTCGTGAATTTTACTGCCCCTGAGTTCCATTGTTCAACTTGTGTTTATGGGAACTGGCCACAAAGCAGCGGGATTTCCTCAAGCCCTATACTGTTTCCATGGGCAACCCTAGCCTTTGGTCAATTCGTCTTCCTGGTTGGAAATTAGAGTGACATGTGCCTGTCTGAACACCTAGGACTTGTCTCTCATTGTTCCTCATCCTTCCGCTTCATCCTCTGGACAAATTCCAAACTGTACGCAACAGGATGTTGACAGTGCTGACATCTCCAAGTGGGGAGACTGTTAGTAAAGACGCTGGAGGGGTGAACCCGAGCACCAGGAGATGAGGAGATGAGATGCCTTTTCCAAACTCTTCCCGATCAGACGGTATACCATCCTCTGGGTGTGACAGACATGTTTTAGCAGTAGGAAGAGTCCCATTCATGTAAGGAGAACATCAGGGCTTTTTCAAAATCAGTGTCTGCCCGAAACCCAAACTGGGGAATTTTTTAAGCTACGGCTACACATATGTTCATTAAGGGCCTGGGGAAGTAGGCAGAGTCCAAACTTTAGATGATTGAAGTCTTCAGGGTCAGAAGCACTCACCACCAGCTTCCCTTAGGTTACACTTTAACTGTCATTGATAGATGACAATGACAATAAAAATATCTATTCTTTTCCAGATTATTTCCCCTTATAGCTTATTGCAAAATGTTGAGTGTAGTTCCCTGTGCTATACAGTAGTTCCTTGTTGATGATCTATTTTATACATAGCAGTGTGTATGTGTTAATCCCAAACTGTTAATTTATCCCTCCTCCCACCTTTCCCCTTTGGTAATAATAAATTATAAGATTTTATACTTCTCAGAAATGGGGGAGCTGAAAGAGAGGTATCATTTTCAATGGAAAAGCATTTAAAACAAGATTGAAGCTTTAACCAAGATTATTAGATGTACATCTTTGGAAAGAAATCACTTCGTTTCTCTAATATTGACCTGACAAATAAGACAAACCTTTTCACTGAACTTGCTTATAATAAAGTGATGGAAATATCAAATGGAAGTGTTAGAAACATCTTATTTTACCCGAGCCTTATACACTGTTCTATGTTAACTACAGTTTGGCTCACACATCTGTTCATTGAGGTTACAATAGTCTCAATTTCTGTTACTGATCCTCCAGAGTGGACCCCAACAAGTGTCCCCCTGCCCAGTGTCATTGGGGCCAACAGATCGAGACTGAGTTTGGTTCACAAGCAAAGGAAACTTTATATTTTGATCAGAGAATGGAGAGGTGAGAGCATGCACTACCCCGTGGGCTGTGGGCTGGGCTGTTGTGTAGAGATCCTGTCAGAGTCAGTGGGAGGGAGGGGGCGGAGCTCTCGAGGGCCGGGTTGGCTGCAGCTCAGGCTCTATATCGCGGAGTCTGCACTGGGCCCCAGGAGCTGAGGTGTCGTCCCAGCCATTCTGCACTAGGAAATCTGGTCTGAAGTGCCGGGTGTGGAACCTCTGCATGCGGGACCCTAGGAGCACATGAAATTAGACAAAGCACAAAGGATAAAAAAGGTTAGACTTGACTTTATTGCCCAGATTCTATTTTTATCTCCCAGGGATTTTTAATGGGCTTTGCTGGGGACAAACCCCTCCTCTGCCTTTTGTCCCGTTCCTCATTCTTGGAGTGCTGAGGGTGCAGACCCTTCTTCTGTAACTGCTGAGTGCTGAGTTGGGAGCCCTCATACCCGGGGGCGAGGGTCAGGGCTTCTCCCCAGCAGCCTCCAGGTGACGTTGATTGTCCCCAGGCCCCCTGCCTCCCTGCTCGTCCACCTGAGCACCAGCATTGGAAGTGTTATAGATTCTAATGACCTTTAAGGGTCCAGGAAAGAGATGTGCAGAGACGCTGTGGGGGCCGGTTTCACCCCGCCCCACATTTGTTCGGCCACCTTAGGCTGACCGTTTCTGCCAGCCTAGATGCTCTGACCAGTAGTCTGCGCTTTCTTCAATTAGGCCCCTGAATTAATGTACAAACAGCACCAGGTGTCAGAGCCCTGCCTGCTCAACTCCCAGACAGTCCAGGGTCAGTGGTGATCAAGGACCATGATGGCCACTGAGTCAACAGCCTTTTGAAGTAAACAGGAGTCCAGCCAGTCTTATTGGCCACCATCATCACGGTGTCTGTAGGCTTTTCTATGGTGACAGTGTGATATACGGTTCCCCCGCCAAGATTATTAGCTCCCCTCTGGGTAAGCAGTAGTCTACTCTTTTGGGACACACTCTTGTTGTTTTATGAGAGAAACTCCAGGTCAAGTGATGTTCACACGAGTCGTCATGGTGCCCTGTTGCCCCCGGTTATCTCTCTGGATGTTGGAGTTGGAGGGCCTCCTCACTCGAGGTTGGTGTGCCCACGGAGCGAACCCTGCAACTTCAGGGCATGGTTGGTGGTTAGGATCACCACGTGGGGTCCTTTTCCCTTAGGAGGGAGGTGGCCTTTTGGGCTGCTGATTTCCAGGTTTTTAGATACCGCCAGTATCTTGGCCAGATGTGGCAGTGGGCCAAGCCCCTTGGTGCCCGTAGTTTATCCTACCTGGATGGCATTCTTGCATTGTTCCATTTCAAGTGGTCCCAGTTTTTGCACTAATTCTCCAATGGCGATTCACCTTTCACCGGGAATGTAAAGGTCAAAGGGTTTAGCTAAATTAGGGAGTTCCAGGGCAAGGGTCTGAATTGACTGCTCTTTCCATTCTTGAAAGGCCACTTCTGGATTCTATTCAAAAGGATCATCATCTTTTCCTTTCAGTGTTTCATATAGAGGCCCAGCTAGTAGACTGTAGTTAGGGATCCAGAAGCAGCAAACCCTGGCCTCCCCAGGAACCCCTAAGCTGTCTTCTAGTTTTAGAAAGGGGTAAGGCTGAAAATGGTTTCTTCCCTTTCCTGGGATGGGCTTCTCCGACCTTCTGTGAGAACGAAGCCCAGGCAGGTCACTGCAGTCTGTGATATTTGAGCTTTTTCTTGGACAACTTCTATCCTTTATTGGCTTGGTAGTTCAGAGGCCTCCTTAGTAGGGCTGGCAATCAGAATGTCATCTGCGTACTGAAGGAGGGTTTCCTTTCCCAGAGGTAGAACTTTTAGGTCTTTAGCTAAGCTTTCCCCAAAGATGGTGTGGGAATTTTTGCACCCTTGGGGCAAGACGGCCTGGAAGTATTGTTTTAGTTGTATGTTGAGTCCTGCCACTCACAAGCCAAAATTTCTTGTGACTCTGGGACTAATGGAATACAAAAGAAGGCATCATTGAAGACTAATACAGAATACCATGTCCTGGTGGTTGGTAGAATGACCAGCAGGGTGTAGGAATTAGGAGCAGCTGGAGGTATATCCTCGGTGGCTTCACTGACTGTCCTGACATCCTTTACCAGGTCCCCAGCAGCCCATGGGGCTCTCGTGGTCAGACCAATCCCAGAATATGGAGCTCACCTGGGCAGGTACCCCACCCCCACCCCAGCCCACGGGGCTCTCGTGGTCAGGCCCCTCCCAGGATACAGAGCTACCCTTGCAGGTACCGTGGCAGGGCTGGGCACACAGGAACCGTGCACATAGCCCTCATTGCAGAGCACCCCCAGCTCACCTGTCGCTCAGAGCTGACACAGAGCACCTCAGAGCAGGACTTGAACTAACAAACAGCAGCTGCGACAGGTCTGTGACCCTGGGCATCACTCTGTGCGGCCTCCCTCCACCTGGTCTTCCAGAGACTTCCACTGCACCCGGGGCACCAGGCCTCTGTCTCCAACCACCACCCACCCCTCCTCTCCCTGACTCCTGGGTTCCTCTCATTAGGAGAGGGTTTTCTTGAAGTTGTCTCCCACTCATGGGCCAGATAAAATGATTAGAAAACAAGCCAAAGCTGCAGCCCCTTGTCTATCCTGACTCTCAGGAGCCCACACCTGTTCCTTGGACCTGGCCGGTTCAGCAAGTTCCATTTTCTGCAACTGTGAGCCCCTGAGGGATGATGATTGGCTGACCTGGGCAGCCTTACCGTGCCGGCCAGCCCTCCCCAGGTGTGCCTGGGTTGAGATCAATATAAATACCACTCCAGGCAGCAAGAGGCCCTGCAGCCGTGCCTGACGCCATTTTCTCTGCCCTGTCAGCAGTCTCGGGGCTGGGCTGGTGGGAGGGAGTGAGAGGCCACGGCTTTGTGGGTGGCCCAGTGTGAGTGGGTCTCTGCTGGACTTTCTGCAGCAGTTGCCAGGCTGCCACCTGCTAAAGAAGAGGATGTGTCACCCATACCTGCTGCTGGAATTTCTCCCTGGGCAGAGGTGAGGAAGGAAAAAAGCAGTGGGGGCAGGGACAGGACGGGTATCTCAGGCAGGGAAATGGAAATCTTCCAGAAGAGCACCCAGGGCCAGGACCATCCTGGCTGGCCTGCAGGCACCAAGTCGGCCGGTATGCTGTCACTCGTGTGGCTCTATGGCCCTTCCTCTAGGCTTTCAAGTCCTTGTATATATTCAGGTGTTTTACCTGGGACGGGTGGGAATAGTTCAGCAGCAACTGGCCTGGGGCTCAGCTCACGTTTACTCACAGATGCCTCGGCACGGTGCCCCAGCTTTGCAATGAGGACGCTTGTTGCATGGGGGCTGCTGGCTGAATGGGAGACGATTCCCCACCACTGACCAACTTCAGAATTGTTTACAACTGGAGCAAGTGCCCTGATACGGTTTTCCTCTGTGGAACTGGTGGGTTCTGTGTTTTTTTTCTCTTTTTCGTTTTTGGTTCAAGGTAGATTTTATTCCTCTTTTTTGTATTTACAGATATAAGCATAGAAATAATTTATTCATATAAATACATGTATGTGAAGGGAATAATTGTTTTTTCTGTTTTATTTTTTTAATTTTATTTCTTTTTAATTTTGAATTTTATTTTATATTTTTATACAGCAGGTTCTTATTGGTTATCTATTTTATACATATAAATGTATACATGCCAATCCCAGTCTCTCAACTCCTCCCACCACCAACCCCCCCAACAGCTTTCCCCCCTTGTTGTCCATACGTTTGTTGTCTACATCTGTTGCTCTATTTATGCCTTGCAAAATGGTTAACCTGTACAGTTTTTCTAGGTTCCACATATATGCATGAATATACAAGATTTGTTTTTCTCTTTCTGACTTACTTCACTCTGTATGACAGTCTCTAGATCCATCGACGTCTCTACAAATGACTAATTTCATTCCTTTTCATGGCTTAGTAATATTCCATTTTATATATGTACCACTGCTTTATGCATTCGTCTGTCTGTGGGCATTTAGGTTGCTTCCATTACCTCGATATTGTAAAGAGTGATACAATGAACATTGCGGTGAATGTCTCTTTTTGATTTATGGTTTTGTCTGGGTATATGTCCAGAACTGGGATTGCTGTATCATATGGTAATTCTACTGTTAGTTTCTTAAGAAACTCCATATTGTTCTCCATAGTGACTGTATCAATTTATATTCCCAACAATAGTGGAAGAGGGTTCCTTTTCTCCACACATTTCCAGCATTTTTTGTTTGTAGATTTTCTGATGATGCCCATTCTACCAGGTGTGAGGTGATACCTCATTGTTGAGTCCATTTTGTTGAGCAAGGGGTAGGTCTTGTCTATTACATATTTAGCTTATGGAACGGTATCTGTGCTAATTTCAAACTCTGCTTTTATGCAGCACCACAACTCACCTTCCCCCTTAAGCAAGCATAAGTTGGTTTTCTAAACATGAGACCCTGTTCTGTTTTGTAATTCAGTTCATATGTAACCAAGTTCACATTCCATGTATTAGTGATACCTTATGATGTTTCTCTTTCTGTGTGACTTTTTTCACTTAGAATCACCGTGCCTCAATCCACTCATTATGCTGGTACGGGCCTGGTGACATAGTTTTCATTGCTGAGAGGTATTCTGTTGTACGTAAGTACCGCAACTTCTTTATCCATTATTTGCTCTCTGGCATATTTAACTTGTGCTGAAGAAGAGGTTCCTGTAAAAGAGCCGTCCCAAATTTTGGGGTGGCTGTGTCTTTTTGATTTTAATTTCCCTAAGCTATAGGACCATAAGTGGAAGTGCCCTAGGCTCTGTTGCTTTGTTTTTTAGATGTTTCAGGAAACACCATACACTTCTCCCAAGTGGCTGTTGGCAATTTACATCCCGCCCATCAGCATAACAAGGCTCCCAGTTCTCCATGGCCTGTCCTGCCTTTCTGGATTTTACACTTTTTTCAGATGGCCCTTTTGACTGGGGGAAGTGAGACTTCATTGTAGTGCAGATTTCCTTTGCAAGCTTGCTTGGTTGGCCAAAAAGGGCGTATGCGTTTTCTCATGAATATATTCAGGAAAAAACGCATACGCCCTTTTTGGCCAAGTGCATCATTGTGAAGGTTCTGCCTCTTTTCCTATGCTTTAAATGCAATTCCAGTCTACCTCCTGAAGTCGGTTTCCTGCAATTCTGCCCGGCTTTCAAGTCCTCTTGGCAGCCTTACTTCAGTATATTTTTGGACGATAGCTGTCATTTATAATTCTGCAGGTTTGTGAATTACAGTGCCCCTGAGCTCCTTTCTTCAACTCGCTTTCTTGTGAGCTGGCCGCAACACCGCAGGATTGCTTCAGGTCCTAATCTGGTTCTGGCACGGCACGCTGAGCCTTTGCTTAATTCCTCTTCCTGGTGGGAAATGAGAGTTAAATTTGCCCGTCCAGACACCTCCAGCTAGTCTCTCATTGGTCTTCCCTATCCCTGTTCATCTTCCGCAGAAATTTCAAACTGGGCCAAACAGGAGGTGAAAGGCACTGACTCTCCAAGTCGGGACAGTCTTGTAAAGCGTCTGGAATGTTGCACCCGAGTACCAGGGGACAAGAACTGAGACATATTTGAACCCGTCTCCCGATCACATGGTTGATCATACTCAGGGTTCCACATGCATGTTTTAGCTGAAGGAAGAATCCCTTAAACCTGGAGAGTTGAGACCCATGGAATGGGTACCATGCAATATGACTTCAAAGGGTCTTCATTTGCTCACCGAACCTCTCCAATCCTATCACTGCTGCGTTTATGCCCCGGTACTCACGCTTGTTTCTCTTTCAGAGACATAGCAATCCATAGGTTTTAAGATACTTACTAGTCAGGTACATTATTAGGCGTTTAATATGGGGTTTTGAGTCCATTTCGTTGAGCAAGGAGTAGCTCTTGTCTATTCCATATTTGGCTTAAGGAACTTTATCTGTGCTCATTTCAATCTCTGGTTTTATGCAGCACCCCAACTCACCTTTCCCCTTAAACAAGCATAAGTTGGTTTTCTAAATTTGAGACCCTGTTCTGTTTTGTAATCCAGTTCCTGTGTAGCCAAGTTTACATTCCGTGTATTAGTGGTATGTTATGATGTTTCTTTTTCTGTGTGACTTATTTCAGTTACAATCATCATACCTGAATCCACTCATTATGCTGCTATGGGCCAGATGACATAGATTTCATTGCTGAGTGATATTGCATTGTACGTAAGTACCACAACTTCTTTATCCATTTTTCACTTTCTGCGATATTGAACATGTACCGTAAACGAGGTTCTTGTAAACAGAGCCGTCCCAAACTTTGGTTTGGCTGTGTCTTTTTGATTTTAATTTCCCTAAGCTATAGGACCATAAGTGGAAGTGCCCTAGGCTCTGTTGCTTTGTTTTTTAGATGTTTCAGGAAACACCATACACTTCTCCCGAGTGGCTGTTGGCAATTTACATCCCGCCCATCAGCATAAAAAGGCTCTCAGTTCTCCATGGCCTGTCCTGCCTTTCTGGATTTTACACTTTTTACAGATGGCCCTTTTGACCCGGGAGAAGTGAGACTTCATTGTAGTGCAGATTTCCTTTGCGAGCTTGCTTGGTTGGCCAAAAAGTGCGTATGCTTTTTTTCCTGAATATATTCAGGAAAAAACGCATATGCCCTTTTTGGCCTAGTGCATCATTGTCTACGTTCTGCCTCTTTTCCTATGCTTTAACTGCAATTCCAGTCTAACTCCTGAAATCGGATTCCTGCAATTCTGTCCCGCTTTCAAGTCCTCTTGGCAGCCTTACTTCAGTATATTTTTGGACGATAGCTGTCATTCATAACTCTGCAGGTTTGTGATAACAGTGCCCCTGAGCTCCTTTCTTCAACTCGCTTTCTTGTGAGCTGGCCGCAACACCGCAGGATTGCTTCAGGCCCTAATCTGGTTCCGGCACGGCACGCTGAGCCTTTGCTTAATTGCTCTTCCTGGTGGGAAATGAGAGTTAAATTTGCCCGTCCAGACACCTCCAGCTAGACTCTCATTGGTCCTCCTTATCGCTGTTCATCTTCCGCAGAAATTGCAAAATGGGCCAAACAGGAGGTTAAAGGCACTGACTCTCCAAGTCGGGAGAGTGTTAGTAAAGCGTCTGGAATGTTCCACCTGAGTACCAGCGGACAAAAACTGAGACATATTTGAACACGTCTCCCAATCACACGGTTGATCATACTCTGGGTTCCACATGCATGTTTCAGCTGAAGGAAGAATCCCTTAAAGCTGGAGAGTTGAGACCCGTGGAATGGGTACCATGCAATATGACTTCAAAGGGTCTTCATTTGCTCACCGAACCTCTCCAATCCTATCACTGCTGCGTTTATGCCCCTGTACACACGCTTGATTCTCTTTCAGAGACATAGCAATCCATAGGTTTTAAGATACTTACTAGTCAGGTACATTCTTAGGCGTTTAATATCGGGTGTTGAGTCCATTTCGTTGAGCAAGGAGTAGCTCTTGTCTATTACATATTTGGCTTAAGGAAATTTATCTGTGCTCATTTCAATCTCTGGTTTTATGCAGCACACCAACTCACCTTTCCCCTTAAGCAAGCATAAGTTGCTTTTCTACATTTGAGACCCTGTTCTGTTTTGTAATCCAGTTCCTGTGTAGCCAAGTTTACATTCTGTGTATTAGTGATATCTTATAATGTTTCTTTTTCTGTGTGACTTATATCAGTTAGAATCATCATACCTGAATCCACTCTATGCTGCTACGGGCCTGATGACATAGATTTCTTTGCTGAGTGATATTGCATTGTACGTAAGTACCACAACTTCTTTATCCATTTTTCACTTTCTGCGATATTGAACTTGTACCGTAAATGAGGTTCTTGTAAACAGAGCCGTCCCATACTTTGGGGTGGCTGTGTCTTTTTGATTTTAATTTCCCTAAGCTATAGGACTATAAGTGGAAGTGTCCTAGGCTCTGTTGCTTTGTTTTTTAGATGTTTCAGGAAACACCATACACTTCTCCCGAGTGGCTGTTGGCAATTTACATCCCGCCCATCAGCATAACAAGGCTCCCAGTTCTCCATGGCCTGTCCTGCCTTTCTGGATTTTACACTTCTTTCAGATAGCCCGTTTGACCAGGGGGAAGTGAGACTTCATTGTAGTGCAGATTTCCTTTGCAATCTTGCTTGGTTGGCCAAAAAGGGCGTATGCGTTTTTTCCTGAATATATTCAGGAAAAAACGCATACGCCCTTTTTGGCCAAGTGCATCATTGTCGACGTTCTGCCTCTTTTCCTATGTTTTAAATGCAATTCCAGTCTACCTCCTGACATCGGATTCCTGCAATTCTGCCCCGCATTCAAGTCCTCTTGGTAGCCTTACTTCAGTATATTTTTGGACGATAGCTGTCATTTATAACTCTGCAGGTTTGTGAATTACAGTGCCCCTGAGCTCCTTTCTTGAACTCGCTTTCTTGTGAGCTGGCCGCAACACCACAGGATTGCTTCAGGCCCTAATCTGGTTCCGGCATGGCACGCTGAGCCTTTGGTTAATTCCTCTTCCTGGTGGGAAATGAGAGTTAAACTTGCCCATCCAGACACCTCCAGTTAGTCTCTCATTGGTCCTCCCTATTCCTGTTCATCTTCTGCAGAAATTGCAAAATGGGCCAATCAGGAGGTTAAAGGCACTGACTCTCCAAGTCGGGAGAGTGTTAGTAAAGCGTCTGGAATATTGCACCCGATTACCAGGGGACGAGAACTGAGATATATTGGACCACGTCTCACGATCACACGGTTGATCATAGTCTGGGTTCCAAATGCATGTTTAGCTGAAAGAAGAATCCCTTAAACCTGGAGAGTTGAGACCCGTGGAATGGGTACCATGCAATATGACTTCAAAGGGTCTTCATTTGCTCACCGAACCTCTCCAATCCTATCACTGCTGCGTTTATGCCCCTGTTCTCATGCTTGATTCTCTTTCAGAGACATAGCAATCCATAGGTTTTAAGATACTTACTGTCAGGTACATTATTAGGTGTTTAATATGGTGTTTTGAGTCCATTTCGTTGAGCAAGGAGTAGCTCTTGTCTATTACATATTTGGCTTAAGGAACCTTATCTGTGCTCACTTCAATCTCTGGTTTTATGCAGCACCCCAACTCACCTTTCCCCTTAAGCAAGCATAAGTTGCTTTTCTACATTTGAGACCCTGTTCTGTTTTGTAATTCAGTTCCTGTGTAGTCAAGTTTACATTCCGTGTATTAGTGATATCTTATGATGTTTCTTTTTCTGTGTGACTTATTTCAGTTAGAATCATCATACCTGAATCCACTCATTATGCTGCTACGGGCCTGATGACATAGATTTCATTGCTGAGTGATATTGCATTGTACGTAAGTACCACAACTTCTTTGTCCATTTTTCACTTTCTGCGATATTGAACTTGTCCCGTAAACGAGGTTCTTGTAAACAGAGCCGTCCCAAACTTTGGCGTGGCTGTGTCTTTTTGATTTTAATTTCCCTAAGCTATAGGACCATAAGTGGAACTGCCCTAGGCTCTGTTGCTTTGTTTTTTAGATGTTTCAGGAAACACCATACACTTCTCCTGAGTGGCTGTTGGCAGTTTTCATCCCGCCCATCAGCATAACAAGGCTCCCAGTTCTCCATGGCATGTCCTGCCTTTCTGGATTTTACACTTTTTACAGAAAGCCCTTTTGACCGGGGGGAAGTGAGACTTCATTGTAGTGCAGATTTCCTTTGCAAGCTTGCTTGGTTGGCCAAAAATGGTGTATGCGTTTTTTCCTGAATATATTCAGGAAAAAACGCATACGCCCTTTTTGGCCAAGTGCATCACTGTGGACGTTCTGCCTCTTTTCCTATGCTTTAAATGCAATTCCAGTCTAACTCCTGAAATCGGTTTCCTTCAATTCTGCCCTGCTTTCAAGTCCTCTTGGCAGCCTTACTTCAGTATATTTTTGGACGATAGCTGTCATTTATAACTCTGCAGGTTTGTGAATTACAGTGCCCCTGAGCTCCTTTCTTCCACTCGCTTTCTTGTGCTCTGGCCGCAACACCGCACGATTGCTTCAGGCCCTAATCTGGTTCCGGCACGGCACGCTGAGCCTTTGCTTAATTCCTCTTCCTGGTGGGAAATGAGAGTTAAATTTGCCCGTCCAGACACGTCCAGCTAGTCTCTCATTGGTACTCCCTATCCCTGTTCATCTTCCGCAGAAATTGCAAACTGGGCCAAGCAGGAGGTTAAAGGCACTGACTCTCCAAGTCGGGAGAGTGTTAGTAAAGCGTCTGAAATGTTGCACCTGAGTACCAGCGGACGAAAACTGAGACATATTTGAACACGTCTCCCAGTCACACGGTTGATCATACTCTGGGTTCCACATGCATGTTTCAGCTGAAGGAAGAATCCCTTAAAGCTGGAGAGTTGAGACCCGTGGAATGGGTACCATGCAATATGACTTCAAAGGGTCTTCATTTGGTCACCGAACCTCTGCAATCCTATCACTGCTGCGTTTATGCCCCTGTACACACGCTTGATTCTCTTTTGGAGACATAGCAATCCATAGGTTTTAAGATACTTACTAGTCAGGTACATTCTTAGGCGTTTATTATGGGGTGTTGAGTCCATTTCGTTGAGCAAGGAGTAGCTCTTGCCTATTCCATATTTGGCTTAAGGAAATTTACCTGTGCTCATTTCAATCTCTGGTTTTATGTAGCACCCCAACTCACCTTTCCCCTTAAGCAAGCATAAGTTGGGTTTCTAAATTTGAGAACCTCTTCTGTTTTGTAATCCAGTTCCTGTGTAGCCAGGTTTACATTCCGTGTATTAGTGATATCTTATGATGTTTCTTTTTCTGTGTGACTTATTTCAGTGAGAATCATCATACCTGAATCCAGTCTATGCTGCTACGGGCCTGATGACATAGATTTCATTGCTGAGTGATATTGCATTGTACGTAACTACCACATCTTCTTTATCCATTTTTCACTTTCTGCGATATTGAACTTCTACCGTAAATGGGGTTCTTGTAAACAGAGAGGTCCCAAACTTTGGGGTGGCTGTGTCTTTTTGATTTTAATTTCCCTAAGCTATACGACCATAAGTGGAAGTGCCCTAGGCTCTGTTGCTTTGTTTTTTAGATGTTTCAGGAAACACCATACACTTCTCCTGAGTGGCTGTTGGCAATTTTCATCCCGCCCATCAGCATAACAAGGCTCCCAGTTCTCCATGGCCTGTCCTGCCTTTCTGGATTTTACACTTTTTTCACATGGCCCTTTTGACTGGGGGGAAGGGAGACTTCATTGTAGTGCAGATTTCCTTTGCAAGCTTGCTTGGTTGGCCAAAAAGTGCGTATGCGTTTTTTCCTGAATATATGCAGGAAAAAACGCATACGCCCTTTTTGGCCAAGTGCATCATTGTAGACGTTCTGCCTCTTTTCCTGTGCTTAAATGCAATTCAAGTCTACCTCCTGAAATCGGATTCCTGCAATTCTGCCCCGCTTTCAAGTCCTCTTGGCAGCCTTACTTCAGTATATTTTTGGACGATAGCTGTCATTCATAACTCTGCAGGTTTGTGAATTACAGTGCCCCTGAGCTCCTTTCTTCAACTCGCTTTCTTGTGAGCTGGCCGCAACACCGCAGGATTGCTTCAGGCCCTAATCTGGTTCCGGCACGGCACGCTGAGCCTTTGCTTAATTCCTCTTCCTGGTGGGAAATGAGAGTTAAATTTGCCCGTCCAGACACCTCCAGCTAGTCTCTCATTGGTTCTCCCTATTCCTGTTCATCTTCCGCGGAATTTGCAAACTGGGCCAAGCAGGAGGTTAAAGGCACTGACTCTCCAAGTCGGGAGAGTGTTAGTAAAGCATCTGGAATGTTGCACCCGAGTACCAGGGGATGAGAACTGAGACATATTTGAACACATCTCCCGATCACATGGTTGATCATACTCTGGGTTCCACATGCATGTTTTAGCTGAAGGAAGAATCCCTTAAACCTGGAGAGTTGAGACCCGTGGAATGGGTACCATGCAATATGACTTCAAAGGGTCTTCATTTGCTCACCGAACCTCTCCAATCCTATCACTGCTGCGTTTATGTCCCTGTACTCACGCTTGATTCTCTTTCAGAGACATAGCAATCCATAGGTTTTAAGATACTTACTAGTCAGGTACATTATTAGGCGTTTAATATGGTGTTTTGAGTCCATTTCGTTGAGCAAGGAGTAGCTCTTGTCTATTCCATTTTTGGCTTAAGGAACTTTATCTGTGCTCATTTCAATCTCTGGTTTTATGCAGCACCCCAACTCACCTTTCCCCTTAAGCAAGCATAAGTTGGTTTTCTAAATTTGGGAGCATGTTCTGTTTTGAAATTCAGTTCCTGTGTAGCCAAGTTTACATTCCGTGTATTAGTGATATCTTATGATGTTTCTTTTTCTGTGTGACTTATTTCAGTGAGAATCATCATACCTGAATCCACTCATTATGCTGCTATGGGCCAGATGACATAGATTTCATTGCCGAGTGATATTGCATTGTACGTGAGTACCACAACTTCTTTATCCATTTTTCACTTTCTGCGATATTGAACTTGTACCGTAAACGAGATTCTTGTAAACAGAGCCGTCCCAAACTTTGGGGTGGCTGTGTCTTTTTGATTTTAATTTCCCTAAGCTATAGGACCATAAGTGGAAGTGCCCTAGGCTCTGTTGCTTTGTTTTTTAGATGTTTCAGGAAACACCATACACTTCTCCCGAGTGGCTGTTGGCAAGTTACATCCCGCCCATCAGCATAACAAGGCTCCCAGTTCTCCATGGCCTGTCCTGCCTTTCTGGATTTTACACTTTTTTCAGATGGCCCTTTTGATGGGGGGGAAGTGAGACTTCATTGTAGTCCAGATTTCCTTTGCAAGCTTGCTTGGTTGGCCAAAAAGGGCGTATGCGTTTTTTCCTGAATATATTCAGGAAAAAACGCATACGCACTTTTTGGCCAAGTGCATCATTGTCTACGTTCTGCCTCTTTTCCTATGCTTTAAATGCAATTCCAGTCTACCTCCTGAAATTGGTTTCCTGCAATTCTGCCCTGCTTTCAAGTCCTCGTGGCAGCCTTACTTCAGTATATTTTTGGATGATAGCTGTCATTTATAACTCTGCAGGTTTGTGAATTACAGTGCCCCTGAGCTCCTTTCTTCAACTCGCTTTCTTGTGAGCTGGCCGCAACACCGCACGATTGCTTCAGGCCCTAATCTGGTTCTGGCACGGCACACTGAGCCTTTGCTTAATTGCTCTTCCTGGTGGGAAATGAGAGTTAAATTTGCCCGTCCAGACACCTCCAGCTAGTCTCTCATTGGTCCTCCTTATCCCTGTTCATCTTCCGCAGAAATTGCAAACTGGGCCAAACAGGACGTTAAAGGCACTGACTCTCCAAGTCGGGAGAGTGTTAGTAAAGTGTCTGGAATGTTACACCCGACTACCAGGGGACGAGAACTGAGATATATTGGCACACGTCTCCCGATCACATGGTTGATCATACTCTGGGTTCCACATGCATGTTTTAGCTGAAGGAAGAATCCCTTAAACCTGGAGAGTTGAGACCCGTGGAATGGGTACCATGCAATATGATTTCAAAGGGTCTTCGTTTGCTCACCGAACCTCTCCAATCCTATCACTGCTGCGTTTATACCCCTGTACACATGCTTGATTCTCTTTCGGAGACATAGCAATCCATAGGTTTTAAGATACTTACTAGTCAGGTACATTCTTAGGCGTTTAATATGGGGTGTTGAGTCCATTTCATTGAACAAGGAGTAGCACTTGTCTATTACATATTTGGCTTAAGGAACTTTATCTGTGCTCATTTCAATCTCTGGTTTTATGCAGCACCCAAACTCACCTTCCCCTTAAGCAAGCATAAGTTGGTTTTCTAAATTTGAGACCCTGTTCTGTTTTGTAATCCAGTTCCTGTGTAGCCAAGTTTACATTCCGTGTATTAGTGATATCTTATGATGTTTCTTGTTCTGTGTGACATATTTTAGTTAGAATCATCATACCTGAACCCACTCATTTTCTGCTACAGGCCTGTTGACATAGATTTCATTGCTGAGTGATATTGCATTGTACGTAAGTACCACAACTGCTTTATCCATTTTTCGCTTTCTGCGATATTGAACTTGTACCATAAACGAGGTTCTTGTAAACAGAGCCATCCCAAACTTTGGGGTGGCTGTGTCTTTTTGATTTTAATTTCCCTAAGCTATAGGACCATAAGTGGATTTGACCTAGGCTCTGTTGCTTTGTTTTTTAGATGTTTCAGGAAACACCATACACTTCTCCCGAGTGGCTGTTGGCAATTTACATCCCACCCATCAGCATAACAGGGCTCCCAGTTCTCCATGGCCTGTCCTGCCTTTCTGGATTTTACACTTTTTTCAGATGGCCCTTTTGACTGGGGGGTAGTGAGACTTCATTGTAGTGCCGATTTCCTTTGCAAGCTTGCTTGGTTGGCCAAAAATGGTGTATGCGTTTTTTCCTGAATATATTCAGGAAAAAACGCATATGACATTTTTGGCCAAGTGCATCATTGTGGACGTTCTTCCTCTTTTCCTATGCTTTAAATGCAATTCCAGTCTCCCTCCTGAAATCGGTTTCCTGCAATTCTGCCCCGCTTTCAAGTCCTCTTGGCAGCCTTACTTCAGTATATTTTTGGACGATAGCTGTCATTTATAACTCTGCAGGTTTGTGAATTACAGTGCCCCTGAGCTCCTTTCTTCAACTCGCTTTCTTGTGAGCTGGCCGCAACACCGCAGCATTGATTCAGTCCCTAATCTGGTTCCGGCACGGCACGCTGAGCCTTTGGTTAATTCCTCTTCCTGGTGGGAAATGAGAGTTAAATTTGCCCGTCCAGACACCTCCAGCTAGTCTCTCATTGGTTCTCCCTATTCCTGTTCATCTTCCGCAGAAATTGCAAACTGGGCCAAACAGGACGTTAAAGGCACTGACTCTCCAAGTCGGGAGAGTGTTAGTAAAGTGTCTGGAATGTTACACCCGAGTACCAGGGGACGAGAACTGAGATATATTGGCACACGTCTTCCGATCACATGGTTGATCATACTCTGGGTTCCACATGCATGTTTTAGCTGAAGGAAGAATCCCTTAAACCTGGAGAGTTGAGACCCGTGGAATGGGTACCATGCAATATGATTTCAAAGGGTCTTCGTTTGCTCACCGAACCTCTCCAATCCTATCACTGCTGCGTTTATACCCCTGTACACATGCTTGATTCTCTTTCGGAGACATAGCAATCCATAGGTTTTAAGATACTTACTAGTCAGGTACATTCTTAGGCATTTAATATGGGGTGTTGAGTCCATTTCATTGAACAAGGAGTAGCACTTGTCTATTCCATATTTGGCTTAAGGAACTTTATCTGTGCTCATTTCAATCTCTGGTTTTATGCAGCACCCAAACTCACCTTCCCCTTAAGCAAGCATAAGTTGGTTTTCTAAATTTGAGACCCTGTTCTGTTTTGTAATCCAGTTCCTGTTTAGCCAAGTTTACATTCCGTGTATTAGTGATATCTTATGATGTTTCTTTTTCTGTGTGACTTATTTCAGTTAGAATCATCATACCTGAACCCACTCATTTTCTGCTACAGGCCTGTTGACATAGATTTCATTGCTGAGTGATATTGCATTGTACGTAAGTACCACAACTGCTTTATCCATTTTTCGCTTTCTGCGATATTGAACTTGTACCATAAACGAGGTTCTTGTAAACAGAGCCATCCCAAACTTTGGGGTGGCTGTGTCTTTTTGATTTTAATTTCCCTAAGCTATAGGACCATAAGTGGAATTGACCTAGGCTCTGTTGCTTTCTTTTTTAGATGTTTCAGGAAACACCATACACTTCTCCCGAGTGAATATATTCAGGAAAAAACGCATACGCCCTGTTTGTCCAAGTGCATCATTGTGGACGTTCTGCCTCTTTTCCTATGCTTTAAATGCAATTCCAGTCTACCTCCTGAAATCGGTTTTCTGCAATTCTGCCCCGCTATCAAGTCCTCTTGGCAGCCTTACTTCAGTATATTTTTGGACGATAGCTGTCATTTATAATTCTGCAGGTTTGTGAATTACAGGGCCCCTGAGCTCCTTTCTTCAACTCGCTTTCTTGTGAGCTGGCCGCAACACCGCAGGATTGCTTCAGGCCCTAATCTTGTTCCGGCACGGCACACTGAGCCTTTGGTTAATTCCTCTTCCTGGTGGGAAAGGAGAGTTAAATTTGCCCGTCCAGACACCTCCAGCTAGTCTCTCATTGGTTCTCCCTATTCCTGTTCATCTTCTGCAGAAATTGCAAACTGGGCCAAACAGGAGGTTAAAGGCACTGACTCTCCAAGTCGGGAGAGTGTTAGTAAAGCGTCTGAAATGTTGCACCTGAGTACCAGGGGACGAGAACTGAGACATATTGGAACACGTCTCCCGATCACACGGTTGATCATACTCTGGGTTCCACATGCATGTTTCAGCTGAAGGAAGATTCCCTTAAAGTTGGAGAGTTGAGACCCGTGGAATGGGTACCATGCAATATGACTTCAAAGGGTCTTCATTTGCTCACCGAACCTCTCCAATCCTAACACTTCTGCGTTTATGCCCCTGTACACACGCTTGATTCTCTTTCAGAGACATAGCAATCCATAGGTTTTAAGATACTTACTAGTCAGGTACATTCTTAGGCGTTTAATATGCGGTGTTGAGTACATTTCGTTGAGCAAGTAGTAGCTCTTGTCTATTACATATTTGGCTTAAGGAACTTTATCTGTGCTCATTTCAATCTCTGGTTTTATGCAGCACCCCAACTCACCTTTCCCCTTAAGCAAGCATAAGTTGGTTTTCTAAATTTGAGACCCTGTTCTGTTTTTTAATCCAGTTCCTGTGTAGCCAGTTCTACATTCCGTGTATTAGTGATATCTTATGATGTTTTTTTTCTGTGTGACTTATTTCAGTTAGAATCATCATACCTGAATCCACTCTATGCTGTTACGGGCCTGTTGACATAGATTTCATTGCTGAGTGATATTGCATTGTACGTAAGTACCACAACTTCTTTATCCATTTTTCGCTTTCTGCGATATTGAACTTGTACCATAAACGAGGTTCTTGTAAACAGAGCCATCCCAAACTTTGGGGTGGCTGTGTCTTTTTGATTTTAATTTCCCTAAGCTATAGGACCATAAGTGGATTTGACCTAGGCTCTGTTGCTTTGTTTTTTAGATGTTTCAGGAAACACCATACACCTCTCCCGAGTGGCTGTTGGCAATTTACATCCCGCCCATCAGCATAACAGGGCTCCCAGTTCTCCATGGCCTGTCCTGCCTTTCTGGATTTTATACTTTTTTCAGATGACCCTTTTGACTGTGGGGAAGTGAGACTTCATTGTAGTGCAGATTTCCTTTGCAAGCTTGCTTGGTTGGCCAAAAATGGCGTATGCGTTTTTTCCTGAATATATTCAGGAAAAAACGCATAAGACATTTTTGGCCAAGTGCATCATTGTGGACGTTCTTCCTCTTTTCCTATGCTTTAAATGCAATTCCAGTCTACCTCCTGAAATCAGTTTCCTGCAATTCTGCCCCGCTTTCAAGTCCTCTTGGCAGGCTTACTTCAGTATATTTTTGGACGATAGCTGTCATTTATAACTCTGCAGGTTTGTGAATTACAGTGCCCCTGAGCTCCTTTCTTCAACTCGCTTTCTTGTGAGCTGGCCGCAACACCGCAGGATTGCTTCAGGCCCTAATCTGGTTCCGGCACGGCATGCTGAGCCTTTGGTTAATTCCTCTTCCTGGTGGGAAATGAGAGTTAAATTTGCCCGTCCAGACACCTCCAGCTAGTCTCTCATTGGTTCTCCCTATTCCTGTTCATCTTCCGCAGAAATTGCAAACTGGGCCAAAAAGGACGTTAAAGGCACTGACTCTCCAAGTCGGGAGAGTGTTAGTAAAGTGTCTGGAATGTTACACCCGAGTACCAGGGGACGAGAACTGAGATATATTGGCACACGTCTCCCGATCACACGGTTGATCATACTCTGGGTTCCACATGCATGTTTTAGCTGAAGGAAGAATCCCTTAAACCTGGAGAGTTGAGACCCGTGGAATGGGTACCATGCAATATGATTTCAAAGGGTCTTCGTTTGCTCACCGAACCTCTCCAATCCTATTACTGCTGCGTTTATGCCCCTGTACACATGCTTGATTCTCTTTCGGAGACATAGCAATCCATAGGTTTTAAGATACTTACTAGTCAGCTACATACTTAGGCTTTTAATATGGGGTGTTGAGTCCATTTCATTGAACAAGGAGTAGCACTTGTCTATTCCATATTTGGCTTAAGGAACTTTATCTGTGCTCATTTCATCTCTAGTTTTATGCAGCACCCCAACTCACCGTTCCCCTTAAGCAAGCATAAGTTGGTTTTCTAAATTTGAGACCCTGTTCTGTTTTGTAATCCAGTTCCTGTGTAGCCAGGTTTACATTCCGTGTATTAGTGATATCTTCTGATGTTTCTTTTCCTGTGTGACTTATTTCAGTTAGAATCATCATACCTGAATCCACTCATTATGCTGCTACGGGCCTGATGACATAGATTTCATTGCTGAGTGATATTGCATTGTACATAAGTACAACAACTGCTTTATCCATTTTTCACTTTCTGCGATATTGAACTTGTACCATAAACGAGGTTCTTGTAAACATAGCCATCCCAAATTTTGGGTGGCTGTGTCTCTTTGATTTTAATTTCCCTAAGCTATAGGACCATAAGTGGAATTGCCCTCGGCTCTGTTGCTTTGTTTTTTAGATGTTTCAGGAAACACCATACACTTCTCCCTAGTGGCTGTTGGCAAATTACATCCCAACCATCAGCATAACAAGGCTCCCAGTTCTGCATGGCCTGTCCTGCCTTTCTGGATTTTACACTTTTTTCAGATGGCCCTTTTGACCGGGGCGAAGTGAGACTTCATTGTAGTGCAGATTTCCTTTACAAGCTTGCTTGCTTCGCCAAAAAGGGCGTATGCGTTTTTTCCTGAATATATTCAGTAAAAACCGCATACGCCCTTTTTGGCCAAGTGCATGATTGTCGATGTTCTGCCTCTTTTCCTATGCTTTAAATGCAATTCCAGTCTACCTCCTGAAATCGGTGTCCTGCAATTCTGCCCGGCTTTCAAGTCCTCTTGGCAACCTTATTTCAGTATATTTTTGGACGATAGCTGTCATTTATAAGTCTGCAGGTTTGTGAATTACAGTGCCCCTGAGCTCCTTTCTTCAACTCGCTTTCTTGTGAGCTGGCCGCAACACCGCAGGATTGCTTCAGGCCCTAATCTGGTTCCGGCACGGCACGCTGAGCCTTTGGTTAATTCCTCTTCCTGGTGGGAAATGAGAGTTAAATTTGCCCGTCCAGACACCTCCATCTTGTCTCTCATTGGTTCTCCCTATTCCTGTTCATCTTCCGCAGAAATTGCAAACTGGGCCAAACAGGAGGTTAAAGTCACTGACCTTCCAAATCGGGAGATTGTTAGTAAAGCGTCTGGAATGTTGCACCCGAGTACCAGGGGACGAACACTGAAACATATTTGAACACGTCTCCCTATCACACGGTTGATCATACTCTGGGTTCCACATGCGTGTTTTAGCTGAAGGAAGAATCCCTTAAACCTGGAGAGTTGAGATCCGTGGAATGGGTACCATGCAATATGACTTCAAAGGGTCTTCATTTGCTCACTGAACCTCTCCAATCCTATCAGTGCTGCTTTTATGCAACTGTACACACGCTTGATTCTCTTTCAGAGACATAGCAATCCATAGGGTTTAAGATACTTACTAGTCAGGTACATTCTTCGGCGTTTTATATGGGGTGTTGAGTCCATTTCGTTGAGCAAGGAGTAGCTCTTGTCTATTCTATATTTGGCTTAAGGAACATTATCTGTGCTCATTTCAATCTCTGGTTTTATGCAGCACCCCAACTCACCTTTCCCCTTAAGCAATCATAAGTTGGTTTTCTAAATTTGAGAACTTATTCTGTTTTGTAATTCAGTTCCTTTGTAGCAAGTTTACATTCCGTGTATTAGTGATATCTTATGATGTTTCTTTTTCTGTGTGACTTATTTCAGTTAGAATCATCATACCTGAATCCACTCATTATGCTGCTACGGGCCTGATGACATAGATGTCATTGCTGAGTGATATTGCATTGTACGTATGTACCACAACTTCTTTATCCATTTTTCACTTTCTGCAATATTGAACTTGTCCCGTAAACGAGGTTCTTGTAAACAGAGCCGTCCCAAACTTTGGGGTGGCTGTGTCTTTTTGATTTTAATTTCCCTAAGCTATAGCACCATAAGTGGAAGTGCCCTAGGCTCTGTTGCTTTGTTTTTTAGATGTTTCAGGAAACACCATACACTTCTCCCGAGTGGCTGTTGGCAATTTACATCCCACTCATCAGCATAACCAGGCTACCAGTTCTCCATGGCCTGTACTGCCTTTCTGCATTTTACACTTTTTTCAGATGGCCCTTTTTACCAGGGGGAAGTGAGACTTCATTGTAGTGCAGATTTCCTTTGCAAGCTTGCTTGGTTGGCCAAAAAGGGCGTATGCGTTTTTTCCTGAATATAGTCAGGAAAAAACGCATACGCCCTTTTTGTTCAAGTGCATCGTTGTGGACGTTCTGCCTCTTTTCCTATGCTTTAAATGCAATTCCAGTCGACCTCCTGAAATCGGTTTCCTGCAATTTTGCCCCGCTTTCAAGTCCTCTTGGCAGCCTTACTTCAGTATATTTTTGGACGATGGCTGTCATTTATAACTCTGCAGGTTTGTGAATTACAGTGACCCTGAGCTCCTTTCTTCAATTCGCTTTCTTTTGAGCTGCCCGCAACACTGCAGGATTGCTTCAGGCCCTAATCTGGTTCTGGCACGGGATGCTGAGTCTTTGGTTAATTCCTCTTCCTGGTGGGAAATGAGAGTTAAATTTGCCTGTCCAGACACCTCCAACTAGTCTCTCATTGGTCCTCACTATTCCTGTTCATCTTCCACAGAAATTGCAAACTTGGCCAAACAGGAGGTTAAAGGCACCGACTGTCCAAGTCGGGAGAGTGTTAGTAAAGCATCTGGAATGTTGCACCCGAGAACCAGGGGACGGGAACTGAGACATATTTGAACACATCTCCCGATCACACAGTTGATCATACTCTGGGTTCCACATGCGTGTTTTAGCTGAAGGAAGAATCCCTTAAACCTGGAGAGTTGAGACCCGTCGAATAGGTACCATGCAATATGACTTCAAAGGGTCTTCATTTGCTCACCGAACCTCTCCAATCCTATCACTGCTGCGTTTATGCCCCTGTACACACGCTTGATTCTCTTTTGGAGACATAGCAATCCATAGGTTTTAAGATACTTACTAGTCAGGTACATACTTAGGCGTTTAATATGGGGTGTTGAGTCCATCTCGTTGAGCAAGGAGTAGCTCTGGTCTATTCCATATTTGGCTTAAGGAACTTTATCTGTGCTCATTTCAATCTCTGGTTTTATGCAGCACCCCAACTCACCTTTCCCCTTACGCAAGCATAAGTTGGTTTTCTAAATTTGAGACCTTATTCTGTTTTGTAACTCTGTTCCTGTGTAGCAAGTTTACATTCCGTGTATTAGTGATATCTTATGATGTTTCTTTTTCTGTGTGACTTATTTCAGTTAGAATCATCATACCTGAATCCACTCATTATGCTGCTATGGGCCTGATGACATAGATTTCATTGCTGAGTGATATTGCATTGTACGTAAGTACCACAACTTCTTTATCCATTTTTCGCTTTCTGCAATATTGAACTTGTCCCGTAAACGAGGTTCCCTTAAACAGAGCCGTCCCAAACTTTGGGGTGGCTGTCTCTTTTTGATTTTAATTTCCCTAAGCTATAGCACCATAAGTGGAAGTGCCCTAGGCTCTGTTGCTTTGTTTTTTAGATGTTTCAGGAAACACCATACACTTCTCCCGAGTGGCTTTTGGCAATTTACATCCCACCCATCAGCATAACAATGCTCCCAGTTCTCCATTGCCTGTCCTGCCTTTCTGGATTTTACACTTTTTTCAGATGGCCCTTTTGACTGGGGGGAAGTGAGACTTCATTGTAGTGCAGATTTCCTTTGTAAGCTTGCTTGGTTGGCCAAAAAGGGCGTATGCGTTTTTTCCTGAATATATTCAGGAAAAAACGCATACGCCCTTTTTGGCCGAGTGCATCATTGTCGTCGTTCTGCCTCTTTTCCTATGCTTTAAATGCAATTCCTGTCTACCTCCTGAAATAGGTTTCCTGCAATTCTGCCTTGCTTTCAATGCCTCTTCATAGCCTTACCTCAATATAGTTTTTGAAAATAGTTGGCCTTTATAACTCTGCACGTTTTTGAATTGCAGTGGCCCTTAGCTCCATTTTTCAGCTCATATTTTTGTGATCTTGCCTCATAACCACAGGATTCCTTCAGGCCCTATTCTTCTTCTGGGGCACCTTGCTGTGCCTTTGGTTTATTCTTCTTACTGATGTGAAATTAGAGTGACATGTGCCCATTGAAACCGCTACAGCTTGTTTCTCACTGGTTCCCCCTATTCCCATTCATCCTCCGCACTAACTGCAGACTGTGCGATACCAGAACTTAAAGGCATTGACTCTCCATGTGAGGATGTTGTTAGTAAAGCGGCTGGAATGTCGATCCGGAGCCCCAGGAGAGGAAAAATGAGGTGCGTTTTAGAAACCTTTCCCGATCATATGGTATACCAGTCGCTGGGTTTCCCAAGCATGGTTTAGCTGTAGGAAGATTCCCTTCAACCTGGATTGTTGGGACCCTTGGAATGAGTAGCATGAAGTATTGCATTAAACTTTTGGCAGTTGCTCACCAAAACTCACCAATCCTCTCAGCCCCAAGTGTCCAGCCTTATGTGTTATCCAGCTGTGGGTTTATATGTGGTCAATCCAGGTTGCATCACAGCCCCTGAGCAAATTTTGTAAGAATTTTTCTCTCTTTCATTGTTTCTGCGTTTTGTTTTTAAAATTTATTTCTATAATGGGGTTTAGCTCATTTTCACTGCTGTGTTTGTGCCGCTCTGCACACACTTGATTCCCTTATGGAGATATATCAATACATGGATTTTTTTTTTTCTTTTGCGATACGTGGGCCTCTCACTGTTGTGGCCTCTCCCGCCGCGGAGCACAGGCTCCGGACGCGCAGGCTCAGCGGCCATGGCTCACGGGCCCAGCCACTCCGCGGCACATGGGATCCTCCCGGACCAGGGCACGAACCCGCGTCCCCTGCATCGGCAGGCGGACTCTCAACCACTGTGCCACCAGGGAAGCCCAATACATGGATTTTAAGATTCTTATTACTCAGATATATTTCTCTGTGGTTTATAAGGTGTGTTGAGGCCAGTTCATTGAGCAAGGTGTAGATCTTGTCTAATATCTATTTGGTTTATTGAACGGTATCTGTGCTAATTTCAAACTCTGGTTTTATGCATCACCCCACCTCTCCTTTCCCCTTAAGCTGACATAAGTGTGTTTTCTAAATGTGAGACACTGTTCTGTTCTGTAATTCATTTCTTGTGCAGCCATATTTACCCTCCCTCTATAAGTGATATCTTATGATATGTTTCTTTTTCTGTTTGACTTATTTCAAGTAGTATTATCGGACCTAAATCCACTCTTTATCCTTCTACTAGCCTTATTACATTGATTTCATGGTGAAGAGATATTCCATTGTACATAAGTACCACATCTTCTTTATCCATTGTTCTCTTTCCTGGGATATTTAAGGTGTACTGAAGTTGAGGTTCTTGTAAACAGAGTAGCCCTAAACTGTGGTGTGCTTGTGTCTTGTTGATTTTTAGACTTCCCTAGATATATTCCCATGATTGGAAGTGTCCTATGCTCTGTAGCTCTGTTTTTTAGATGATTTAGGAACCACCATACACTTCTCCAGAGTGGCTCTCGGCAGTTCACACACTGCCCATCAGCGTATAAAGGCTCCCTGTTCTCCATGGCCTGTCCTGCATTTCTGGTTTTTACAATTTTTTAGGATGGCCCTTTTGACCGGTGGGAAATGAGACTTCTTTGTTGTGCACATTTGCATTGTTTGCTTGCTTCGTTGCCCATAAAGTGCGTATGCGTTATTTCCTGGATATAATCAGGAAAAACGCATACGCCCTTTTGGGCCAACTGCATCATTGTCGAAATTCTGCCGCTTTTCATGTGCTTTAAAGACGAGTCCAATCTATCTCTTGAAATCTGTTTCTTGCAATTCTGTCTTGCATTCAGATCCTCTTCTTTGCCTTACCTCAACATAGTTTTGGACGTTAGTTTTCATTTATAACTCTGCAGGTTTGTGAATTGCAGTGACCCTGAGCTCCATTTTTTAAGTTGCTCTTTTGTGAGCTGGCCTCAAACCCGCAGGATTGCTTCAGGCCCTATTTTGGCTCCGGCGAGGCGGGCTGAGCCTTTTTTCAATTCTTATTCTTAATGGGAAATTAGAGTGATATGTGCCCGTCCAAACCCCTACAACTATTCTCTCATTGGTTCCCCCTCTTCCCGTTCATCCTCCTCACAATTTGCAAAATGTGTGAAACAGAAGTTGAAATGTGCTGATTCTCCAAGTGGGCAGATTCTAAGTAACGTGGCTGGAATGGTGAACAGGAGCACCAGGAGAGGATAAATGAGCTGCATTTTAGACACATCTCCCGATCACATGGTGTACAGTCCTCTGGGTTTTCCATGCATGTTTTAGCTGTAGGAAGATCCCTTGAACCTGCAGATTTGGGACCCATTGAATGGGTACCAGGTAGTATTACTTTAAAGGGTGTGCATTTCCTCACCCAACCTCACATTTCTCTTAGTGCAAACAGTTTCCAGCCTTATGTCTCATCCTGCTGTGGGTCTAGATGTGTTCAATCCATGTTGCATCACCGTCCCTGAGGAAAAGTTGTAAGAGGTTTTCTCTGTCTCTCTGTCATTTATTTTTTTCAATTTGTTACTATATTGGTTACAGCTGATTTTCAAAGCTCTGTTTCTTGCTGCTGTACATCCACTTGATTCACGTACAGAGAGACATCAGTAAATTCTTTTTCAGATTCTTACCAGTCGTATATATTCTTTCCCGGTGACTTGAGTGTGCTGAGTGCAGTTCTTTTAGCTACCGTGTAGGCTTTGTTGATTATCAGTTTGGTATTTGGAATGGTATCTTTGCTAATTTCAACCTCCTGGATGATGCCTCACCCCTCCCCACCTTTCCCGTTTAGCAGCCTTATGCGTGTTTCCTACATATTTGACTATGTTTTTGTTTTGTAATTTATTTCATGTGTAGCCATTTTGGATTCCACCTTTAAGTGATATCTTATGATATGTGTCTTTTTCTTTTTGAATTATGTCACTTAGAATGATCATACGTAACTCCTCCGGAGTTGTTACAACTGGCCATAGTTCATTGATTTCCAGGCTGAATAATATTCCACTCTACCTAAGTACCACATCTCTATCCATTTTTTCTCTCCAGAGACATTTAAGTTATATCCTAGTCGAGGATCTTTTAAACAGAGAGGGGGTAAACATTGGGGTGCCTGTGTCCTCTTGATTTTTGTTTTTCCCAAGATATACGCCCATGAGTGCAAGTGCCCTATGCTCTGTAGCTCATTTTTTAGATGCTTTAGTAAACACAATACACTTCTCCAGAATGGCCGTTGGCAATATACATTTCCACTATAAGTCTCACAGGGCTCCCTCTTCTCCTTGCCCTGTCCTGCATTTCTGTTGTTTACGCTTTATGAGGATGGCTCTTCTGACTGATGCGAAGTGATATCTTTTGTAGTATTGACTTCCAGTGCCCACCTGTTTGCTTGGCTAAAAAAGTGTATGCCCTTTTCTTGAATATATACAGAAAAAAACGCATACACCCTTTTTGGCCAACTGCAATGTTGGCAATGTTCAGCTCCTTTTCTCGTGCTTAATGGCGAGTCCTTTCTACCTCCTCAGATCCCTTTCCTGCCATTCTCCCTTGCTTACAAGTCCTTTTCTCTGACTTTCCTCAAGACATTTTTCAGTGATGGATATTTTCAACTCTGCAGTTTCGTGAATTTTACTGCCCCTGAGTTCCATTGTTCAACTTGTGTTTATGGGAACTGGCCACAAAGCAGCGGGATTTCCTCAAGCCCTATACTGTTTCCATGGGCAACCCTAGCCTTTGGTCAATTCGTCTTCCTGGTTGGAAATTAGAGTGACATGTGCCTGTCTGAACACCTAGGACTTGTCTCTCATTGTTCCTCATCCTTCCGCTTCATCCTCTGGACAAATTCCAAACTGTACGCAACAGGATGTTGACAGTGCTGACATCTCCAAGTGGGGAGACTGTTAGTAAAGACGCTGGAGGGGTGAACCCGAGCACCAGGAGATGAGGAGATGAGATGCCTTTTCCAAACTCTTCCCGATCAGACGGTATACCATCCTCTGGGTGTGACAGACATGTTTTAGCAGTAGGAAGAGTCCCATTCATGTAAGGAGAACATCAGGGCTTTTTCAAAATCAGTGTCTGCCCGAAACCCAAACTGGGGAATTTTTTAAGCTACGGCTACACATATGTTCATTAAGGGCCTGGGGAAGTAGGCAGAGTCCAAACTTTAGATGATTGAAGTCTTCAGGGTCAGAAGCACTCACCACCAGCTTCCCTTAGGTTACACTTTAACTGTCATTGATAGATGACAATGACAATAAAAATATCTATTCTTTTCCAGATTATTTCCCCTTATAGCTTATTGCAAAATGTTGAGTGTAGTTCCCTGTGCTATACAGTAGTTCCTTGTTGATGATCTATTTTATACATAGCAGTGTGTATGTGTTAATCCCAAACTGTTAATTTATCCCTCCTCCCACCTTTCCCCTTTGGTAATAATAAATTATAAGATTTTATACTTCTCAGAAATGGGGGAGCTGAAAGAGAGGTATCATTTTCAATGGAAAAGCATTTAAAACAAGATTGAAGCTTTAACCAAGATTATTAGATGTACATCTTTGGAAAGAAATCACTTCGTTTCTCTAATATTGACCTGACAAATAAGACAAACCTTTTCACTGAACTTGCTTATAATAAAGTGATGGAAATATCAAATGGAAGTGTTAGAAACATCTTATTTTACCCGAGCCTTATACGCTGTTCTATGTTAACTACAGTTTGGCTCACACATCTGTTCATTGAGGTTACAATAGTCTCAATTTCTGTTACTGATCCTCCAGAGTGGACCCCAACAAGTGTCCCCCTGCCCAGTGTCATTGGGGCCAACAGATCGAGACTGAGTTTGGTTCACAAGCAAAGGAAACTTTATATTTTGATCAGAGAATGGAGAGGTGAGAGCATGCACTACCCCGTGGGCTGTGGGCTGGGCTGTTGTGTAGAGATCCTGTCAGAGTCAGTGGGAGGGAGGGGGCGGAGCTCTCGAGGGCCGGGTTGGCTGCAGCTCAGGCTCTATATCGCGGAGTCTGCACTGGGCCCCAGGAGCTGAGGTGTCGTCCCAGCCATTCTGCACTAGGAAATCTGGTCTGAAGTGCCGGGTGTGGAACCTCTGCATGCGGGACCCTAGGAGCACATGAAATTAGACAAAGCACAAAGGATAAAAAAGGTTAGACTTGACTTTATTGCCCAGATTCTATTTTTATCTCCCAGGGATTTTTAATGGGCTTTGCTGGGGACAAACCCCTCCTCTGCCTTTTGTCCCGTTCCTCATTCTTGGAGTGCTGAGGGTGCAGACCCTTCTTCTGTAACTGCTGAGTGCTGAGTTGGGAGCCCTCATACCCGGGGGCGAGGGTCAGGGCTTCTCCCCAGCAGCCTCCAGGTGACGTTGATTGTCCCCAGGCCCCCTGCCTCCCTGCTCGTCCACCTGAGCACCAGCATTGGAAGTGTTATAGATTCTAATGACCTTTAAGGGTCCAGGAAAGAGATGTGCAGAGACGCTGTGGGGGCCGGTTTCACCCCGCCCCACATTTGTTCGGCCACCTTAGGCTGACCGTTTCTGCCAGCCTAGATGCTCTGACCAGTAGTCTGCGCTTTCTTCAATTAGGCCCCTGAATTAATGTACAAACAGCACCAGGTGTCAGAGCCCTGCCTGCTCAACTCCCAGACAGTCCAGGGTCAGTGGTGATCAAGGACCATGATGGCCACTGAGTCAACAGCCTTTTGAAGTAAACAGGAGTCCAGCCAGTCTTATTGGCCACCATCATCACGGTGTCTGTAGGCTTTTCTATGGTGACAGTGTGATATACGGTTCCCCCGCCAAGATTATTAGCTCCCCTCTGGGTAAGCAGTAGTCTACTCTTTTGGGACACACTCTTGTTGTTTTATGAGAGAAACTCCAGGTCAAGTGATGTTCACACAAGTCGTCATGGTGCCCTGTTGCCCCCGGTTATCTCTCTGGATGTTGGAGTTGGAGGGCCTCCTCACTCGAGGTTGGTGTGCCCACGGAGCGAACCCTGCAACTTCAGGGCATGGTTGGTGGTTAGGATCACCACGTGGGGTCCTTTTCCCTTAGGAGGGAGGTGGCCTTTTGGGCTGCTGATTTCCAGGTTTTTAGATACCGCCAGTATCTTGGCCAGATGTGGCAGTGGGCCAAGCCCCTTGGTGCCTGTAGTTTATCCTACCTGGATGGCATTCTTGCATTGTTCCATTTCAAGTGGTCCCAGTTTTTGCACTAATTCTCCAATGGCGATTCACCTTTCACCGGGAATGTAAAGGTCAAAGGGTTTAGCTAAATTAGGGAGTTCCAGGGCAAGGGTCTGAATTGACTGCTCTTTCCATTCTTGAAAGGCCACTTCTGGATTCTATTCAAAAGGATCATCATCTTTTCCTTTCAGTGTTTCATATAGAGGCCCAGCTAGTAGACTGTAGTTAGGGATCCAGAAGCAGCAAACCCTGGCCTCCCCAGGAACCCCTAAGCTGTCTTCTAGTTTTAGAAAGGGGTAAGGCTGAAAATGGTTTCTTCCCTTTCCTGGGATGGGCTTCTCCGACCTTCTGTGAGAACGAAGCCCAGGCAGGTCACTGCAGTCTGTGATATTTGAGCTTTTTCTTGGACAACTTCTATCCTTTATTGGCTTGGTAGTTCAGAGGCCTCCTTAGTAGGGCTGGCAATCAGAATGTCGTCTGCGTACTGAAGGAGGGTTTCCTTTCCCAGAGGTAGAACTTTTAGGTCTTTAGCTAAGCTTTCCCCAAAGATGGTGTGGGAATTTTTGCACCCTTGGGGCAAGACGGCCCGGAAGTATTGTTTTAGTTGTATGTTGAGTCCTGCCACTCACAAGCCAAAATTTCTTGTGACTCTGGGACTAATGGAATACAAAAGAAGGCATCATTGAAGACTAATACAGAATACCATGTCCTGGTGGTTGGTAGAATGACCAGCAGGGTGTAGGAATTAGGAGCAGCTGGAGGTATATCCTCGGTGGCTTCACTGACTGTCCTGACATCCTTTACCAGGTCCCCAGCAGCCCATGGGGCTCTCGTGGTCAGACCAATCCCAGAATATGGAGCTCACCTGGGCAGGTACCCCACCCCCACCCCAGCCCACGGGGCTCTCGTGGTCAGGCCCCTCCCAGGATACAGAGCTACCCTTGCAGGTACCGTGGCAGGGCTGGGCACACAGGAACCGTGCACATAGCCCTCATTGCAGAGCACCCCCAGCTCACCTGTCGCTCAGAGCTGACACAGAGCACCTCAGAGCAGGACTTGAACTAACAAACAGCAGCTGCGACAGGTCTGTGACCCTGGGCATCACTCTGTGCGGCCTCCCTCCACCTGGTCTTCCAGAGACTTCCACTGCACCCGGGGCACCAGGCCTCTGTCTCCAACCACCACCCACCCCTCCTCTCCCTGACTCCTGGGTTCCTCTCATTAGGAGAGGGTTTTCTTGAAGTTGTCTCCCACTCATGGGCCAGATAAAATGATTAGAAAACAAGCCAAAGCTGCAGCCCCTTGTCTATCCTGACTCTCAGGAGCCCACACCTGTTCCTTGGACCTGGCCGGTTCAGCAAGTTCCATTTTCTGCAACTGTGAGCCCCTGAGGGATGATGATTGGCTGACCTGGGCAGCCTTACCGTGCCGGCCAGCCCTCCCCAGGTGTGCCTGGGTTGAGATCAATATAAATACCACTCCAGGCAGCAAGAGGCCCTGCAGCCGTGCCTGACGCCATTTTCTCTGCCCTGTCAGCAGTCTCGGGGCTGGGCTGGTGGGAGGGAGTGAGAGGCCACGGCTTTGTGGGTGGCCCAGTGTGAGTGGGTCTCTGCTGGACTTTCTGCAGCAGTTGCCAGGCTGCCACCTGCTAAAGAAGAGGATGTGTCACCCATACCTGCTGCTGGAATTTCTCCCTGGGCAGAGGTGAGGAAGGAAAAAAGCAGTGGGGGCAGGGACAGGACGGGTATCTCAGGCAGGGAAATGGAAATCTTCCAGAAGAGCACCCAGGGCCAGGACCATCCTGGCTGGCCTGCAGGCACCAAGTCGGCCGGTATGCTGTCACTCGTGTGGCTCTATGGCCCTTCCTCTAGGCTTTCAAGTCCTTGTATATATTCAGGTGTTTTACCTGGGACGGGTGGGAATAGTTCAGCAGCAACTGGCCTGGGGCTCAGCTCACGTTTACTCACAGATGCCTCGGCACGGTGCCCCAGCTTTGCAATGAGGACGCTTGTTGCATGGGGGCTGCTGGCTGAATGGGAGACGATTCCCCACCACTGACCAACTTCAGAATTGTTTACAACTGGAGCAAGTGCCCTGATACGGTTTTCCTCTGTGGAACTGGTGGGTTCTGTGTTTTTTTTCTCTTTTTCGTTTTTGGTTCAAGGTAGATTTTATTCCTCTTTTTTGTATTTACAGATATAAGCATAGAAATAATTTATTCATATAAATACATGTATGTGAAGGGAATAATTGTTTTTTCTGTTTTATTTTTTTAATTTTATTTCTTTTTAATTTTGAATTTTATTTTATATTTTTATACAGCAGGTTCTTATTGGTTATCTATTTTATACATATAAATGTATACATGCCAATCCCAGTCTCTCAACTCCTCCCACCACCAACCCCCCCAACAGCTTTCCCCCCTTGTTGTCCATACGTTTGTTGTCTACATCTGTTGCTCTATTTATGCCTTGCAAAATGGTTAACCTGTACAGTTTTTCTAGGTTCCACATATATGCATGAATATACAAGATTTGTTTTTCTCTTTCTGACTTACTTCACTCTGTATGACAGTCTCTAGATCCATCGACGTCTCTACAAATGACTAATTTCATTCCTTTTCATGGCTTAGTAATATTCCATTTTATATATGTACCACTGCTTTATGCATTCGTCTGTCTGTGGGCATTTAGGTTGCTTCCATTACCTCGATATTGTAAAGAGTGATACAATGAACATTGCGGTGAATGTCTCTTTTTGATTTATGGTTTTGTCTGGGTATATGTCCAGAACTGGGATTGCTGTATCATATGGTAATTCTACTGTTAGTTTCTTAAGAAACTCCATATTGTTCTCCATAGTGACTGTATCAATTTATATTCCCAACAATAGTGGAAGAGGGTTTCTTTTCTCCACACATTTCCAGCATTTTTTGTTTGTAGATTTTCTGATGATGCCCATTCTACCAGGTGTGAGGTGATACCTCATTGTTGAGTCCATTTTGTTGAGCAAGGGGTAGGTCTTGTCTATTACATATTTAGCTTATGGAACAGTATCTGTGCTAATTTCAAACTCTGCTTTTATGCAGCACCACAACTCACCTTCCCCCTTAAGCAAGCATAAGTTGGTTTTCTAAACATGAGACCCTGTTCTGTTTTGTAATTCAGTTCATATGTAACCAAGTTCACATTCCATGTATTAGTGATACCTTATGATGTTTCTCTTTCTGTGTGACTTTTTTCACTTAGAATCACCGTGCCTCAATCCACTCATTATGCTGGTACGGGCCTGGTGACATAGTTTTCATTGCTGAGAGGTATTCTGTGGTACGTAAGTACCGCAACTTCTTTATCCATTATTTGCTCTCTGGCATATTTAACTTGTGCTGAAGAAGAGGTTCCTGTAAAAGAGCCGTCCCAAATTTTGGGGTGGCTGTGTCTTTTTGATTTTAATTTCCCTAAGCTATAGGACCATAAGTGGAAGTGCCCTAGGCTCTGTTGCTTTGTTTTTTAGATGTTTCAGGAAACACCATACACTTCTCCCAAGTGGCTGTTGGCAATTTACATCCCGCCCATCAGCATAACAAGGCTCCCAGTTCTCCATGGCCTGTCCTGCCTTTCTGGATTTTACACTTTTTTCAGATGGCCCTTTTGACTGGGGGAAGTGAGACTTCATTGTAGTGCAGATTTCCTTTGCAAGCTTGCTTGGTTGGCCAAAAAGGGCGTATGCGTTTTCTCATGAATATATTCAGGAAAAAACGCATACGCCCTTTTTGGCCAAGTGCATCATTGTGAAGGTTCTGCCTCTTTTCCTATGCTTTAAATGCAATTCCAGTCTACCTCCAGAAGTCGGTTTCCTGCAATTCTGCCCGGCTTTCAAGTCCTCTTGGCAGCCTTACTTCAGTATATTTTTGGACGATAGCTGTCATTTATAATTCTGCAGGTTTGTGAATTACAGTGCCCCTGAGCTCCTTTCTTCAACTCGCTTTCTTGTGAGCTGGCCGCAACACCGCAGGATTGCTTCAGGTCCTAATCTGGTTCTGGCACGGCACGCTGAGCCTTTGCTTAATTCCTCTTCCTGGTGGGAAATGAGAGTTAAATTTGCCCGTCCAGACACCTCCAGCTAGTCTCTCATTGGTCTTCCCTATCCCTGTTCATCTTCCGCAGAAATTTCAAACTGGGCCAAACAGGAGGTTAAAGGCACTGACTCTCCAAGTCGGGACAGTCTTGTAAAGCGTCTGGAATGTTGCACCCGAGTACCAGGGGACAAGAACTGAGACATATTTGAACCCGTCTCCCGATCACATGGTTGATCATACTCAGGGTTCCACATGCATGTTTTAGCTGAAGGAAGAATCCCTTAAACCTGGAGAGTTGAGACCCGTGGAATGGGTACCATGCAATATGACTTCAAAGGGTCTTCATTTGCTCACCGAACCTCTCCAATCCTATCACTGCTGCGTTTATGCCCCGGTACTCACGCTTGTTTCTCTTTCAGAGACATAGCAATCCATAGGTTTTAAGATACTTACTAGTCAGGTACATTATTAGGCGTTTAATATGGGGTTTTGAGTCCATTTCGTTGAGCAAGGAGTAGCTCTTGTCTATTCCATATTTGGCTTAAGGAACTTTATCTGTGCTCATTTCAATCTCTGGTTTTATGCAGCACCCCAACTCACCTTTCCCCTTAAACAAGCATAAGTTGGTTTTCTAAATTTGAGACCTTGTTCTGTTTTGTAATCCAGTTCCTGTGTAGCCAAGTTTACATTCCGTGTATTAGTGGTATGTTATGATGTTTCTTTTTCTGTGTGACTTATTTCAGTTACAATCATCATACCTGAATCCACTCATTATGCTGCTATGGGCCAGATGACATAGATTTCATTGCTGAGTGATATTGCATTGTACGTAAGTACCACAACTTCTTTATCCATTTTTCACTTTCTGCGATATTGAACATGTACCGTAAACGAGGTTCTTGTAAACAGAGCCGTCCCAAACTTTAGTTTGGCTGTGTCTTTTTGATTTTAATTTCCCTAAGCTATAGGACCATAAGTGGAAGTGCCCTAGGCTCTGTTGCTTTGTTTTTTAGATGTTTCAGGAAACACCATACACTTCTCCCGAGTTGCTGTTGGCAATTTACATCCCGCCCATCAGCATAACAAGGCTCTCAGTTCTCCATGGCCTGTCCTGCCTTTCTGGATTTTACACTTTTTACAGATGGCCCTTTTGACCCGGGAGAAGTGAGACTTCATTGTAGTGCAGATTTCCTTTGCGAGCTTGCTTGGTTGGCCAAAAAGTGCGTATGCTTTTTTTCCTGAATATATTCAGGAAAAAACGCATATGCCCTTTTTGGCCTAGTGCATCATTGTCGACGTTCTGCCTCTTTTCCTATGCTTTAAATGCAATTCCAGTCTAACTCCTGAAATCGGATTCCTGCAATTCTGCCCCGCTTTCAAGTCCTCTTGGCAGCCTTACTTCAGTATATTTTTGGACGATAGCTGTCATTCATAACTCTGCAGGTTTGTGATAACAGTGCCCCTGAGCACCTTTCTTCAACTCGCTTTCTTGTGAGCTGGCCGCAACACCGCAGGATTGCTTCAGGCCCTAATCTGGTTCCGGCACGGCACGCTGAGCCTTTGCTTAATTGCTCTTCCTGGTGGGAAATGAGAGTTAAATTTGCCCGTCCAGACACCTCCAGCTAGACTCTCATTGGTCCTCCTTATCCCTGTTCATCTTCCGCAGAAATTGCAAAATGGGCCAAACAGGAGGTTAAAGGCACTGACTCTCCAAGTCGGGAGAGTGTTAGTAAAGCGTCTGGAATGTTCCACCTGAGTACCAGCGGACAAAAACTGAGACATATTTGAACACGTCTCCCAATCACACGGTTGATCATACTCTGGGTTCCACATGCATGTTTCAGCTGAAGGAAGAATCCCTTAAAGCTGGAGAGTTGAGACCCGTGGAATGGGTACCATGCAATATGACTTCAAAGGGTCTTCATTTGCTCACCGAACCTCTCCAATCCTATCACTGCTGCGTTTATGCCCCTGTACACACGCTTGATTCTCTTTCAGAGACATAGCAATCCATAGGTTTTAAGATACTTACTAGTCAGGTACATTCTTAGGCGTTTAATATGGGGTGTTGAGTCCATTTCGTTGAGCAAGGAGTAGCTCTTGTCTATTACATATTTGGCTTAAGGAACTTTATCTGTGCTCATTTCAATCTCTGGTTTTATGCAGCACCCCAACTCACCTTTCCCCTTAAGCAAGCATAAGTTGGTTTTCTAAATTTGAGACCCTGTTCTGTTTTGTAATCCAGTTCCTGTGTAGCCAAGTTTACATTCCGTGTATTAGTGGTATGTTATGATGTTTCTTTTTCTGTGTGACTTATTTCAGTTACAATCATCATACCTGAATCCACTCATTATGCTGCTATGGGCCAGATGACATAGATTTCATTGCTGAGTGATATTGCATTGTACGTAAGTACCACAACTTCTTTATCCATTTTTCACTTTCTGCGATATTGAACATGTACCGTAAACGAGGTTCTTGTAAACAGAGCCGTCCCAAACTTTGGTTTGGCTGTGTCTTTTTGATTTTAATTTCCCTAAGCTATAGGACCATAAGTGGAAGTGCCCTAGGCTCTGTTGCTTTGTTTTTTAGATGTTTCAGGAAACACCATACACTTCTCCCGAGTGGCTGTTGGCAATTTACATCCCGCCCATCAGCATAACAAGGCTCTCAGTTCTCCATGGCCTGTCCTGCCTTTCTGGATTTTACACTTTTTACAGATGGCCCTTTTGACCCGGGAGAAGTGAGACTTCATTGTAGTGCAGATTTCCTTTGCGAGCTTGCTTGGTTGGCCAAAAAGTGCGTATGCTTTTTTTCCTGAATATATTCAGGAAAAAACGCATATGCCCTTTTTGGCCTAGTGCATCATTGTCGACGTTCTGCCTCTTTTCCTATGCTTTAAATGCAATTCCAGTCTAACTCCTGAAATCGGATTCCTGCAATTCTGCCCCGCTTTCAAGTCCTCTTGGCAGCCTTACTTCAGTATATTTTTGGACGATAGCTGTCATTCATAACTCTGCAGGTTTGTGATAACAGTGCCCCTGAGCTCCTTTCTTCAACTCGCTTTCTTGTGAGCTGGCCGCAACACCACAGGATTGCTTCAGGCCCTAATCTGGTTCCGGCACGGCACGCTGAGCCTTTGCTTAATTGCTCTTCCTGGTGGGAAATGAGAGTTAAATTTGCCCGTCCAGACACCTCCAGCTAGACTCTCATTGGTCCTCCTTATCCCTGTTCATCTTCCGCAGAAATTGCAAAATGGGCCAAACAGGAGGTTAAAGGCACTGACTCTCCAAGTCGGGAGAGTGTTAGTAAAGCGTCTGGAATGTTCCACCTGAGTACCAGCGGACAAAAACTGAGACATATTTGAACACGTCTCCCAATCACACGGTTGATCATACTCTGGGTTCCACATGCATGTTTCAGCTGAAGGAAGAATCCCTTAAAGCTGGAGAGTTGAGACCCGTGGAATGGGTACCATGCAATATGACTTCAAAGGGTCTTCATTTGCTCACCGAACCTCTCAAATCCTATCACTGCTGCGTTTATGCCCCTGTACACACGCTTGATTCTCTTTCAGAGACATAGCAATCCATAGGTTTTAAGATACTTACTAGTCAGGTACATTCTTAGGCGTTTAATATGGGGTGTTGAGTCCATTTCGTTGAGCAAGGAGTAGCTCTTGTCTATTACATATATGGCTTCAGGAAATTTATCTGTGCTCGTTTCAATCTCTGGTTTTATGCAGCACACCAACTCACCTTTCCCCTTAAGCAAGCATAAGTTGCTTTTCTACATTTGAGACCCTGTTCTGTTTTGTAATCCAGTTCCTGTGTAGCCAAGTTTACATTCTGTGTATTAGTGATATCTTATAATGTTTCTTTTTCTGTGTGACTTATATCAGTTAGAATCATCATACCTGAATCCACTCTATGCTGCTACGGGCCTGATGACATAGATTTCTTTGCTGATTGATATTGCATTGTACGTAAGTACCACAACTTCTTTATCCATTTTTCACTTTCTGCGATATTGAACTTGTACCGTAAATGAGGTTCTTGTAAACAGAGCCGTCCCATACTTTGGGGTGGCTGTGTCTTTTTGATTTTAATTTCCCTAAGCTATAGGACTATAAGTGGAAGTGTCCTAGGCTCTGTTGCTTTGTTTTTTAGATGTTTCAGGAAACACCATACACTTCTCCCGAGTGGCTGTTGGCAATTTACATCCCGCCCATCAGCATAACAAGGCTCCCAGTTCTCCATGGCCTGTCCTGCCTTTCTGGATTTTACACTTTTTTCAGATAGCCCGTTTGACCAGGGGGAAGTGAGACTTCATTGTAGTGCAGATTTCCTTTGCAATCTTGCTTGGTTGGCCAAAAAGGGCGTATGCGTTTTTTCCCTGAATATATTCAGGAAAAAACGCATACGCCCTTTTTGGCCAAGTGCATCATTGTCGACGTTCTGCCTCTTTTCCTATGTTTTAAATGCAATTCCAGTCTACCTCCTGAAATCGGATTCCTGCAATTCTGCCCCGCATTCAAGTCCTCTTGGCAGCCTTACTTCAGTATATTTTTGGATGATAGCTGTCATTTATAACTCTGCAGGTTTGTGAATTACAGTGCCCCTGAGCTCCTTTCTTCAACTCGCTTTCTTGTGAGCTGGCCGCAACACCACAGGATTGCTTCAGGCCCTAATCTGGTTCCGGCACGGCACGCTGAGCCTTTGGTTAATTCCTCTTCCTGGTGGGAAATGAGAGTTAAACTTGCCCATCCAGACACCTCCAGCTAGTCTCTCATTGGTCCTCCCTATTCCTGTTCATCTTCCGCAGAAATTGCAAACTGGGCCAAACAGGAGGTTAAAGGCACTGACTCTCCAAGTCGGGAGAGTGTTAGTAAAGCGTCTGGAATGTTGCACCCGATTACCAGGGGACGAGAACTGAGATATATTGGACCACGTCTCACGATCACACGGTTGATCATACTCTGGGTTCCACATGCATGTTTTAGCTGAAGGAAGAATCCCTTAAACCTGGAGACTTGAGAACCGTGGAATGGGTACCATGCAATATGACTTCAAAGGGTCTTCGTTTGCTCACCGAACCTCTCCAATCCTATCACTGCTGCGTTTATGCCCCTGTACACATGCTTGATTCTCTTTCGGAGGCATAGCAATCCATAGGTTTTAAGATACTTACTAGTCAGGTACATTCTTAGGCGTTTAATATGGGGTGTTGAGTCCATTTCGTTGAGCAAGGAGTAGCTCTTGTCTATTATATATTTGGCTTAAGGAACTTTATCTGTGCTCATTTCAATCTCTGGTTTATGCAGCACCCCAACTCACCTTTCCCCTTAAGCAAGCATAAGTGGGTTTTCTCAATTTGACAACCTGTGCTGTTTTGTAATTCAGTTCTGTGTAGCCAAGTTTACATTCCATGTATTAGTGATATCTTATGATGTTTCTTTTTCTGTGTGACTTATTTCAGTTAGAATCATCATACCTGAATCCACTCATTATGCTGCTACGGGCCTGATGACATAGATTTCATTGCTGAGTGATATTGCATTGTACGTAAGTACCACAACTTCTTTATCCATTTTTCACTTTCTGCGAAATTGAACTTGTGCCGTAAAGGAGTTCTTGTAAACAGAGCCGTCCCAAACATTGAGGTGGCTGTGTCTTTTTTATTTTAATTTCCCTAAGCTATAGGACCATAAGTGGAAGTGCCCTAGGCTCTGTTGCTTTGTTTTTTAGATGTTTCAGGAAACACCATACACTTCTCCTGAGTGGCTGTTGGCAATTTACATCCCGCCCATCAGCATAACAAGGCTCCCAGTTCTCCATGGCCTGTCCTGCCTTTCTGGATTTTACACTTTTTTCAGATAGCCCGTTTGACCAGGGGGAAGTGAGACTTCATTGTAGTGCAGATTTCCTTTGCAATCTTGCTTGATTGGCCAAAAAGTGCGTATGCGTCTTTTCCTGAATATATTCAGGAAAAAACGCATACGCCCTTTTTGGCCAAGTGCATCATTGTCGACGTTCTGCCTCTTTTCCTATGTTTTAAATGCAATTCCAGTCTACCTCCTGAAATCGGTTTCCTGCAATTCTGCCCCGCTTTCAAGTCCTCTTCGCAGCCTTACTTCAGTATATTTTTGGACGATAGCTGTCATTTATAACTCTGCAGGTTTGTGAATTACAATGCCCCTGAGCTCCTTTCTTCAACTCGCTTTCTTGTGAGCTGGCCGCAACACCGCAGGATTGCTTCAGGCCCTAATCTGGTTCCGGCACGGCACGCTGAGCCTTTGGTTAATTCCTCTTCCTGGTGGGAAATGAGAGTTAAACTTGCCCATCCAGACACCTCCAGCTAGTCTCTCATTGGTCCTCCCTATTCCTGTTCATCTTCCGCAGAAATTGCAAAATGGGCCAATCAGGAGGTTAAAGGCACTGACTCTCCAAGTCGGGAGAGTGTTAGTAAAGCGTCTGGAATATTGCACCCGATTACCAGGGGACGAGAACTGAGATATATTGGACCACGTCTCACGATCACACGGTTGATCATAGTCTGGGTTCCAAATGCATGTTTAGCTGAAAGAAGAATCCCTTAAACCTGGAGAGTTGAGACCCGTGGAATGGGTACCATGCAATATGACTTCAAAGGGTCTTCATTTGCTCACCGAACCTCTCCAATCCTATCACTGCTGCGTTTATGCCCCTGTTCTCATGCTTGATTCTCTTTCAGAGACATAGCAATCCATAGGTTTTAAGATACTTACTGTCAGGTACATTATTAGGTGTTTAATATGGTGTTTTGAGTCCATTTCGTTGAGCAAGGAGTAGCTCTTGTCTATTACATATTTGGCTTAAGGAACCTTATCTGTGCTCACTTCAATCTCTGGTTTTATGCAGCACCCCAACTCACCTTTCCCCTTAAGCAAGCATAAGTTGCTTTTCTACATTTGAGACACTGTTCTGTTTTGTAATTCAGTTCCTGTGTAGTCAAGTTTACATTCCGTGTATTAGTGATATCTTATGATGTTTCTTTTTCTGTGTGACTTATTTCAGTGAGAATCATCATACCTGAATCCACTCATTATGCTGCTACGGGCCTGATGACATAGATTTCATTGCTGAGTGATATTGCATTGTACGTAAGTACCACAACTTCTTTGTCCATTTTTCACTTTCTGCGATATTGAACTTGTACCGTAAACGAGGTTCTTGTAAACAGAGCCGTCCCAAACTTTGGGGTGGCTGTGTCTTTTTGATTTTAATTTCCCTAAGCTATAGGACCATAAGTGGAAGTGCCCTAGGCTCTGTTGCTTTGTTTTTTAGATGTTTCAGGAAACACCATACACTTCTCCTGAGTGGCTGTTGGCAGTTTTCATCCCGCCCATCAGCATAACAAGGCTCCCAGTTCTCCATGGCGTGTCCTGCCTTTCTGGATTTTACACTTTTTTCACATGGCCCTTTTGACCGGGGGGAAGTGAGACTTCATTGTAGTGCAGATTTCCTTTGCAAGCTTGCTTGGTTGGCCAAAAAGTGCGTATGCGTTTTTTCCTGAATATATGCAGGAAAAAACGCATACGCCCTTTTTGGCCAAGTGCATCATTGTAGACGTTCTGCCTCTTTTCCTGTGCTTAAATGCAATTCAAGTCTACCTCCTGAAATCGGATTCCTGCAATTCTGCCCCGCTTTCAAGTCCTCTTCGCAGCCTTACTTCAGTATATTTTTGGACGATAGCTGTCATTCATAACTCTGCAGGTTTGTGAATTACAGTGCCCCTGAGCTCCTTTCTTCAACTCGCTTTCTTGTGAGCTGGCCGCAACACCGCAGGATTGCTTCAGGCCCTAATCTGGTTCCGGCACGGCACGCTGAGCCTTTGCTTAATTCCTCTTCCTGGTGGGAAATGAGAGTTAAATTTGCCCGTCCAGACACCTCCAGCTAGTCTCTCATTGGTTCTCCCTATTCCTGTTCATCTTCCGCGGAATTTGCAAACTGGGCCAAGCAGGAGGTTAAAGGCACTGACTCTCCAAGTCGGGAGAGTGTTAGTAAAGCATCTGGAATGTTGCACCCGAGTACCAGGGGATGAGAACTGAGACATATTTGAACACGTCTCCCGAATACATGGTTGATCATACTCTGGGTTCCACATGCATGTTTTAGCTGAAGGAAGAATCCCTTAAACCTGGAGAGTTGAGACCCGTGGAATGGGTACCATGCAATATGACTTCAAAGGGTCTTCATTTGCTCACCGAACCTCTCCAATCCTATCACTGCTGCGTTTATGTCCCTGTACTCACGCTTGATTCTCTTTCAGAGACATAGCAATCCATAGGTTTTAAGATACTTACTAGTCAGGTACATTATTAGGCATTTAATATGGTGTTTTGAGTCCATTTCGTTGAGCAAGGAGTAGCTCTTGTCTATTCCATATTTGGCTTAAGGAACTTTATCTGTGCTCATTTCAATCTCTGGTTTTATGCAGCACCCCAACTCACCTTTCCCCTTAAGCAAGCATAAGTTGGTTTTCTAAATTTGAGACCCTGTTCTCTTTTGTAATCCTGTTCCTGTGTAGCCAAGTTTACATTCCGTGTATTAGTGATATCTTATGATGTTTCTTTTTCTGTGTGACTTATTTCAGACAGAATCATCATACCTGAATCCACTCATTATGCTGCTACGGGCCTGATGACATAGATTTCATTGCTGAGTGATATTGCATTGTACGTGAGTACCACAACTTCTTTATCCATTTTTCACTTTCTGCGATATTGAACTTGTACCGTAAACGAGATTCTTGTAAACAGAGCCGTCCCAAACTTTGGGGTGGCTGAGTCTTTTTGATTTTAATTTCCCTAAGCTATAGGACCATAAGTGGAAGTGCCCTAGGCTCTGTTGCTTTGTTTTTTAGATGTTTCAGGAAACACCATACACTTCTCCCGAGTGGCTGTTGGCAAGTTACATCCCGCCCATCAGCATAACAAGGCTCCCAGTTCTCCATGGCCTGTCCTGCCTTTCTGGATTTTACACTTTTTTCAGATGGCCCTTTTGATGGGGGGGAAGTGAGACTTCATTGTAGTGCAGATTTCCTTTGCAAGCTTGCTTGGTTGGCCAAAAAGGGCGTATGCGTTTTTTCCTGAATATATTCAGGAAAAAACGCATACGCCCTTTTTGGCCAAGTGCATCATTGTCTACGTTCTGCCTCTTTTCCTATGCTTTAAATGCAATTCCAGTCTACCTCCTGAAATTGGTTTCCTGCAATTCTGCCCTGCTTTCAAGTCCTCGTGGCAGCCTTACTTCAGTATATTTTTGGATGATAGCTGTCATTTATAACTCTGCAGGTTTGTGAATTACAGTGCCCCTGAGCTCCTTTCTTCAACTCGCTTTCTTGTGAGCTGGCCGCAACACCGCACGATTGCTTCAGGCCCTAATCTGGTTCTGGCACGGCACACTGAGCCTTTGCTTAATTGCTCTTCCTGGTGGGAAATGAGAGTTAAATTTGCCCGTCCAGACACCTCCAGCTAGTCTCTCATTGGTCCTCCCTATCCCTGTTCATCTTCCGCAGAAATTGCAAACTGGGCCAAGCAAGGAGGTTAAAGGCACTGACTCTCCAAGTCGGGAGATTGTTAGTAAAGCATCTGGAATGTTGCACCTGAGTACCAGGGGACGAAAACTGAGACATATTTGAACACGTCTCCCAATCACACGGTTGATCATACTCTGGGTTCCACATGCATGTTTCAGCTGAAGGAAGAATCCCTTAAACCTGGAGAGTTGAGACCCGTGGAATGATTACCATGCAATATGACTTCAAAGGGTCTTCATTTGCTCACTGAACCTCTCCAATCGTATCACTGCTGCGTTTATGCCCCTGTACACACGCTTGATTCTCTTTTGGAGACATAGCAATCCATAGGTTTTAAGATACTTACTAGTCAGGTACATTATTAGGCGTTTAATATGGGGTGTTGAGTCCATTTCGTTGAGCAAGGAGTAGCTCTTGCCTATTCCATATTTGGCTTAAGGAAATTTATCTGTGCTCATTTCAATCTCTGGTTTTATGTAGCACCCCAACTCACCTTTCCCGTTAAGCAAGCATAAGTTGGTTTTCTAAATTTGAGACCCTCTTCTGTTTTGTAATCCAGTTCCTGTGTAGCCAGGTTTACATTCCGTGTATTAGTGATATCTTATGATGTTTCTTTTTCTGTGTGACTTATTTCAGTGAGAATCATCATACCTGAATCCAGTCTACGCTGCTACGGGCCTGATGACATAGATTTCATTGCTGAGTGATATTGCATTGTACGTAACTACCACAACTTCTTTATCCATTTTTCACTTTCTGCGATATTGAACTTCTACCGTAAATGGGGTTCTTGTAAACAGAGAGGTCCCAAACTTTGGGGTGGCTGTGTCTTTTTGATTTTAATTTCCCTAAGCTATAGGACTATAAGTGGAAGTGCCCTAGGCTCTGTTGCTTTGTTTTTTAGATGTTTCAGGAAACACCATACACTTCTCCTGAGTGGCTGTTGGCAAATTTCATCCCGCCCATCAGCATAACAAGGCTCCCAGTTCTCCATGGCCTGTCCTGCCTTTCTGGATTTTACACTTTTTTCACATGGCCCTTTTGACTGGGGGGAAGGGAGACTTCATTGTAGTGCAGATTTCCTTTGCAAGCTTGCTTGGTTGGCCAAAAAGGGCGTATGCGTTTTTTCCTGAATATATTCAGGAAAAAACGCATACGCCCTTTTTGGCCAAGTGCATCATTGTGGACGTTCTGCCTCTTTTCCTATGCTTTAAATGCAATTCCAGTCTACCTCCTGAAATCGGTTTCCTGCAATTCTGCCCCACTTTCAAGTCCTCTTGGCAGCCTTACTTCAGTATATTTTTGGACGATAGCTGTCATTTATATCTCTGCAGGTTTGTGAATTACAGTGACCCTGAGCTCCTTTCTTCAACTCGCTTTCTTGTGAGCTGGCCGCAACACCGCAGGATTGTTTCAGGCCCTAATCTGGTTCCGGCACGGCACGCTGAGCCTTTGCTTAATTGCTATTCCTGGTGGGAAATGAGAGTTAAATTTGCCCGTCCAGACACCTCCAGCTAGTCTCTCATTGGTCCTCCCTATCCCTGTTCATCTTCCGCAGAAATTGCAAACTGGGCCAAGCAGGAGGTTAAAGGCACTGACTCTCCAAGTCGGGAGAGTGTTAGTAAAGCATCTGGAATGTTGCACCTGAGTACCAACGGACGAAAACTGAGACATATTTGAACACGTCTCCCAATCACACGGTTGATCATACTCTGGGTTCCACATGCATGTTTCAGCTGAAGGAAGAATCCCTTAAAGCTGGAGAGTTGAGACCCGTGGAATGGGTACCATGCAATATGACTTCAAAGGGTCTTCATTTGATCACCGAACCTCTCCAATCCTATCACTGCTGCGTTTATGCCCCTGTACACACGCTTGAATCTCTTTCGGAGACACAGCAATCCATAGGTTTTAAGATACTTACTAGTCAGGTACATTCTTAGGCGTTTAATATGGGATGTTGAGTCCATTTCGTTGAGCAAGGAGTAGCTCTTGTCTATTCCATATTTGGCTTAAGGAAATTTATCTGTGCTCATTTCAATCTCTGGTTTTATGTAGCACACCAACTCACCTTTCCCCTTAAGCAAGCATAAGTTGGTTTTCTAAATTTGAGACCCTGTTCTGTTTTGTAATCCAGTTCCTGTGTAGCCAAGTTTACATTCCATGTATTAGTGATATCTTATGATGTTTCTTTTTCTGTGTGACTTATTTCAGTGAGAATCATCATACCTGAATCCACTCATTATGCTGCTATGGGCCAGATGACATAGATTTCATTGCTGAGTGATATTGCATTGTACGTGAGTACCACAACTTCTTTATCCATTTTTCACTTTCTGCGATATTGAACTTGTACCGTAAACGAGATTCTTGTAAACAGAGCCGTCCCAAACTTTGGGGTGGCTGTGTCTTTTTGATTTTAATTTCCCTAAGCTATAGGACCATAAGTGGAAGTGCCCTAGGCTCTGTTGCTTTGTTTTTTAGATGTTTCAGGAAACACCATACACTTCTCCTGCGTGGCTGTTGGCAATTTACATCCCGCCCATCAGCATAACAAGGCTCGCAGTTCTCCATGGCCGGTCCTGCCTTTCTGGATTTTACACTTTTTTCAGATGGCCCTTTTGACCGGGGGGAAGTGAGACTTCATTGTAGTGCAGATTTCCTTTGCAAGCTTGCTTGGTTGGCCAAAAAGGGCGTATGCGTTTTTTCCTGAATATATTCAGGAAAAAACGCATACGCCCTTTTTGGCCAAGTGCATCATTGTCTACGTTCTGCCTCTTTTCCTATGCTTTAAATGCAATTCCAGTCTACCTCCTGAAATTGGTTTCCTGCAATTCTGCCCTGCTTTCAAGTCCTCGTGGCAGCCTTACTTCAGTATATTTTTGGATGATAGCTGTCATTTATAACTCTGCAGGTTTGTGAATTACAGTGCCCCTGAGCTCCTTTCTTCAACTCGCTTTCTTTTGAGCTGGCCGCAACACCGCACGATTGCTTCAGGCCCTAATCTGGTTCTGGCACGGCACACTGAGCCTTTGCTTAATTGCTCTTCCTGGTGGGAAATGAGAGTTAAATTTGCCCGTCCAGACACCTCCAGCTAGTCTCTCATTGGTCCTCCCTATCCCTGTTCATCTTCCGCAGAAATTGCAAACTGGGCCAAGCAGGAGGTTAAAGGCACTGACTCTCCAAGTCTGGAGAGTGTTAGTAAAGCATCTGGAATGTTGCACCTGAGTACCAGGGGACGAAAACTGAGACATATTTGAACACGTCTCCCAATCACATGGTTGATCATACTCTGGGTTCCACATGCATGTTTCAGCTGAAGGAAGAATCCCTTAAAGCTGGAGAGTTGAGACCCGTGGAATGAGTACCATGCAATATGACTTCAAAGGGTCTTCATTTGCTCACTGAACCTCTCCAATCGTATCACTGCTGCGTTTATGCCCCTGTACACACGCTTGATTCTCTTTTGGAGACATAGCAATCCATAGGTTTTAAGATACTTACTAGTCAGGTACATTCTTAGGCGTTTAATATGGGGTGTTGAGTCCATTTCGTTGAGCAAGGAGTAGCTCTTGCCTATTCCATATTTGGCTTAAGGAAATTTATCTGTGCTCATTTCAATCTCTGGTTTTATGTAGCACCCCAACTCACCTTTCCCGTTAAGCAAGCATAAGTTGGTTTTCTAAATTTGAGACCCTCTTCTGTTTTGTAATCCAGTTCCTGTGTAGCCAGGTTTACATTCCGTGTATTAGTGATATCTTATGATGTTTCTTTTTCTGTGTGACTTATTTCAGTGAGAATCATCATACCTGAATCCAGTCTACGCTGCTACGGGCCTGATGACATAGATTTCATTGCTGAGTGATATTGCATTGTACGTAACTACCACAACTTCTTTATCCATTTTTCACTTTCTGCGATATTGAACTTCTACCGTAAATGGGGTTCTTGTAAACAGAGAGGTCCCAAACTTTGGGGTGGCTGTGTCTTTTTGATTTTAATTTCCCTAAGCTATAGGACTATAAGTGGAAGTGCCCTAGGCTCTGTTGCTTTGTTTTTTAGATGTTTCAGGCAACACCATACACTTCTCCTGAGTGGCTGTTGGCAATTTTCATCCCGCCCATCAGCATAACAAGGCTCCCAGTTCTCCATGGCCTGTCCTGCCTTTCTGGATTTTACACTTTTTTCACATGGCCCTTTTGACTGGGGGGAAGGGAGACTTCATTGTAGTGCAGATTTCCTTTGCAAGCTTGCTTGGTTGGCCAAAAAGGGCGTATGCGTTTTTTCCTGAATATATGCAGGAAAAAACGCATACGTCCTTTTTGGCCAAGTGCATCATTGTCGACGTTCTGCCTCTTTTCCTATGCTTAAATGCAATTCAAGTCTACCTCCTGAAATTGGTTTCCTGCAATTCTGCCCCGCTTTCAAGTCCCCTTCGCAGCCTTACTTCAGTATATTTTTGGACAATAGCTGTCATTCATAACTCTGCAGGTTTGTGAATTACAGTGCCCCTGAGCTCCTTTCTTCAACTCGCTTTCTTGTGAGCTGGCTGCAACACCGCAGGATTGCTTCAGGCCCTAATCTGGTTCCGGCACGGCACGCTGAGGCTTTGGTTAATTCCTCTTCCTGGTGGGAAATGAGAGTTAAATTTGCCCGTCCAGACACCTCCAGCTAGTCTCTCTTTGGTTCTCCCTATTCCTGTTCATCTTCTGCGGAATTTGCAAACTGGGCCAAACAGGAGGTTAAAGGCACTGACTCTCAAGTCGGGAGAGTGTTAGTAAAGCATCTGGAATGTTGCACCTGAGTACCAGCGGTCGAAAACTGAGACATATTTGAACACGTCTCCCGATCACATGGTTGATCATACTCTGGGTTCCACATGCATGTTTTAGCTGAAGGAAGAATCCCTTAAACCTGGAGAGTTGAGACCCGTGGAATGGGTACCATGCAATATGACTTCAAAGGGTCTTCATTTGCTCACCGAACCTCTCCAATCCTATCACTGCTGCGTTTATGCCCCGGTACTCATGCTTGATTCTCTTTCAGAGACATAGCAATCCATAGGTTTTAAGATACTTACTAGTCAGGTACATTATTAGGCGTTTAATATGGGGTTTTGAATCCATTTCGTTGAGCAAGGAGTAGCTCTTGTCTATTCCATATTTGGCTTAAGGAACTTTATCTGTGCTCATTTCAATCTCTGGTTTTATGCAGCACCCCAACTCACCTTTCCCCTTAAACAAGCATAAGTTGTTTTTCTAAATTTGAGACCCTCTTCTGTTTTGTAATCCAGTTCCTGTGTAGCCAAGTTTACATTCCGTATATTAGTGATATCTTATGATGTTTCTTTTTCTGTGTGACTTATTTCAGTGAGAATCAACATACCTGAATCCACTCATTATGCTGCTATGGGCCAGATGGCATAGATTTCATTGCTGAGTGATATTGCATTGTACGTGAGTACCACAACTTCTTTATCCATTTTTCAATTTCTGCGATATTGAACTTCTACTGTAAATGAGGTTCTTGTAAACAGAGAGGTCCCAAACTTTGGGGTGGCTGTGTCTTTTTGATTTTAATTTCCCTAAGCTATAGGACCATAAGTGCAAGTGCCCTAGGCTCTGTTGCTTTGTTTTTTAGATGTTTCAGGAAACACCATACACTTCTCCGGAGTGGCTGTTGGCAATTTACATCCTGCCCATCAGCATAACAAGGCTCCCAGTTCTCCATGGCCTGTCCTGCCTTTCTGGATTTTACACTTTTTTCAGATGGCCCTTTTGACCGGGGGATAGTGAGACTTCATTGTAGTGCAGATTTCCTTTGCAAGCTTGCTTGGTTGGCCAAAAGGGGCGTATGCGTTTTTTCCTGAATATATTCAGGAAAAAACGCATACGCCCTTTTTGGCCAAGTGCATCATTGTCGACGTTCTGCCTCTTTTCCTATGCTTTAAATGTAATTCCAGTCTACCTCCTGAAATCGGTTTCCTGCAATTCTGCCCCGCTTTCAAGTCCTCTTGGCAGCCTTACTTCAGTATATTTTTGGACGATAGCTGTCATTTATAAATCTGCAGGTTTGTGAATTACAGTGCCCCTGAGCTCCTTTCTTCAACTCGCTTTCTTGTGAGCTGGCCGCAACACAGCAGGATTGCTTCAGGCCCTAATCTGGTTCCGGCACGGCACGCTGAGCCTTTGCTTAATTCCTCTTCCTGGTGTGAAATGAGAGTTAAATTTGCCCGTCCAGACACCTCCAGCTAGTCTCTCATTGGTTCTCCCTATTCGTGTTCATCTTCCGCAGAAATTGCAAACTGGGCCAAACAGGAGGTTAAAGGCACTGACTGTCCAAGTCGAGAGAGTGTTAGTAAAGCGTCTGGAATGTTGCACCCGAGTACCAGGGGATGAGAACTGAGGCATATTGGAACACATCTACCGATCACACGGTTGATCATACTCTGGGTTCCACATGCATGCTTTAGCTGAAGGAAGAATCCCTTAAACGTGGAGAGTTGAGACCCGTGGAATGGGTACCATGCAATATGACTTCAAAGGTCTTCATTTGCTCACCGAACCTCTCCAATCCTATCACTGCTGCGTTTATGCCCTTGTACACACGCTTGCTTCTCTTTTGGAGACATAGCAATCCATAGGATTTAAGATACTAACTAGTGTGGTACATTCATAGGCGTTTAATATGGGGTGTTGAGTCCATTTCGTTGAGCAAGGAGTAGCTCTTGTCTATTACATGTTTGGCTTAAGGAACCTTATCTGTGCTCATTTCAATCTCTGGTTTTATGCAGCACCACAACTCACCTTTCCCCTAAGAAAGCATAAGTTGGTTTTCTAAATTTGAGACTCTGTTCTCTTTTGTAATCCTGTTCCTGTGTAGCCAAGTTTACATTCCGTGTATTAGTGATATCTTATGATGTTTCTTTTTCTGTGTGACTTATTTCAGATAGAATCATCATACCTGAATGCACTCATTATGCTGCTATGGGCCTGATGACATAGATTTCATTGCTGAGTGATATTGCACTGTACGTAAGTACCACAACTGCTTTATCCATTTTTCACTTTCTGGGATACTGAACTTGTACCGTAAACGAGATTCTTGTAAACAGAGCTGTTCCAAACTTAGGGGTGGCTGTGTCTTTTTGATTTTAATTTCCCTAAGCTATAGGACCATATGTGGAAGTGCCCTAGGCTCTGTTGCTTTGTTTTTTAGATGTTTCAGGAAACACCATACACTTCTCCCCAGTGGCTGTTGGCAATTTACATTCCGCCCATCAGCATAACAAGGCTCCCAGTTCTCCATGGCCTGTCCTGCCTTTCTGGATTTTACACTTTTTTCAGATGGCCCTTTTGACCAGGGGGAAGTGAGACTTCATTGTAGTGCAGATTTCCTTTGCAAGCTTGCTTGGTTGGCCAAAAAGTGCGTATGCGTTGTTTCTTGAATATATTCAGGAAACAACGCATACGCACTTTTTGGCCAAGTGCATCATTGTGGACGTTCTGCCTCTTTTCCTATGCTTTAAATGCAATTCCAGTCTACCTCCTGAAATCGGTTTCCTGCAATTCTGCCCCGCTTTCAAGTCCTCTTGGCAGCGTTACTTCAGTATATTTTTGGACGATAGCTGTCATTTATAACTCTGCAGGTTTGTGAATTACAGTGCCCCTGAACTGCTTTCTTCAACTCACTTTCTTGTGAGCTGGCCGCAACACCACACGATTGCTTCAGGCCCTAATCTGGTTCCGGCACGGTATGCTGAGCCTTTGGTTAATTCCTCTTCCTGGTGGGAAATGAGAGTTAAATTTGCCCGTCCAGACACCTCCAGCTAGTCTCTCATTGGTTCTCCCTATTCCTGTTCATCGTCTGCAGAAATTGCAAACTGGGGCAAACAGGAGGTTAAAGGCATTGACTCTCCAAGTCGGGAGAGTGTTAGTAAAGCGTCTGGAATGTTGCACCCGAGTACCAGGGGATGAAAACTGAGACATATTTGAACACGTCTCCCGATCACATGGTTTATCATAACCTGGTTTCCACATGTATGTTTTAGCTGAAGGAAGAATCCCTTAAAGCTGGAGAGTTGAGACCCGTGGAATGAGTACCATGCAATATGACTTCAAAAGGTCTTCATTTGCTCACCGAACCTCTCCAATCCTATCACTGCTGCGTTAATGCCCTTGTACACATGCTTGATTCTCTTTTGGAGACATAGCAATCCATAGGTTTTAAGATACTTACTAGTCAGGTACATTCTTAGGCGTTTAATATCGGGTGTTGAGTCCATTTCATTGAGCAAGGAGTAGCTCTTGTCTATTCCATATTTGGCTTAAGGAAATTTATCTGTGCTCATTTCAATCTCTGGTTTTATGTAGCACCCCAACTCACCTTTCCCCTTAAGCAAGCATAAGTTGGGTTTCTAAATTTGAGACCCTCTTCTGTTTTGTAATCCAGTTCCTGTGTAGCCAAGTTTACATTCCGTGTATTAGTGATATCTTATGATGTTTCTTTTTCTGTGTGACTTATTTCAGTGAGAATCATCATACCTGAATCCAGTCTATGCTGCTACGGGCCTGATGACATAGATTTCATTGCTGAGTGATATTGCATTGTACGTAACTACCACAATTTCTTTATCCATTTTTCACTTTCTGCGATATTGAACTTCTACCGTAAATGAGGTTCTTGTAAACAGAGAGGTCCCAAACTTTGGGGTGGCTGTGTCTTTTTGATTTTAATTTCCCTATGCTATAGGACTATAAGTGGAAGTGCCCTAGGCTCTGTTGCTTTGTTTTTTAGATGTTTCATGAAACACCATACACTTCTCCTGAGAGGCTGTTGGCAATTTTCATCCCGCCCATCAGCATAACAAGGCTCCCAGTTCTCCATGGCCTGTCCTGCCTTTCTGGATTTTACACTTTTGTCACATGGCCCTTTTGACTGGGGGGAAGTGAGACTTCATTGTAGTGCAGATTTCCTTTGCAAGCTTGCTTGGTTGGCCAAAAAGTGCGTATGCGTTTTTTCCTGAATATATGCAGGAAAAAACGCATACGCACTTTTCGGCCAAGTGCATCATTGTCGACGTTCTGCCTCTTTTCCTATGCTTAAATGCAATTCCAGTCTACCTCCTGAAATCGGTTTCCTGCAATTCTGCCCCGCTTTCAAGTCCTCTTGGCAGCCTTACTTCAGTATATTTTTGGACGATAGCTGTCATTCATAACTCTGCAGGTTTGTGATAACAGTGCCCCTGAGCTCCTTTCTTCAACTCGCTTTCTTGTGAGCTGGCCGCAACACCGCAGGATTGCTTCAGGCCCTAATCTGGTTCCAGCACGGCATGCTGAGCCTTTGCTTAATTCCTCTTCCTGGTGGGAAATGAGAGTTAAATTTGCCCATCCAGACACCTCCAGCTAGTCTCTCATTGGTTCTCCCTATTCCTGTTCATCTTCCACAGAATTTGCAAACTGGGCCAAACAGGAGGTTAAAGGCACTGACTCTCCAAGTCGGGAGAGTGTTAGTAAAGCATCTGGAATGTTGCACCCGAGTACCAGGGGATGAGAACTGAGACATATTTGAACACGTCTCCCGATCACATGGTTGATCATACTCTGGGTTCCACATGCATGTTTTAGCTGAAGGAAGAATCCCTAAAACCTGGAGAGTTGAGACCCGTGGAATGGGTACCATGCAATATGACTTGAAAGGGTCTTCATTTGCTCACCGAACCTCTCCAATCCTATCACTGCTGCGTTTATGCCCCGGTACTCACGCTTGATTCTCTTTCAGAGACATAGCAAACCATAGGTTTTAAGATACTTACTAGTCAGGTACATTCTTAGGCGTTTAATATGGGGTTTTGAGTCCATTTGGTTGAGCAAGGAGTAGCTCTTCTCTGTTACATATTTGGCTTAAGGAACTTTATCTGTGCTCATTTCAATCTCTGGTTTTATGCAGCTCCCCAACTCACCTTTCCCCTTAAGCAAGCATAAGTTGGTTTTCTAAATTTGAGACCTTGTTCTGTTTTGTAATCCAGTTCCTGTGTAGCCAAGTTTACATTCCGTGTATTAGTGATATCTTATGATGTTTCTTTTTCTGTTTGACTTATTTCAGTTAGAATCATCATACCTTAACCCAGTCATTTTCTGCTACAGGCCTGATGACATAGATTTCATTGCTGAGTGATATTGCATTGTATGTAAGTACCACAACTTCTTTATCCATTTTTCACTTTCTGTGATATTGAACTTGTACCATAAACGAGGTTCTTGTAAACAGAGCCGTCCCAAACTTTGGGGTCGCTGTGTGTTTTTGATTTTAATTTCCCTAAGCTATAGGACCATAAGTGTAAGTGCCCTAGGCTCTTTTGCTTTGTTTTTTAGATGTTTCAGGAAACACCATACACTTCTCCCGAGTGGCTGTTGGCAATTTACATCCCGCCCATCAGCATAGCAAGGCTCCCAGTTCTCCATTGCCTTTCCTGCCTTTCTGGATTTTACACTTTTTTCAGATGGTCCTTTTGACCAGGGGGGAAGTGAGACTTTAATGTAGTGCAGATTTCCTTTGCAAGCTTGCTTGGTTGGCCAAAAAGGGCGTATGCGTTTTTTCCTGAATATATTCAGGAAACAACGCATACGCACTTTTTGGCCAAGTACATCATTGTCGACGTTCTGCCTCTTTTCCTATGCTTTAAATGCAATTCCAGTCTACCTTCTGAAATCGGTTTCCTGCAATTCTGCCCCGCTTTCAAGTCCTCTTGGCAGCGTTACTTCAGTATATTTTTGGACGATTGCTGTCATTTATAACTCTGCAGGTTTGTGAATTACAGTGCCACTGAGCTCCTATCTTCAACTCGCTTTCTTGTGAGCTGGCCGCAACACCGCAGGATTGCTTCGGGCCCTAATCTGGTTCCGGCACGGCATGCTGAGCCTTTGGTTAATTCCTCTTCCTGGTGGGAAATGAGAGTTAAATTTGCCCGTCCAGAGACCTCCAGCTAGTTTCTCATTGGTTCTCCCTATTCCTGTTCATCTTCCGCAGAAATTGCAAACTGGGCCAAACAGGAGATTAAAGGCACTGACTTTCCAATTCGGGAGAGTGTTAATAAAGCGTTTGGAATGTTGCACCCGAATAACAGGGTACGAGAATTGAGACATATTTGAACACGTCTCCCGATCACACGGTTGATCATTCTCTGGGTTCCACATGCATGGTTTAGCTGAAGGAAGAATCTCTTAAACCTGGAGAGTTGAGACCCGTGGAATGGGTACCATGCAATATGACTTCAAAGGGTCTTCATTTGCTCACCGAACCTCTCCAATCCTATCACTGCTGCGTTTATAGTGCTGTACTCACGCTTGATTCTCTTTCAGAGACATAGCAATCCATAGGTTTTAAGATACTTACTGTCAGGTACATTATTAAGTGTTTAATATGGGGTTTTGAGTCCATTTCGTTGAGCAAGGAGTAGCTCTTGTCTATTACATATTTGGCTTAAGGAACCTTATCTGTGCTCATTTCAATCTCTGGTTTTATGCAGCACCCCAACTCACCTTTCCCCTTAAGCAAGCATAAGTTGCTTTTCTACATTTGAGACCCTGTTCTGTTTTGTAATTCAGATCCTGTGTAGACAAGTTTACATTCCGTGTATTAGTGATATCTTATGATGTTTCTTTTTCTGTGTGACTTATTTCAGTTAGAATCATCATACCTGAATCCACTCATTATGCTGCTATGGGCCTGATGACATAGATTTCATTGCTGAGTGATATTGCATTATACGTAAGTACTACAATTTCTTTATCCATTTTTCACTTTCTGCGATATTGAACTTGTTCCGTAAACGAGGTTCTTGTAAAGAGAGCCGTCCCAAACATTGGGGTGGCTGTGTCTTTTTGATTTTAATTTCCCTAAGCTATAGGACCATAAGTGGAAGTGCCCTAGGCTCTGTTGCTTTGTTTTTTAGATGGTTCAGGAAACACCATACACTTCTCCCCAGTGGCTGTTGGCAATTTACATCCCGCCCATCAGCATAACAAGGCTCCCAGTTCTCCATGGCCTTTCCTGCCTTTCTGGATTTTACACTTTTTACAGATGGCCCTTTTGACCCGGGGGAAGTGAGAATTCATTGTAGTGCAGATTTCCTTTGCAAGCTTGTTTGGTTGGCCAAAAAGTGCGTATGCTTTTTTTCCTGAATATATTCAGGAAAAAACGCATATGCCCTTTTTGGCCTAGTGCATCATTGTCGACGTTCTGCCTCTTTTCCTATGCTTTAAATGCAATTCCAGTCTAACTCCTGAAATCGGTTTCCTGCAATTCTGCCCTGCTTTCAAGTCCTCTTGGCAGCCTTACTTCAGTATATTTTTGGACGATAGCTGTCATTTATAACTCTGCAGGTTTGTGAATTACAGTGCACCTGAGCTCCTTTCTTCAACTCGCTTTCTTGTGAGCTGGCCGCAACACCGCAGGATTGCTTCAGGCCCTAATCTGGTTCCGGCACGGCACGCTGAGCCTTTGCTTAATTGCTCTTCCTGGTGGGAAATGAGAGTTAAATTTTCCCGTCCAGACACCTCCAGCTAGTCTCTCATTGGTCCTCCCTATCCCTGTTCATCTTCCACAGAAATTGCAAACTGGGCCAAGCAGGAGGTTAAAGGCACTGACTCTCCAAGTTGGGAGAGTGTTAGTA